>NC_091786.1:29452104-29756081 GCF_029378745.1 Bos indicus
GGGAGTCTGTTGGATCTTGTAGATCCAAGAATCTGAAGAGGAGATGCAGGCAAAGCTCCAGGAGACTCCTGGGTCTGTGTGGCTCCTTGTCTGCCGTGGGGTTGGCAGTGATGGGGAAGATGAGCCTGAAGAACCAGAGGCTGGGAGACTGTTTCCTCCAGACCACGGTTGGTCCTGTGCACATTTTCCCAGTCAATAGCAAATTCTTTTTCAGAATGAGGCCACGTATAAACAAATTACAAACCAATAAAGGAAGAAAGAGTGCCTCTGGCTGATGTGAAATTTAATATAATCAACCCTGTTTCTTAGACCATGAGCTATTTCATCTTTTGAGTCTTGAAAACAGATCTAATATAAACCATGAATACTTTGAACTCTGCAAGTTGTAAGATAGGCATAGAACTGCTGGTTTCTTTATGAAAAGTTTCCACTAGTTATCTCCTTCTCTACCTATTCAGGATGTGCCTTTGGGAATTGAGTGCCGGCTGTCTTCTGGCATATGACAACTGGTATGTGTCAACGTGCTTTGTTTCGACCCTCATCACCCTGTTGAAGATTCTGGTGAGCCAAGACCACAGTTAACTGGCTAGGGTGGATCATCTTTTTCTAATATTCCCACATCCAGTCCTTATTCTTAAAGTTGACCCATTGACAATAGCAGATGAGGGAGCAGTGGTTGTCTGAAAGTTAAATGAATTTCTTTCAGGGGTCTATGATGGAATCTGATGCACAAGTCTTTGAAAAAGTAAATAAGCATCTTTAAGAGATACGAGAGAGAGGTTTGTTTGCCTGTGAGTGTGGTGGATTGAGATGACGAGTATATGGGTATGATGGATACAGAGTGGCAAAATGCCTTTGTCAATAAACGGTTTCATTCTTTTTGTTTTCTTCTCTATTTTTTCTCCCGATTGGAATCTGGATAGATTTTTGTGCAAATATGCCAAGTTAATTATTTCATTCTTTTCAACCAAACAAGGACAATTACAAAAATTACTAGTAGTCCTAGATTTCTCTGAAACTTGGAATCAGACCATGTTTCTCCCCTCATGTCTAACAGAGGGCACTGCGGGGAGGGGTGAAATTACAGCTCTAAAAAGATTCTTATTCCGAAGACGCCAGAATCCTTTTCAGATGAATACATAAAGAACAACCCTCTGTCTCTGAGGTGACTGCTTTCTTCATATAGGAATCTGTATACTTCTTATAGAAATATATGTTTACTTCTTATTTTTGATAATTTTTAAAATAAAATTAGAAGAGCATAGGAAAAAGAACAAAAGTTCTCATACCCCAGTTCCACCTCCCAGGTTTTTTCCACAGTCGCATTAAAATGTTCGTCCTTCTATAAATAGGCACTGTACATTTTGATAGAGAAAAAGGAGTAATTCCGTAAAATAGAATCCAGCCAATATTGCTGCTTTTTGTGCAACATATTAGCTTTAGTTTTATATGAAGTCAACGGAAGCAGAAGAAACAAGTGAATTTTTAGGTGTTGCTGGACTTACATAAATGTTTCCTCACCTCAAGAGTTTTTAGGTTTTGAAAAGATCTTGTTAAGGTTATGAGCAAAGACAAGGGAAAAAAAAATTAGAAAATGGAAACCCTTGTGTGTGTTTTACAACTCTATACTTCCATTTTTGATGGTGCTGAACGGCTCCTTACTATGAAGATGAAGAAATTAGCACTCCGAACAGCTTTCTGCACCTCCCCTCTCCTCCCAACCTCCCAACTACTATTTTTACTGTGTTGGTGTTTATAACATTTAATTCCATTCTTTAACCATGATTTTCACACTTATTGAGTTTAAGTTCTGTTTTGAAGAATTTTCAAGTTCCAAAGATGGAACATATATCTCCCTGACATTCCTTCTTCCACCCCTCATCAGACTCCCCTCTCCTGGAGCCAAACCCTGTCCAGATCCATCCAGTCCTTTTCTTTTCAAATCCTTCTAGTCTTTTTGTGGCTTTTCATTTCTCTCTTGGGTGGGATTCAAGGTTGCGTGGACCAAAAGACATCTTCTTTCTTGGTTCATTCCATGTATTTGAGAGAACATTTACTCAACTAACTTTGTGAGGACACCGTATGTTATGAGACTAGACTCCTTAAAAATTCTTGTGGGTTGCTGCATTTGGCAAAATCTAAAGGTTGACAACAAGCACAGGTTCAGATTTTAAAACTCCTGGCATGATTGTTCGAGGAGATGAGACATTCTTCTGCTTAAAAAATCTTTTATTTTCTTTAAAATAAAGCATGGTCTTTATAGTTTAGGAAATGTAGACGAACAAGAAGCAAACAATGCATCTCTCCCACAGTTCGACCACCCAGAGATAAGAATTTTAAAAATCTTAGTAATTAAGTTATTTTGTATTCTTACAACCTCCTTCTGTATTCACAGGAAAACATCTATTTATCTTTAAAAATAGAGATATGATTACACAATAATATTGTCTGTAGGCTGATTTTTAAAAACTCAGTGTTATTGGGAAATATCTTAATTGCATTTTCATTTATTGTTTTAAATAAGTGTAGCCTTTTAAAACCGATTCAGAGAATGTCAGAAGCAGAATGGCCTGAAATAACATTACCATTAAGTAATACTTTTATTTTAAATAGGTTTAAGGATTTTGCCTATATAATTATGCTTATTAAACACACACACATTCAAAAGCATGGAATTTGGAGGAGACATTTGTAAGTTGTTCAAATTTTTTCTTTTTTTCTTTTTGGTCATGTTTCATGTCAGGAATTGAAACTGTGGACCCTCCAGTGGAAACTCAGTCCTAACCAGGAAGTCCCTCATTCTTCTTCTGAACAAAAGAATTGGTACAGATAATGATTTGTATAGAGATGGTGATTGTGATGGTCAGTTTTATATGTCAACTTGACGGGGATGTAGGGAGCACATATTAAACTTTATTTCTAAGTGTGTCTGTGAGGGTGTTTCAGATAAGATTAGAGTTTGAATCAGTAGACGGGATGACCTTCCCTGATATGGGAGGATATCATCCACTCCATTAAAGGCCTGAATAGAACAAAAAGACTAGCCAGGGAGTCTTTCTCTGCAGGAAAGATACTTTCTTCTCTTTCCTAAAAGCTACATATCTCAAAGGTACAGTGATAACTAAGAAAAGCTTTTTATATTCCATCTGCCTCCATTTCACCATTGTCTAGTGAAAGTCTCGATCAGTGGTATGAGGTCATGTTTTCATGTAAAGTCATTTCACCGACCATTCAAACCCCCACAATAACAGTTACTATTTTTCTTTAGTTGCTCTACTGTTGGTAGCAGACCCCCTGGAGTAACTCTTAGGTCTAAAAGTAGAGGGGCCTCAATGGAGATGGCTGAAGCCACTTGAAGAGTCAGGGCGTCTTTCTCCACTTAGGGTCAACTACGCAGGTCAAAGGAAGCATTGAGAAGGAAATGAGAGAATGGCTGTATTCTTTTCCTAGAGCTGCCAAGACCAAGAACAGCAAACAAGGTGGCTAAAAACAACAGGAGCCTGGGGTGAGCACACACACAGGCATTTCCTCAGGCTACACCAACCTAGGAGAGTGGTGGGGAAGCCAGAGAATAATAAAGGCTTCCCAGGTAGCGCTAGTGGTAAAGAGTCTGCCTGTTAATGCAAGAGATACCAGAGACCTGGGTTCGATCCCTGGGTCAGGAAGATCCCCTGGAGGAGGGAGGACATGGCAATCCACTCCAATATTCTTGCCTGGAGAATTCCAAGGACAGAGGAGCCTGGCGGGCTACAGTCCATGGGGTCACAGAGAATCAGACACCACTGAGCAACTAACACACACTCACAACAGAATAAGAAACCATTGATCCCTGGGAATGGCTTAGAAACATTCTCTCCAGCTTTTTCAAGGGCTTAGGGACTTCTGGATGGCTTTGAGACTTTTTATCCCTTCAGTAGATTTAATAGAAAGTCTCCAGTTTCCTTCAAGCCTTTCTCTCCATGTGTGAGCATATATACACATGGTAATCTATACAGGCAAAAAGAGAACCTTATGAAGAGAGGGAGATTTTATTTATTTATTTAAAACGCTTTATTGGATTACAGTTGATTATGTTTTTCTAGTTTCAGGTGTACAGCAAAGCGATTCAGTTATACATACATTTATTCTTTTCAGATTCTTTTCTCATCTACATTATCACAGAATATTAAGCAGGGTTCCCTCTGCTATACAGTAGGTCCTTGTTGGTTATCTATTTTACATATAGTCCCATGTATATATGTTCATTCCAAGCTCCTGATTTATCCTCCCCACCCCACATTTCCCTTTTGGTAATTTTAAGTTCATTTTCCATACCTCTGAGTCTGTTTCTGTTTTGTAAATAAGTTCATTCATTTGCATCATTTAAAAAATTAGATTCCACATATGAATGATATCATATGTATTTGTCTTTATCTGACTTGCTTCACTTAGTATGATCATCTCTAGATCTATTCATGTTGCGGCAAATGATATTATTTCATTCTTTTTGATGGCTGAGTAACATTCCGTTGTATGTATGTACCACATCTTCTTTATTTACTCCTCTGTTTCTGGACATTTAGACTGCTTCCATGTCTTTCCTATTGTAAGTAGTGCTGCTATGAACATTGGGGTAGATAAACCTTTTTGAATTATGGTTTTCTCCAGATATATGCTCAGGAGTGGTTTTGCAGGATCATATGGTAGCTCTATTTTTAGCTTTTTAAGAAACCTCCAAACTGTTCTCCAATGTGGTTGTACCAATTCACATTCCCACCAACATGTAGGATGGTTCTTCACACGGAGGGTGCTTTTAAAAGGAAGGGAGATATAGGCTTTTTGTTACCTGGAGAAGGTTTACGATCTTCACAGTTGCCTACTTAAAACAATTTTAACAGTGATACATGCAGATGGAGCATACATCAGAACAACATAAAATGTACACGCTAACAATCTTGATTCTATTCATGTCTCCATTGCCCGTTTCCATCCTCTGCAAATAGGAACGTGTATTTTTATTTCCCCAACACACAACATTTTACACAAAAGGAAATACACCCAAACAGTCCTCTGAATCTTTTTTTTTTTTTCATTCAACAATGCATTTTGGAAGTCTTTCCATAACAGCTGTATATAGATAGCTTCTACATTCTAAGTCACACTGTGTAAGAATCTATTATATGAATGTACCGTAAGTAACTTAAATGGTTCCCCACCGAGGGAATCTTGCACTGTTCAAACACATTGTTATTACGGACAATGCTGGAAAAAAATGTTTACACACACAGTTAGTACATATGCAAATGTATCTTAGACCTGTTCCCAGAAACGAGGTCGCTAGGTCCAATGATAAATGGACAAACTTTGAAGATGCTCTATTAAATGAAAGCAGTCTGACACAGAAGGCCACATGTTGTCTGATTCCATTTAAATGAACTGTTCAGAATAGGTAATTTCAGAGAGACGGACAGTAGTTCAGTGGTTGCCAGGGACTGGAGGGAGGGAGCAAAGAAGAGTAACTGCTATGAATGTGGGCTTTCTTTTGTGGGTGATGAAAATGTTCTAAAATTACATAGTGATGATGGTTGCCTGACTTTGTGAATATACTAAAGCCTACTGAATTGTATACTTTCACAAGGTGAATTTTACGGTATGTGAATTATAGCTCAGTAAAACTGTGACCAAAAAATTAGTTAAGATATTAGGGTGCCAGCCTGGTGCTCTCTGACGACCTGGTGGTTTAGTCCCTAAGTCGTGTCTGACTCTTGCGACCCGGTGGACTGTAGCCCACCAGACTCCTCAGTCTGTGGGATTCTCCAGGTGAGAATACTGGAGTGGGTTGCCATTTCCTTCTCCAGCGGATCTTCCCGACCCACGGATTGAACCCAGGTCTCTGGCATTGCAGGCAGATTCTTTTCAAGCTGAGCTATCAGGGAAGCTCTTGTGATGACCTAGAGGGGTGGAATAGGGGAAGGGGAGGGAGGCCCCTGAGGGAGGGGATATATATATATGTGTGTGTGCGCTTGTGTGTGTGTATAAAATATATATATATATATGTATGTATGACTGATTTGTGTCGTTGTATAGCAGAAACCAACACAATGCTGTTAAGAAATTTTTCTCCAATTAAAATTAAAGATCTTAAAGTGTCAGAGGGCAGGAATAGTTCCTTTATCAGGCTGTGCTCACCTTCTCCAGAGAGATCTCATCAAGAGGAGTAACTTGGAAACACTCAGCCATGTCACTAAATTCCACTGTGTTGCCTGGAGACCTCTGCCCTAAATTATCCTGAAGACTTCGCCGTACCAATTCAGAGAATTAATTCAAAACCGGAATTGGGAGAGATTGTCAGGAGGCTAGGTATGTCTGTCACCGAGCCCCTTCTAACTTGCTAGAGACAGAATGAAGAATTGATCAGATGGAATGATTAGGAAGAGGTGCCATCTCCCCAAAGATTCCTATCTCGTTATTGCGGGCATCTTTGCTCATTATTCTGATGAAAGGTGTGAGCCTCTGCCTTTTGGTGCAGATGAAGATGGACGTGAGGTGTCTGCCGGAAGGTGACAGCATGCCAGCTGGCCGGGGGGCAGCTTATGGTACCCGCAGTCAGACTTAATCAGCGGCAAACACGGTCATCCACACCCCCTCTTCCTTGTTCTGGGTCATCCTGAAGAGGCCACCAGCTGGTATCTGGGGGACTGAGCCGATGAGATATTATTATCTGCCAGTCTTCATTTTCAAAAATAAAAAGAGATTCAGATGGATGCAGGGGACCCTTGTTAGCTTTCAGCCAAAGTGTGCACAAGGTTTTGGCAACTGTTTATAGAGTTTAAAGGGTAGAAGAACGGAGAACGGCAGTGTTCATGGGCAACCTGCTTGGGATCCGAAGAGGAGGCAAAATGTCCAACACACACCCCTTTTTCTCTTTTTTCTATCCCAACATCCTATTCTGTCTTTGAAATGTTTTGCCAAGTTTCTCTGACTTCACTTTTTGTTACTCTACTTGAACCACTCCGGCAAATTTTTTTTTCTTCTCAAATACACATTGGATGCTGTGACTCCCCTGCTGAAAAATCCCTGATAACTATAGAATAAAGTTCAGAATCTTTACTTAGGATTCAAGTTCCTCATCGGATCAGGATATATTCATCCACTTTGGCTTTTCAGCCATATGTCCTAAGTCCCTGATACATTTAAAGAGTTTAGGGAGCATCTGTATCTTCCATCACTTATGCTGGATATTCTTATTCATCCTTGAAGGCTCAGCTCAGATATGCCTTCTCTAAGAAGCCTTTTGCTGATTCCTCCAAGCAGGATTATATTCACCCACCATGGCTACACCTCATCCACCAGACAGATTGCGTATGGGGGTTCGGTCAGTTTTCTACACGAGGCTAAATGCCTAAGAACAGGCTCTTACTGGGCTCTGTATTTTTAGTTCCTAGTAGGGTATCTTGTTCATTGCAGGTTCTCTGTCTCTGCCTGTCTGTTTCTCTCTCTTTCTGTAATATATGAATGAAAAAGTGGACAGTGGGGCCAGATACATGAATAAAATATAGGCTAAGATGAAATTTAAATTGGGGAAAGATTATGCTAAAATTGGAACTAGCATCTTCTATTTTTCCTTTGCAAATGAAGGGTGCCAAAAAAAGCAGACACTAAAAAGGCAGCGAGAAATGCCAGAATTGTCAGGGGCCCTTGTGATTTGAAAATGGTGTCCTTACCAGGAAATTAAACTGAGCTCATTATCTCATTAACTTGTGACTGGAGAGGGAATATGCAGCTGAAATTGTATTATCTTTCCAATATGACAAGTTGGTAACAACCTGGGATTTTGAAAGACATTTTGTTTTCTTAGCAAGAATTTCCACCCATACAAATGAGGATCCATGGAGAGGAATCCCATTTGAGAAAGATTCTAAAAGGCAAGAACCATGTGTGTCTAAATTGCTTTGTGTGCATGATAAATCCCAGTGGTTGCTAAAGGTATCCTTACCCTAAGATTAAATCTCACCACCAACATATTGGAGTAGTTAAAATTTTAACTGCTATACAAGATAATTGTGCTTGACCAACCTTTCTCCTTCTCTCAAGAGATCCTTTAAAATGCAGATAGCAACGCCAGCATGCTTATTAGTGACCACCATTTTTAATGTCCTTCAATGTCTACTGGGATATTACAAAGTCTGTTTAATCAGATTGCTTACACAATGGCCTTGTTTTTTAAAGGTGGGAGGAGATGTATGGAGATTTTTAAACTGCGCACTGGTCAAACACTTACTGTGCAAACTAGAGGGGATCTGTGTTCCTGGAATAAATTATTTTATTTCTAAAAGTTGGAGAAATGGGATAAAGTGGCAAGAACTATAGGCTTAAAGTCATGGACGTGGGTTTTAATTTCAATTCTTCCCCAAATTTAAATTTAGTCTCAATTCTCTCAACTATAACATAGGTAGAAATATATATAAAATATTTTTGGGGAGTGGCTGCTAAATAGGATCAAAATAGTAGATTACTTAGATGTCTTATCTGTCTCAGAAAGACCCTCACATGTTATCCTGGCTGGAGAAGGTCCTGCTGCTGCTGCTGCTAAGTCGCTTCAGTCGTGTCCGACTCTGTGTGACCCCATAGACGGAAGCCCATCAGGTTCCCCCGTCCCTGGGATTCTCCAGGCAAGAACACTGGAGTGGCTTGCCATTTCCTTCTCCAATGCATGAAAGTGAAAAGTGAAAGTGAACTCGCTCAGTCATGTCTGACCCTTAGCGACCCCATGGACTGCAGCCTCCCAGGCTCCTCTGTCCATGGGATTTTCCAGGCAAGAGTACTGGAGTGGGGTGCCATTGCCTTCTCCGGAGAAGGTCCTAGAATATTCTAAGCAAATAGTTTGAGGAGTGATTTTAATTGGTGTCCTTCAAACAAACCACCTTGTATATTATACCTCTTAAAACTTGCAGTTAATACTGGTAGTTAGTATAAACACACACACACACACACACACACACACACACGTTTGCTTGTTTGTTTTTTGGCTGAGTGGCATGGGGGATCCTAGATCTCCGACCAGGGATGGAACTCATGTCCCCTACAGTGGAAGAGTGGATTTCTAACTGCTGGACTGCCAGGGAAGTTTCAGGAGTTTACTATTAATATTTTTAAGCTCCCTAATGACTATCCTCAATGTTTTCAGGGTGAGTGCCTATAAACACTGCACTTGGACATTACAGCAAAAATCTAAGCAGACACCAGCAAGGTGACTTTCTTTCTTTGTTGTTCATTTATTTTAAAAAATTATTATTATTATTATTTTTTTGCCTACGCTACAAGGCATGTGGTAATTTAGTTCCCTGACTCGGAATCAAACCTACGCCCCTGCCTTGGCAGCATGGAGTCTTAATCACTGTATTACCAGAGAAATCCCAAGGTCACTTTCTTGAAAAGCAGGTTTCTTCATCCGTGTGAAGGCAAATTAAGGGAGTGCCATCAGGTCAGCCCTAAATTTCCTTTGCAAAATTATTTTGAATCTGCCCTCTCTCACAAAGTAACAAGAACTTGTGTTTGAGAAACTGAAATCACACCCTCTTCACCTAATACAGGTTTTTCTTTCTGTTTTCCATAGCAAGACAGGCATGCAACCTGCACAGTAAAGAGGTCATAGATAAAAAAGTTTAGAGAGTGTAGAGAAGTATTCCTTCTCCAGGATCCCTAATCAAGGTCCAAGATCTGCACTTGGAAATGAAGGAGCCAGGGGTGAAAGAGGTTGCTGATGAAGGCAAAGACACAGCTTTTCAGAGCTGGGGAAGTTCAAGGCGGGGAAAGCCCTTTCAACATCTGCTGATAACTTTGCACTGAGATGAGATGGTAACAACATCTGAATGAGTGTTACAGGTGGCTGAATTAATTAACTCCAACTCCCAACACCCCTGAACATCCGGTGCTGGGATTAGGGAGTCAGAGCTAGTTTACTAGAGAATCCCAAATCTCAGACATTATTTGGATTCAAATTGGAACTGTTGCTGAAAAATCCAGGTGGGAAAAGGTCTAGGGAAATGGGGTGGTTGGGCATTTTCTTTCTCCTCTGGGACAAAATGATTCTCTCCTTTCTTCCCTCTGTCCTCTCATCTTCTCTTCTGTCTTTTCTATGGACCGATTCTTCCTCTTTTCTTTCTTCCCTCCATCTACTTGTCTGTCTCTTTTCACTTCTGTTACCGTTGTTCTATCTCCACTCTTTTTCTTTATCCCTTCATTTGTGATTTACTTTTGCTTAAAGGCACATGTGTACTGCTTGAGGAGTTTCCCTTATTTCCAGAAAATCCTATTTAACTACAGAAGTGAAAAAAAATACTGCCTCTTCAAAAGGAAGCTTTAAGACTGGGAATAAACAGCTATCAAGAGTGGCAAGAATGTACTAAGGCCACTTTAAGGTAGCATGGGTTTACCTGCCACTGACTGAGCACATCGGTGGCTGGTGGGATTTTATTTTATTTTATTTTATTTTATTTTATTTTATTTTCATAAGGACTTATCATCCCATCAGCAAATGAAAGGATACTGGGTGTTCTCAGCTTCCATGGCAATGTTTCTGAAGGAGAAAGATGAAATTTAAGGGGAGAATCAGTCATTGAAATCTGATACTTGCATGGATTTTAGAATTAGGGATGGGATGAGTTTGATGAGAAAAGATAATTTGGGTGCAGAGGTGGGGTGTTAATCTCAATTTATTTTTCAGTCTGGCTTCTCTGGGGATGGGTATTCGATTTCTACATGAGGGCGTTTATAATGAACTAGGCTTTGGAGTCAGACAAGACTTGAATTTTCACTTGACCACTTATTGACTGCTTGACCTTGGGAATAATATTTAAATTTCCTAAGCTTTGGTTTGCTCACCTTAAAAAGGGGGATGATGAAACCTGCTTCAAGGGATTGCAGAGAATTTGAATGACGTAACACCTGTGAAGTGCCTGCAACAGACAGTGTGTTTAAGTGAGTTGTTACTATTTTCATCGGAAAAAGAGCCTATGTAAATACTTTGGTCATATTTTAAACAGCTTGCTACTGAAATAATCACCTGGAACCTTCAACTTCTTTTAGAAAGAATGCTTTATATGAACACGAGTGAGGAATTCTCTGGTAGCATTTGATATATTCATGGAGGAGCTTGGAAGGATTCTTTAGACTAGGTTCAGCAAACTTTTCTGATAAAGAATCAGCTAGTAAATATTTGAGGCTTTGTGGACCGCAGTCTCTGCTGCACCTATTCAACTCTGCTGCTGGAGTGTAAAAGCAGCTACAGACAGTATGTAAATGGATAAAGGTGGCAGTGTTCCAATACAACTTTATTATTTATGGCTGCTGAAATTAGGATTTCATATACTTCTCCTGTACTATGAAACATTATTTTTCATTTGGCTTTTATTCCCCCTCCAACCACTTTAAAAAAATGTAAAAAATCATTCCTGGCTAGTGGGTTGTACAAAAACAGGCAGCTGGCTAGATTTGACCTGAGCTGTGTTTTACTGACCCATGTCTTTGATCTACAAGATGTTAAGACATCAGTTTGCTTTCCTCCTTTGGGTCAGAGATGAGGACTCAGAAGCCCAAAGATATGGCGAGCTGTGGCTGGAGCCCCTCTTCGCTGAGTGGCAGAGCTGGGATTAGAACCCAGATCTTTTGACTATTGGTCTTGAGATCGGTCATTCCTACCTTTTGCTGATTTTAGTTTCTTTGTCTTCCAAAACTTCCCTTGGTCATGACATTCTTGTATTATTTGATTCTCTTAGCACACATTCTCAGTCATCTTGGGTGTTTCTGCCATGGTCCCATTGCTTAACAAGGGAGGCAAGCCCAGATGCCTCAGGGACCAAGAAATTAACAAACCTCATTACAAAACCATAGGGAGGGGTGAGGGATGTGGTGAATTGGAGCGCGCGTGTCACACCTAACAGAGGAAATTCTATTCCACGCAGATGACGGTGGCCTTTGGGAGTGAGTCAGAGACACCAGGTCTCCCGCCTTCTCAGAAGGCACTTGAAATCTGGATCTTCTGTGGAATTTTAAGATATTAGCATACTTTAAAAAAGCTTATTATGACCAAACAAGGCATGTCAGGGGATTACAAGCAGCTTTCAAGAGATCAGTTTGTGATCTTTAACTCAGACTGTGATTTCTTCTTGACATGACAGAAATGTATGCTATAAATATTTTTATAATTAAAAAATTTTAACTATGATAAAATACTCATACAATTGATTATCTTAACCATTTTTAAACTTATAGCTCAATAATGTTAAATAGACTCACATTGTTCTGAAAAGAAGTCCCCATTTCCTCCTATTCTCAACCCCTGATAATAATCATTCTACTTCCTGTCTCTATGATTTGACTGTATATGCTCTATACTGGGCTTCCCTGATAGCTCAGCTGGTAAAGAATCTGCCTGCAATGCAGGAGACTCTGGTTGGATTCCTGGGTCAGAAAGATCTTCTGGAGAAGGGATAGGCTACCCACTCCAATATTCTGGCCTGGACGATTCCACAGGGGTTGTTAGTGGTAAAGAACCCATTTGAAGATACAGGTAGACATAAGAGACGCGGGATTATCCCTGGGTCAAGAAGATCTCCTGGAGGAGGGCATGGCAACCCACTCCAATGTTTTGGCCTGGAGAACCCCATGGACAGAGGAGCCTGGCGGGCTACAGTCCATGGGGTCGCAAAGAATCAGACACGACTGAAGTGACTTAGCCTGCACACACACACGCTCTATAGTGCCATGGAACAAATGGCAAAAAGTTAAAACTGAGACAAGTAAAACATACTTTCTATAGATGGAGCAAACTCCCTCTTAAAGAAGAAATTGAAGCTTGAGGACTGCTGGCGTGAGTGGGCACTAGACCAACCTGTTCCAGTGTCTTTAAGCAGGCAGCCTCTGCCAAGGGGAGAGCAGGGAGGGACACATTGGCAGATTGGGAGTGACATATACACACTGCTATATATAAAATAGTCAATAAGCAACTTAAAATTATATAATTTACTTTACTTTTATATGAAGTTGCTGCTAAGTCGCTTCAGTCGTATCTGACTCTGTGCGACCCCATAGGTGGCAGCCCATCAGGCTCCTCCGTCCCTGGGATTCTCAAGGCAAGAACACTGGAGTGGGTTGCCATGTCCTTCTCCAATGCATGAAAGTGGAAAGGGAAAGGGAAGTCGCTCAGTCGTGTCCGACTCTTAGCGACCTCATGGACTGCGGCCCACCAGGCTCCTCCGTCCATGGGAGTTTCCAGGTAAGAGTACTGGAGTGGGATGCCAGTGCCTTCTCCGTTATATGAAGTTACTGGAATACAAATGTCATTGGCAACATTCTCAACACTAGAATTACCCTGACAAGTATTGAGTTGAGAGCTTCCCAGGTGGTGCTATTGGTAAAGAACCCACCTGCCAACGCAGGAGATATAAGAGTCTAGGGTTCAATCTGCATGTCACTTTGGCATGCTGCAAGTGAAAATTAAATAAGAGCAATGAAGTGGGTGCCTTGGAATGTGCATATTGAATGCCTTTTGAAATAGACTGGTAAATTGCAAAATTTACCAAAATTTAAACCTGTTTGTCCTTGTTCCTACAGTGTAATGGAAGGTGCATTTTTCCCAACCCTGCTCAGCTTGGAGATAATCTATATATGATTCGTCTTTGAAGAACTCAGGGCTAAGGATCCTGATCCTCTGCTCAGTGTAAAATCCAAGTGTAATTTTGTAGTTAACCTTCCTTATCTGCAGATTCAACCAAGTGCAGATTGTGTAGTAGTTTAGTATTTACTACTGAAAAATATTTGTGTATAAGTGGATCCATGCAGTTCAAGGGTCAACTATATAGAAAACTTCAATACTCTTTCACGTCACTTCTTAGTTACTATCCTAGTTTGTCATGCATACAAAGAGCCTTCAGAAATATTATCCCTGTTATTGTCACAACAGTGCCATGAGTAGAAAGTGCAGATATATTTCTTCCCACTTAGCAAAAGAGGAGATCAACACTTGGAGAAATCAAATAGCTCACATGGTTTGCATGGGGAGCGAGAGAGCCCAGAAAAGAACTCAGGCTTCTGTGTCATCTCCGGGGCTCTCAGGCACCCTCTCCAAAGGTGTCCTTTGGAGAGAACCACGTGGGAGCTGGGGGCACCCCTACACTCCTGTTCTGAGCCATGGTGCGAACCTGGAGATCCCAGCCCAGCCAGGCAGCTGCTGGCCTATCTGATGGGTCCCCAGTACTCTCAGGATCTTCCTTGCTTGGACTTCCTGTGAACTCACCAATATATCCCTGGCTTGTAAAGACCACTGATTTTTTTCT
The DNA here is from genome assembly GCF_029378745.1 of Bos indicus. Classification (NCBI taxonomy): domain Eukaryota; kingdom Metazoa; phylum Chordata; class Mammalia; order Artiodactyla; family Bovidae; genus Bos; species Bos indicus. The sequence continues at coordinate 29,466,420 of NC_091786.1, forward strand.
GTTTTTAACCTTTTTATTTTGTATTGGGGTTTGGCCAATTAACAATGTTGTTGCAGTTTCAGATGAACAGTGGAGGGACTCAGTCCTACCTGTACATGCATCCACTTGCCCCCAACCTCCCCTCCATTCCAGGCTGCCACACATCGTTGAGCAGAGTTCCCTGTGCTATACAGTAGGTCCTTGTGGGTGGTTATTTATTTATTTTTTTAATATAGCAGTGTGTACATGAGACACCCATTTTGATTTTATTCTCTTAATGGAAAGTCTTACTAAGGCAGCGTTGATGAAAACAGCTCAGCCACTTTCTTCATGAACCACAGTAGACTCTGTGACCCCAAGGTAAGGGGGAAAATAGAGGGAAGATGATCGGGAAGAGCGAGAGGAGAAGGCATATATTTCACTTCCTGCCTGGATGGGCACCCATGCTCTTCTCCGAGCTGCCAGCCAGTGTTAGCAGAGTGATGGAGAGAGCCCTGCCCCTCTGGCACACCAGCAAACCTCGCTAATGTAATGGAAACGATGATTATTCCCAGGGCCTAGCATTTCCCTTCCTCCGGACTGTAGGGGTATTAAAGTTGATTGAACACATATGCTTCGGGTAGACAGCGCCTGCCATCACATATGGAGCCATCAGTTTTCTGTGTGCTCGGAAGGAGACACCGAGACCACGAGAGCCGGGCAAAGGCTGAGCCGGTTTAGGGGATTATAAACTAGGGGGTCCAAGCCTCTTTATGGGCCAGACAGGGGAAAAACCCGACTTAAAAAAAAATTCCCCATGTCTCTGCACAGAAAAAAAAAAAGCTCAAAAATACTTAGTAAAGTTAAAATTCAATTTTAATAATTTTAATAGAATCTGCATTTCCCCTCCTTTCTATATATATGTATATATGACAAAGATGAATAGGTTATACCTATTTATCTAAGATTTTCAATATAGGTACAAGTGCATGTATATATGTCATGGATTATGGAATGGGTCCATTTTACAGCGTGAATCCCATGTCCTCAGGATGTAATTATTTTTTGAAAAAATGTGTTTCTCAGAATGAGGGTTCTGCAACTTTTCTCAAAGCCAGAGTGATGCTTTTCTCCTTCACAATCATATGTCTAATGAATCACAGCTTGATTTTCCACACCGTTAGCATGAACAAATATGAGAGGCTGTTCTAAGCAGGCTGGGGAATCGGTGCTGCTGGGTGCTGAGACGAGACTTCTGGACACTCCACTGCTTGCTCGGAAGCCTCACCTCATCAGGCTCTCCCAGTCCCGACACAGTGAGGGGAATGCCCACAGCCTCCCTGGCTGGCTGGTTATGGTGGCTCCACGTCTGGGAGAGATAGAAGGTTTGGCTGTTTGTGCAACAGCTGGCTCTAATTATTCTCCTGGGTTATGGAGATATTTTGCTTGGCCATGTTTCACTTGCTTCAGAATAAGGCAAGTTTCTTCCCATTCCATGTATTAAAATATATGTGCTATATGGGGGAGGAATAAATTTGGAGTATAGGATTAGCAGATAGACACTGAGTGAGTGAGTGGTCGCTCAGTTGTGTCCGACTCTTTGCGACCTTGTGGACTGTAGCCCACCAGGCTTCTCAGTCCGTGGGATTCTCCAGGCAAGAATACCGGAGTGGGTTGCCATTTCCTCCTCCAGGGGATCTTCCCGACCCAGGGATTGAACCCAGGTCTCCCGCATTGCAGGCAGACGCTTTAACTTCTGAGCCACGAGGGACCATATATAAAATAGATAAATGACTAGGATTTATTGTATAGCACAGGGAACTATGTTCAATATCTTGAGATAACATAATAATGGAAAATAATTGAAAAAAAGGAAATGGCAACCCACTCCAGTGTTCTTGCCTGGAGAATCCCAGGGATGGGGGAGCCTGGTGGGCTGCCATCTATGGGGTCGCACAGAGTCGGACATGACTGAAGCGACGCAGCAGCAGCAGAAGCATACATATACATATATATGCATATCTGAATCACTTTGCTATATATCTGAAACTAACACAGTATTGTAACTCAACGATAAACAAAAAAATCTTAATTAAGCCATATGTATTATATCTACAAGGAGGGAATTCATTTTAACTGTGTGCAAAAACTATTTTAAAAGAGTTTTATTTTTAAAGTGCTCAGTTTTGCCAATCTCAGCACCTTTGTATTTTTCATTCTTTAAGAAATACCTTTTTGTTTGCTGTGTGCTAATTCAGAAAAATTTAAGGAAAACGTTTAGGTCACTCTAATCCTGCCATTTGGAAATATGAAAGCTAATATTTTAGTGTATTTCCTTTTACTTTAGGCTGCACCTTGAGACTTGTGGGACCTCTGCCCCCCATCAGGAACTGAAGTACCTGAGGCAGTGGAAGCACTGAGGGTTAGCCAGTGCGCCAGCAGGGAATTCCCTACCCTGACATTTTTAATAGGCATTTCCCCATATTTTCAAACTGTTTTAAAGTATAATTTTTAATGGTTTCACTCATCAATTAAGCTTTTAAAATAATATGAATTTTTTTGATTATAAAAGTAATGAATATTATTAGAAAATTCAGAAAATTAGAAACATGAAGAAATAAAATCACAGAAGAGCATGATAAAGAGCATGATTTATCAAATGATAAATATTTTTAGTGTATTTTTTCTCTCTCAGTCTCTCCCACCACACCCCTTATCCACGTGCATGTTAAACACACACACACACACACACATTTGTGTGGATGCTAAATGTTGAAAAAAGTCAAATCGAGTGATTTTTACTCTTTTATTTAACACTAGTTTACAGGGAGCCCAGCCTGGTGCTCTGTGATGACCTAGAGGGATGGGATGAGGAGGGAGGCTCAAGAGGGAAGTGATATATGTATAATTATGGTTGATTTGTGTTGTTGTATGGCAGAAACCAAACATCACTGTAAAGCAATTTTCCCCCAATTAAAAAAAAAAAACGAGTTTGAAATTTTTCCAATGGCATTACAAAATCTTTGACAACCTTAATCTAATAGAGCCATCATATTTTATCGAATGGAGGTATCATCATTCACTATTTATCAACCATCGTTTTATATTGTTGATATTTAGATTGGCTGCAAATTTTCACTCTTGTAAATAATGATGCAAACTACATTCATATGTAAAAACTTACCATATGTGAGCCAGACATGAGGGCCTTTCCTAGGACAGTTTCTTAGAAAGGATAGAGTAGGGTCAAAGGAGATATTGTGAGTCTTCTGTTGGATACCACGTAGGCTTTCCAGCGGCTTTCCCCTGGATGTGCCCTCCTACAGCAGCCATCCCCATTGTTTTGGCACCAAGGACTGGTTCATGGAAGACAGTTTTTTTTTCATGGACCAGGGCGGTGGAGGTATGGTTTCGGGATAATTCAAGCACGTCACATTTATCGTGCACTTTATTTCTATTATTATTACATTGTGATATATAATGAAATAGTTATACACCTCACCATAATGCAGAATCAGTGGGAACCCTGAGCTTGTTTTCCTGCAATTAGACTGTTCCACCTGGGAGTGCTGAGAGACAGTGACTTCTGAAGTGTGGGGAGCAGCTGTAAATACAGATGAAGCTTCACTCGCTTGCCTACTGCTCACCTCCTGCTGCGTGGCCAGTTCCCAACAAGCCATGGACCAGCACCCAGCGTTGGGGACCCCTGTCCTAGAGGACGTGAGAGGGCTTGTTGCGATCAGCCCCACGGTAGCCCTCTGCACCTCACTACGGCTCATCTAGGGAGCAGCCGAAAGACTAGCGCTTCTTTCCTCTTTTAGATGAAGAAATGGTAGCTCAGGTAACCTCACCAGAGTCACAAGAACAAACAGTTAAGAGGAGTGGCTAAGTGACCTGAATCTTAACTTCCTGCTAGATCCTTGAAACAAAATAAAGTAAAGTAAAGGCCTTTTGTGAACCCCAGAGGCAACAAAACAGATACAAAGCAGCAAAAGAGATACAAATCAACAGGTCTTCTGGCATTTCACCAGCCAGTTGGTGACTCTAAAGGGAGAGTCAGAAATAGCTGTTGCTTTGAAATGTAATTGCCTTGGTCTGTCTAGGGAAAAAAGTGCAAGAGCTCTAATTTGGGGAAGTGACAAACTAAAGTGTTTTGAAATGTACTTAAGAAAAAAAAAAAAAATCAAAGTGCTGAGACAGCTTTGTTTCTCCAGAACCACAATAGAAATTTGGGATAGTTATAGTTTTTAATCAGATGTTTAGGGAATCCATGTGGTTTTTCTCTTGATGGAGGTTGCATTTTTATTTTTTAATTTTTAAAAGGGAGCCAGACAAAAGTTCCTTCGGAGATAATGTCTCTGACCTATATTAAACAGAAAGTAAAACTCAAGCTGTTAACTCTTGGATGGCTCACAGTATTGGAAAGCAATTCTCAGAATTCCTCAGACTGGACACCGATCACAGAATTTAGTATCGATGCTGCTGGTGCTGCTGAGTCACTTCAGTCGTGTCCGACTCTGTGTGACCCCAGAGACAGCAGCCCACCAGGCTCCCCCGTCCCTGGGATTCTCCAGGCAAGAACGCTGGAGTGGGTTGCCATTTCCTTCTCCAATGCGTGAAAGTGAAATCACTCAGTCGTGTCTGACCCTCAGCGACCCCATGGTCTGCAGCCTTCCAGGCTCCTCCATCCATGGGATTTTCCAGGTGATGCTGGTGTATTCTATTCCACAGCTGCCCCCTGGACTTGCTGCTCACATCTGGATAAATTTCCTGAGTCCTGGCAGCCTAAGCTGATGTTTCATTGAGGGGTATTTACTCCCACACAGCTGTTCAGCAGTAGGAGCAGAAAATCAACTCGGATACAATTAATACTATGTTGTAATAAGGAGACATCACCAAGAGAAACAGTTGCTGAATTGATTCTGATGATGCAGAGGAGGATAACTACAATGATAATGGTGATTAATATAACCATTACTAGGTACAGACTCATAGAAGGAACATATTTTAGTCCTGGCTTTGTTTACACTGTTGCAATCTTTCATGCTCCAGTTAGGGAAGAAGATCATGCACAGCTGGAGATAAACTGCCCTGGTCTGAATTCTCTACGTAATTGACAAAAACACACTCAATATAATTCAGATAGATGATGGGAGGACAACCCAAATACCAGTATGTTTCCTCTCCCCCACTGGAGATAAACATCTGGATTTGCCATAGTTCTTATAAACCGAATCTCAGTAAGAATGCTCAGACAGAGGAATCCCCTGGTGGTCCAGTGGTTAACCCTCAGTGCTTCCACTGCGAGGGGCTGGGGTCCCATCCTGCATGCTAGGTTGTTGTCGCTTAGTCGCTAAGTTGTATCTGACTTTACGACCCATGGAGTGTGTAGCCCAAGGGCTCCTCTGTCCAAGGGATTTTTCAGACAAGGATACTAGAGTGGGTTGCCATTTCCTTCTCCTTGGCCAAAAAAAGAAAAAAAGGTCAGGCAGTTGAAACTGAGTTAGAGAGAGCTGGGTGAGACCCTGATTACTCAGTATTCCTTCCTGTTTTGAGGGGAGGGGAACGCAGAACCATTAGAACTCTTGACCTAGATGCTGATCTACCTCCCCTATGGGTAAGGGGTTGTGTTTCTCCATGGCTACCATTCTTGTACCTGGAGGACAACTCTCCTGTATTGGACCTGTTTGGAGAGCTATGGACCATTTAGCAATTACACGTTCTACCTGCCCATAGTCCCCAGCCTCTGTGACAACCTAAAATGTTCCTGCACATTTCTCCTGGCGTAGAGCTCCATTGACCTGGGTGATGGGCTGGGGGTGGGGGGGGGTGGTGGTGATCACTAGACTTTGTGCAATTTGACTCTTTTTTTTTTTTTAATGGTGGTATTGAGAAAACACGTATTTATTTATGTTCGCCACACTGGGTCTGAGTTCCGGCTTGCAGTATCTTCCTTATGGCACGTGAGCTTTTTGGTTGTGGGATCTAGTTCCTGAGCAGGAATGGAACTGGGACCCCTTGCTTTGGAAGAGTGGAGTCTTACCCACTGGACCGGAAGTCCCTAACTGACTTTTCAGGTTGGTGGCGATGGTATAGTCGTTAAGTTGTGTCCGACTCTTGTGATCCCATGGACTGTAGCCTCCTCTTCTGCGTGGGTGAGTTGTGTGTCACAGAAATTTCTCTCTCCAACTTGACTGTGAAGGGACTATTACAAAAACAGATTCTGGGTTTCCAGTTTTCTTGGTTTCAAGTGGGTTCCAATGTTCTACATTTTCTTTTCTTTTTTAAAAAATATTTATTTATACATTTATTTTTGACTGTGTTGGGTCTTAGTTGCAGCATGCAGACTCTTCGTTGCAGTAAGGGGTGGGCTTCTGTCTAAGTGTTGCCTGGGGCTTAGTTGTCCTGTATGTGTGGGATCTTATTACCAGGACCAGGGATTGAACCCATGTCCCCTGCTTTGGGAGGTGGATTCTTAACCATTGGACCACCAGGGAAGTCCCATTCTGCAATTTTAAACAAACTCCCCAGGCGATTCCGAAGTTGGCATCCAACTTAACAAACACTGACTCAGAAAATGTTTTCATTTTTTTAAAGATGAGAGAACACGAGGCTCAGAGCTACCTAGCATCATGATGGTAGCATGGGGCTCTGGAGCGAGGCAGCCTGATAACGATTATGGATTACATAAAGGAGCTCTCAGGAGGACAGACATCCCAGACTCAGTGTCAGAACTTCTTTATTTCTCTAGCTGTCTTCCCTTAGGGCCTTTCAGTCTTTTCACTTAAACTTCCAGCTCTCTAATTTGGCCATCAGAAGTAAATCCTGGAGGATCATTTTGTGAGCCATCTCTTAAAAGGAGTTTGAAACATTTGCTCTAATGAACAGTGGCATTTCTGCCCACCTGGAGAGAGTCAGAGATGGATGGAGAGGGGATGGGAAGGCCTTGGTCCTTGCATGGGGCCGCTGTGGGAGCTTTGGCCCCCTCCTTTGGCCACCTGCCACCCCACCCATTATGAGTATGTGGCAGAGAAATCTGTGAAAAATTCCAGTTACTGGGATCCTCTTTACTACAACATCGCTAAATGTGCTTTTATATTATTTTTAAGTGAACTTCACAGTGAGAAGGTAAATTTCTCTTCCTAACCCCCTGCCAGCAGACCCACTCTGCACCCTGCTCGCCCCTGCCAGTCAATACTCCCAGGCTGTGCAATCAGTCATTATGGGCGTTCTGTGCAGAGATGGTTGGATTCCAGCTTCCCTCTCTAATAAAATAAGGTGAATGACAATATTGGTGGTGGTTGTTCAGTCGCTAAGTCACGTCTGGCTCTTTGCGACCCCATGGACTACAGTCCGCCCCTGCCAGGCCCCTGTGTCCGTGGGATTTCCCAGGCAAGAATACTGGGTTGTCATTTCCTTCTCCAGGGGATCTTCCCAACCCAGGGACTGAACTTTTCATCTCCTGTGTTGCAGGTGGATTCTTTACAACTGAGGGAAAACCCCCAAGCTCACCCCAAACAGAAGCAATATTGTAACAAATTCAGTAAAGACTTAATGCCCAAACCCGCCCACCCCATCCTCTTGCCAAATTCAACTGGAATCCAACATGGGCTGTCAGAAACAGAACTGAGGGGTGTATTTACTTGCTGTGACCCATGAAGCCTGGGAACCCAGTGGGACCAGAACCATGGCCTGGCAGCTGGTTTCCTTCCTCTGCTCTTGCCTTCTGTGGTGTAGCGATCGTTTAAAAGAACTTTGATCAGGTCACCCCCATCTCTGGTCTAAACTGGCCAAGGGCCAGAATAAAGTCTTCATAGTCAGAATAAATTCTAAACTTCCCAGGGCAGTTTGGCCATGCGCACTTGCCGAATATCCTCTCTCTCTGCCCCCTCACAGGCTCCACGCCAGCCACATTAGTGTCTTTGCTGTGACTCAGTGAGGCAGAGATAATCTTGCCTCGAAACTTCACATTTACCCTTTCCTCAGTCTGGAATGTTCATCTCCAGCCATCCATATGGATTGTCCCATCAACGTTCAAGTATTTCTTCAATATATTATCCATAAGACCATCCATAATTACTCTAAATATAACAACACCCACTCTCGTTACTCTTCACACCTTTAACTATTATTCGTTTCTTTATAGCACGTACAGCCAGATCTCTCAGACATTTATGTATTATTGTCTGTCTGTCCTGCAGTAGATGGTAAGCTGGGACATTATCTGTTTTTTGTCATCATTGCTTAGAAGGCTGCTTGGTACATGGTAGGTGTGACTCAGGCGTCTTCAACCAACAGTCTCTTGAGGCGATCAGAGATGACTAGATGACTTAGTGATTATGAAATCCCCAATCTTTTCCCTATGTCAGCACTTCACGCTTCTCACAACCATCTCCATGCATATCTTGGTGGAACATTGCAAGCAATGACCGCAATTTCTTACCCTCCCTGGATTCATGCCCTGGCAATGTGGCTTTGTAGCTTTTTTCAAAAAGGGAGTCTTTCTCAATTCTTCGGCTAGGTTTGTGCCTTGCTCTGAACATGAACAGACATGAAGCATTCACAGATTTGCAAGGTGCTTGTACGATGAGGGGCTTCCCTGGTGGCTCAGACGGTAAAGCGTTGGACTGCAATGTGGGAGACCTGGGTTCGATCCTTGGGTCGGGAAGATCCCCTGGAGAAGGAAATGGCAACCCACTCCAGTATTCTTGCCTGGAAAATCCCATGGATGGAGGAGCCTGGTAGGCTACAGTCCATGGGGTCGCAAAGAGTCAGACATGACTGAGTGATTTCACTTTCTTTCACTTTGTATGATGAGACCCTGAACCTTCATGCGATCAAGACAGGGCCTCCCACTGTAGAATGGGACACGTGGCCCACTTTCCTTCCTGCCTCAGCTGGCACTGAGCCAACACTCAGAACCTCAGTCTTTGACTTCAGAGGCACAAATGATCCCAGCTGAGAGTGGGCTGAGCTCACATCAGAACTGCCCTGCTGAGTCAGCCCAGACAGCTGACTTGCAGAATCATGGCCTAAATGGCAATGCAGTTAAGCCACCATATTTGGAAGGGTTTGTTTCCTGGCAAAAAGTAACTGATACATGTGTGAGAAGGTAAGAGTTAAATAGTGAGAGAATGGGATTTTAGTTGGCTTTGACAGATGATGGTGTAAGATTTCATAGTTCCAATAACTAGGTCAAGCCCAAGGGGTAACATTATTACTGCTGGGCCACAGGGTGGATATACCTGGCCTTTAATGAGGGTTTTTTTTTTTTTTTTTTATGCAGAGAATTAGTGCTTTCTTATTCTCCTGGTACCTTTTCTCTTTCAGAGGTAGAAAGGCAGGTCTGCAAAGCTGGTGTGTCTTTACAGCTTCAAGACCTTAGCGTGGTGGATCATATTAACAAGAGATTTGGATAATTTTTGAACTGAAAGATCACGAAGGTCTAATTTTTGAGAAGTTAAAATAGGGAATCCAGGGAATCAGCTAGCAGAGCCACTATTTTCTCTGGAACTGGTTATCTTAGGAGTTAGTTATCTCAGTTAGTTAGTTCAGTTGCTCAGTCGTGTCCGACTCTTTGCGACCCCATGGACTGCAGCACACCAGGCCTCCCTGTCCATCACCAACTCCCGGACTTTACTCAAACTCATGTCCACTGAGTCGGTGATGCCATCCAGCCATCTCATCCTCTGTCATCCCCTTTTCCTCCCACCTTCAACCTTTCCCAGCATCAGGGTCTTTTCTAATGAGTCGGTTCTTTGCATCAGGAGGCCAAAGTATTGGAGTTTCAGCTTCAACATCAGTCCTTGAGTAATCCCATCATAAATGAAAGGGGAGCCCAAGGAGAAGAATGGTTGAAAAATCAAAGGCAGGTGCATCAAGTTGTGGGGGTCACTTGTGAGGTCCAGCAAGGGAAGAAATGTGATCTTATCTCACTGCCATTAACCAATTTTTGTGGCTTTGTGAGAACATTTTCATACCTAGGAAATTCAGATCATTTATCCTAAGACACAAATATCTGGCTCCCTGCCACAGTTCCTGGATGGATGCTCTAGAAGTGGTCCTTAAACTGGGATATGCCAGTTGAGGGCAGCCTGAGGAAGGAGTATTGGGTAGGAGCAGTGTTGAATCTGTGCTGGTCCATGAGTGTGTTTGGGATGGGCTGGGAGTTTTCCCTTGTTCAGAACCCAGTTGCTGAGTCTAGGGGAGTGGTGGATATTTACAACTTCATTCAGGGATCAGACTCCAGGAATCTGCTAATGATTAAACTGTGTAATCCATTGAAAGTTATTAGAGACCTTTGGAATTTGTGCTTGTTGGCATGTAAGAGAATTGAAGGAACTTCTAGAATGTGTTTCCTAAATGCACATGTCCTCTGCATCACACCATGAATGTACTTCTGCTAAAAAAATAAAAACGATATTACATCAGGCTCAGAAATAAAACATCTGAATCAAGCTGCTCATATGACCCAGATGCTTATTGACTGAGGGATGATCTGTGAAGGGAAACCATAGGACATTGTTTTGTGACAAGTCAATCACACAGTGAGATGTGTGAGCTGTGAGGATGCATTCACTCATTAACCAAAACCTGTTCAAGGGTTTGGGTGGTTTATTGTCTACATTCCTAGAAGCATTCAGTGCAGAAAAGGCCAGTTTCTCCTTAATAATTCCAGCAGATTCTTCAGGATGTAGAAAGGAATGTATTTGGGCTCTGAGAGGAACAATTTTTTTGTTCAATGACTATTCATTGAATGTTGACCATGGGCCAGGTACTGTCCTAGGTTCTTAAAGTACATCAGGGGATAAAACTCACAAAGATTCTCTGTCCTGGGGATGGTGTGTGTGTGTGTGTGGAAACTGATAATAAATAATAAACATAATAAAGTAAGTAAATATAAAGTTTGTCAGAAGGAGATAGGTGCTAAAGGAAGAAAAATGCTAAGATAAGAGGTATCAGGAGTGCTGGAGGGGGACAGTGGCAGCATTTAGAAAGCAGTCAGGGGACTTCCCTGGTTGTCCCAGTGGCTAAGACTCCATGCTCCCAGTCAAGGGGCTGGAGTTCAATTCCTGGTCAGGGAACTTGATTCTGAATGCCATTAACTAAAAGATCCCACATGCTTCCACTAAGACCTGGCACAGCCAAATAAATAAATACATGAATATTTAAAAAATAAAAATAGTAGATAGTCAGGGTGGACCTCATTGAGAAGGGGAGATCTGGGCAAAGATCTGAAGGAGGTAAGGTCCACACGTCACCATGGAGAGATGACAAGCCCTCCTGTTTATCTCTGCATCTCTTCTCCCAAGAATCTAGTCAAATACTTTAGAGACAGTAGTGGTTTAGTAAAACTTGACATAAATTAAAGATGACCAGGCATTTCTTCAGTATGAAATGGGTGGCTTTTCAACAGATGAATGGATAAAGAAGATGTGTTGTACAGATAGATCGAAAGATAGACAGGCAGATAGAGAGAGAGAGGAAATGGAATGGAATATCACTTAGCCATAAACAAGAATGAAATTTTGCCATTTGCAGCAACATGGATGGATTTGGAGAGTATTATGCTTAGTGACACAAGTCAGACAGAGAAAGGCAAATACTGTATGATATCACTTGTGTAAACAGTAAAACAAACTAGTGAACAATACTGAAACAAGCTCACAGATGTAGAGAAAAAAACTAGTGGTTACAAGCAGGTAGAGGGAAGGGGAGGGAATATTAGGGAAAGGGAATTAAGAGGTACAAGCTACTATGTATAAAATAATCAAACTGCAAGGATATATTGTACAGCACAGAGAATATAACCAATATTAAATAATAACTACAATAAAATTAAAGATGACCAGACATTTCTTCAGCATGGGCTGGGGTGCCTTTTCTCAGAAAGGGAGATGGATAGTTTAATCCTTGATGTGTCTCTATTTTCTTTTCTTTTTAAAATGTCTATTCATATCCTTTGTCCATTTAAACATTTTTATTTATTTATGTTTATTTGGTTGCACTGGGTATTTAGTTGCACGTGGGATCTAGTTCCCTGACCAGGGGTTGAACTCAGGCCCTCCGCACTGGGAGTGCTGAATCTTTGTCACTGGACTTAGCCACCAGGGAAGTCCCTCTATTTTCTGTCTCTATTTCTGTCACTATCCTCTTGCCCTTTGCAATCTGGAGTCTGTCTGGATCACCGTAATGAAAGGACACCATTTTTGCCTCAGCCAAGCTCTAGTTAAAGGTGAATGCTTTTTCTTTTCAGCAGCCACATTCTAGCTAGTGATGCTGCAGGAATGTGTACTGACTTTCCCCTTTCTGGTGGCCACAGGGCCAAGGCAATTCCAGGACACAGCTTTTTTTATTCTTCCTCTTCCTGCTATGAGAACCCTGGCAGGAAAGCAGGAAGAAAACCCTGCCTCAGCTGTCAGAGGGGTAAGCTGTTAAATTCCTTGATTCAAGGGGAAAATAGAATTGATTGACAGACTAGAGAGAGCTGTTCCTCATTTACCCACCAGAAGATATTATATGGCTGTAAGCAGTGTTCAGGAGCATGAGAAGGTAATAAACTATGTGTATAAGCTCAGTTCTCTGGGGAAGGAGAGCGGCTGCCAAACCCACACTCAGATTGTTTCTTTCTCGGTTTTTTTTCAGGTCCTCTGTGCATGCCATGCTTAATGAAGGTAATAAAAAGGTAAGATTATAAAGAAGAAAGAGACCCATCAAGGACGGAAGTTGCTTTATTTGCTCTCCTGTCAAGGAATTCTTCTCACCCCATCGGCCTTTCAACACAGAAGGGGTCACTGGCTGACTGGCAGGTGTAGAAGAGAAGAGCGAATCAGGGTCAGATGCATTATTCAATGGATTTGCAGTGGCCCCAGCTTTATCATAGTTTTTTTCTGATGGATATCTACCCATCCACCTCCCAAGAGACTGATAGCTTGTTCTCAAAAAGTGGAGCAGTTTCCATTTTTGTTTTTGGCAAAACATGTGCAGTGCAGCATGCAGGATTTTAGATCCCTGAACAGGAATTGAACCGATGCCCCCTATATTTTGAGTGCTGAGTCCTAACCACTGGACCGCCAGGGAAGTTCCTGGAGCTGCTTCTTGATCTTTGAGTACTAGGTGATGTGTCAAAAACTGGGTCAGAGCTCAGACTCTGCTGTACTGGGTCATCTTAGATAGGTGGTGTGCTGCTTATTTGCATCCTCCACCAGTCTTGAGTGCACAGTTGGGTGAACTGCAGGCGCCAAGTCAACATGCATATAATTAGGCTCTTCTATGCTTTTGGTTGGAGAAGGCGATGGCAGCCCACTCCAGTACTCCTGCCTGGAAAATCCCATGGATGGAGGAGCCTGGTAGGCTGCAGTCCATGGGGTCGCTAAGAGTCGGACACGACTGAGTGACTTCACTTTCACTTTTCACTTTCACGCATTGGAGAAGGAAATGGCAACCCACTCCAGTGTTCTTGCCTGGAGAATCCCAGGGACGGGGGAGCCTGGTGGGCTGCCGTCTATGGGGTCGCACAGAGTCGGACACGACTGAAGTGACTTAGCAATAGCAGCATGCTTTTGGTGCCTCAGTTTCCTCAATTGTAAAATAGTATCTAATACACCAAAAATGCCCTCCCCATTTTTTCCAACTGTACATGAAAATACTTCACTGTCACATATTCACTAGACTGAGATTAAGTCTGTGGAGCTTATTAACTCCTTAAGGTAAGAGTCTGTATAAATAAATACTAGAGAGTATTACCTTGCCTTTCCTGGAAACTTCCAGGTCTTAGGAAGTCCTGGGAAGAGTTCTGACAGGACAGGATAATCATGTTACCATTGCAAATAAAGGACATATGTTGAACACAGTATATCAGATTCTGTGCTTCTCTGTGTTAATTTCTTTAATCCTCACAAGATAGGGGTGGGGACTACTATTCTCCCCATATTATAGATGGAAAACTAAGCTCATAGAGCTTGACTAGCTACGTTTCCTAACGTAACAGTTAACAAGTAGCAGAACCAAGACTTGAACTTGGCCATCTAGCCCCAGAAATTTGTCTTGTAGCTACCAAGCTAGAACGGCTCTTCAGAAAAGACTTTCACTGGAATCTTAAGCAAGCTTTGCTGTAAAGGAAATACACTGGCTCCCAGGTGACTGCTATTTATTTAGTTTGTCACCTTTCTCTTCACTGCTCAATTTTTTCCCCCCAAGTTTAAATTTAAGAAGAATTGCTGGGGCAATTATTCGTTTTGACAGGCAATATAAATAGCCATAGAAATTCCTTCCTGTTCGTGTATTCAGCTAATACAGGCCACTGGATTTTCAATGGGCTAAGGACAATGGGAAATATTTGGAAGCCACAATTTTTGTCCTCCAAGAGCTGTGCTGTTCATCAGAGAAACAAGAGCAAACCCCTGAATCCTGAAAGGACTTGGTGAAACAATGTGTTTTATGTATCCAAGGGGAGGACACAGACACTCTGCTTTGTAGAAATTGAATTTATAATGGAGATACAAAGTCAGGGAGATGTCGTGGGGAGGCGGCAACTTGAGCCCAACCTTGTGGGGTGGATAGGACTTTGATGGGAGTGGAGGTGACAGTGCAATTCCAGCCTAGTGTGTTACTGTCAGGGCTTACCCTAGAAGTTCCTGGAGCTAGACTGGTGGGGTTCAACCCCTGGTTCAATGACTTATTAGCTTCACGTCCTGAGGAACTTCCCAATTTGACCTCTTTGAAACTCAGTTTTCTCATCCAGAAGGAGGCAGACTGAGGGAAAGCGAGAGTCCCAACAGATGAAGGGTTCCAAATAGATAAGAGGAGCATGATTTGTTTATGAGCAACCTGAAGCAGTGGGGTGACGGAAAAGGGAGGGCTATTAACCTCATCCTCTAGAACTGAGGGAAAGAATGGTCATTAGAACCAGCGAGCGCAGTGTAGACGGAGCTGCCTTTCAGGGACCCCTGCCCTTTATAAGAGGGGCGCGGCTGCAAGAGACTAGGACAATGGACGCCTCAGCCGCGTCCCTCCGACCCGCCTGCCTGGCTCCGCCCCTCTTTCCCTATTGGTTGAGTCCAACCAAGACGCCACCTCCCGCGGGAACTGGATGGGATCCCACAGGTCAGGCCCCCAGGATGCGAGTCAGTGCAGACAGGTAGATCTCGGGTGTGGAGGGCAGGACAGAAGATACCTGTCACAGAGGGGGAACACCGAAGGCAGGTAAGGTTGGCTGGTGCCATCCTGTCAACTCTAGAGAACTGTGTGCTGGGATATGATTGTGAAGGCAGTGGGACCATGGAGAGTTTTTGAGCAGAAGGGACACAGTGACAGAATAAAATCAATGCTGGGATGGAGACCGTCTGGCTGTTTTACCTCAGGCTCCCTGCCTTCCGGTGTTATAACACTTTCCTTGAGGCAACCACAGCAGCTGTCAGGACCTTCCCTCCCACCCCTAAGGGCAGCAACTCCTGCCTTCAGTTTGTAGTGGGATTCCCCAAGAAAACTCTTTTTCTGGGATTGCCCCTCTGTCTCCTTTCTTACCTGTTTTAAAATCTTCTTGCGGGTTTTAAAATCTTCTTGCGGGTTTTAAAATCTTCTTGCGGGTTTTAAAATCTGCCCTGATAACTGTAGCCTGGTTGGCTTTGAACTTTCTAGAAAGACAGAAAGCTGGATCTGAAGCAGCTCCTTGAACCACAGTCTCACAGCTGTGATAGAGCCAAGTCACCAAACACTGTTTCGGAAGGAAAGGGAACGTGCCTCATGATGGCCTGGCGCAGATCCCCTCTGACAGACACATGAGGTAATGACTCCAAATGAGCACCTTCCCACGGACAATTGTCAAAGAGACTTCGCATTGTTCTTCAGCCCGTAATTCGTTTGCTGTAGAAATGACTGTGTTGGTTGTACTGCATGTTTCCTCTCTGAACAATGCCTTTATTGAATCAATTTAAATATTCTTGGAAGGAAGCACTTTGTGACAGAAGCCATCTGATGCCTAGATGTGGGCTTGAAACATGGAGTTGACCCTGGAGCCCAGTCTTTAGGGCTGTTTCTCTACCGGCTGATGGCTGTGTGTACATCTGCCTTGCCACAAAGGACTTGACCCTGTCTTTTCCCATCATTTTTTGGGGGAAGTGGCAATGGAAACCAGCAACAGGGACCTCAGGGAATGGATGGATTTGCTCCTGTCCCTTTGTGAGGGGGCCTTTGAAGATGTCGGTCTAGAGATGGCTTAAGATGAGATCAGTTGGGAAGTTTCAGTTCTTCTTCCTTCCAGGTGCTAATTCCAAGCCTCTATACCCCAAACCAGGGGTGCCACTGCTTCCTCAGAAAAACAGTCGAACATTTCGTTCTAGAAAGATGTTAATTCTTTTGCCTCTCATCCGAACTGTAGGCCACTCAGAAAGCCGGCTGATTGCAAAGAGGCTCGATTTCAAGGTGGGAGGAGTAAATGAGACTCCATTTCTGATGAACACAGATGAAGTTGCAGTTTGCCGCTTTCAATCAATGACATTGGGTGAGAGCAGCAAAGGTCACCCCCTACCATGTGTTATAAGAAAAATCTGAAATCCCTTCATATTCTGGTCCTCAAGGGCAGTTTTCTGCCTCTTTCTGCTGTGCCCCTTGCTTAGAGGATGACAGATGAATCTGGACTGGGCTTCAGTTTTGCTTTTGGTTGCACATAAAATAATTGCTTTAGAAACAATACCCTCATGATTAAAAAACCGCTGCAGCTAAAAATATTGAAATCAGGAAGCATCCCAAATAAAGGATTTGCCAAACACATCAGCTAGGACAAAAAATTTTGCTGGCAGAACGTAAAATAAATATCAAAAGACTAAACTAATAAGGCACTAGGAAGTGCTGGAGTTCTACTGGTACCACTCGTCCAAGATGTTTATACATCTCCATGTAATTACAGATAATCATATAAACTCTTTGTTTCAGCTTGAAATCTGTTCAGGTTGACACCTTCACTTCTGTGTTGATTATTTCTTTCCCATCTTCTGATCTCCTTCTGCCTCTTTTTTTTTTAAAGAATAAATTATTGTCAGAGCATGGGCTTGCAAAGCAGGGATTTGATCCTATCTAATTGTTTTTTTCCCCTTTTCCTCATCCTTTTATTTCCAGCAACTCCAGATGCACCTCAGATTCTCTCAATAAATCCTTCTTATTTTATTTGTTTACCTGTTATGCTGATCTCCTCCTTTCTTCCACTCCCCCCCCCCCACCTTTCTCATTCTTTCTTATTTCCTTAACTGTATTTTGTCTGTTTTATAGGATAGTTATAAGCTATACATATTCAGGTCTGGTGGATGGCTTGTTCTGTTTCGTGGGCTAAGGCAAATACATGTCATGATATCAACTTACTCTCTTGGAAGAGAAAGTCTGGAGATCCAGTGGTTAAGACTCTGAGCTTTCACTGCAGGGAGTGCAAGTTCCATCCATGGTTGGTTCAATCCCTGGTCAGGGAACTAAGATGCCACGTGCCATGTGGCTTGGCTGAAAAAAAAAAAGAGAGGGAAGAGAGAGAAAGACTTACACTGAAACCAAGACTATTCTTACTCCTTTGTCACTGCTTTTCCTGACCAACTGACCAAATGCAAGCTGGGCAACAGAAGGGGTGAACAATGGTCATGGTTGTGGTCATAATCCTATCCCTAGCCCCAAGAGGGAAGCTGTACCCAAGGATTGGAAAGTTTGTGAATAGACAGAGGTGATCCATGAGAGAGATGTGAGTTTCTATACTTCTGTGGTTTGAACATCTGTGTTGCCCCCAATTCACCTCCAAGTGATGGCATTAGGAGGCAGGGCCTTTGGGGAATGATTAGGTCATGAGGGTGGAGCCTTCATAATTGGGGTTAGTGCCATTGTAAGAAGAGGGCCCACCCAGGGAGCTAAGTTGTCCCTTCGGCCATGTGAGGGCTTAGGGAGAAGGTAGCTTAGCTGTCCATGAAAAATGTCCTCATCGGAATCAGTCTGTTTGCATCTTGACTTTGGACTCTCCAGCTTCCAGACTGTGAGAAATACATTTTTGCTGTTTATAAGCCACCCAGGTAACTGTATTTTTGTTACAGCAGCCTGAATGGACTGAGACAGATAGAGAGCAGTGTTTTTGAGACATGAAAGGCAGAAGCCAGATGATGCTAGGGTAGAACAGGGGGTCTGTCTCACCCATTCCTTCCTTCAGCACCTGTGTCCCCAGAATGGAGAGAGTCAAGGGCAACCACAGGCACCAGGCAGAGCTGGTCTTCCTGTTGGACCTCACACCCCCCCCGACTCATCCCTCCCTTGGATCATCACTGTTGGTCGTAGCTAGGCGTGATCCCAAGGTTCAGCAGTAGGAAGTTTTACTTTCCTGTGTCCCAGAAAGGCCACTGGGATGTTCGAGTAACATTATTTTCAAATATTTTCCCTTCTGCAACATTTCAGTTTATTTGACGTTCTCCCTCCATCAACATCTTCAACGTTAAAACAATAGGGCATCAATTTCCATCTAGAATTTACTAGCTTCCTGCTCCCTGTGATTTCAAATTGCACCTTTTCCGATGGCTCAGTCCACAATGACCTTTCCATTTCGAAATCCTCTATGTAACACTCAAATCTCCACGAGGGTGGGCACTGCCTTTTGCTCTCTTTCAATTCCCAGCATTTAGCAAAAGGTATGCCATGGGAATGGAGCTCAAGAAATACCTTCCAGCATTTACCACCTATGGATGGTGTTAAAAAAATTTTTTTTCACTTAAATATATTTTGCTTTCCAATGGGATTGTAGCTATTAGAGGGTGTTGCCTGCATCACCACCCCAGAGTGTGCTGTTTTTTTAAAGTAGGTGCTCATTAGAGACTTGTTTCAATGATGATGATTAAACTCCACAAATATTTTATTGAATCCTTTCCCTGTGCTGGGCTTCCCTTGTGGCTCAGCTGGTAAAGAATCCATCTGCAATGCTGGAGACCTGGGTTTGATCCCTGTGTTGGGAAGATCCCTTGGAGGAGGGCATGGCAACCCACTCTAGTATTCTGGCCTGGAGAATTCCATGGACTGTATAGTCCATGAGGTCACAAAGAGTAGGACACGACTGAGCAATTTAACTTTCACTTCACTTTCTCTGTGCCAGAAAGTGTAGTGGGTACATAGGATGAAAGCATGAAAAAAAAAGAAAAAGAACTTTGGAAGTCATAATATTCATGGTAATAATAACACACCTCTGGGGTCTGGCAAAGTGATGCACCTTATTTGAATAGCTGTTGATTTAATCACCACTGTGTAGACCTGATTGCATTAGATGATTGAATGGTATCACTGATGCAAGGGACATAAACTTGGGCAAACTTCGGGAGATGGTGAGGAATAGGGAAGCCTGGAGTGCTGCAGTCCACGGGTTTACTCAACTTAGCAACTGAACAACAATAAACCCAATTTCAGAAGTACTCGGGGTTTATCATCTGATCACCTGACATGATTAATACAAGGCAGGGATTGAATTAAATATCTTTGAAGTGTTATGAGTTTTTTAGTTTTTTTAGTCTGTGAACTGCATGTATTGCTTCTCATGTAATAACTTGCCCAAAGAAAATTCGAACCAACCATCCACACAGGCTCCGTGCTGGGCACTGGGCAGAGAGAGAGGATGCATTGGATAAAATACAAAGTCTCCAGGACTCATGACTGGGACTCACACCAGCACTGCTTACCCCTCCTGTGCGGCCGATCTGCTAAGTGCAAGAAAAAAAGATAAAAACGAAGTGTTACAGGAATGATTAATTTTGACTGCAGTGATCCTGGCAGACTTCACAAACAGACTGACATTTGAGTTGGACCTTGATATTGGATTTTGACAAGGAGAGATTGCAGGAAAGACCAACTCAGATAGGTGAAGCAAGATAAACAAAAGCATGGAAATCTGAAATGTTCTGCCCTCAGTAGGCAAGGAAGGTATAAGAGTTGGTTGGGGTTGGAAGACATTTTTCAGGGTCTGTGAATGACCCAACGCAGGGGTTGCCCTGGCATTTTCAAGGTCAAATTAGGCCTCTGGTCAAGTTTTATTTGGCTCAGCACTAGGTTTTACATTTTTTTTTAAATTGCTACCAGCATTTAAAAATCAGGTGATTTCACATACACCTACAGATTTTGGTGGTGGTTTAGTTGCTAAGTTGTGTCCGACTCTTGGGATCCCATGGACCGTAGCCCGCCAGTCTCCTCTGTCCATGGGATTCTCCAAGCAAGAATACTGGAGTGGGTTGCCATTCCCTTCTCCAGGGGATCTTCCCGACCCAGGGATCGAATCTGGGGCTTCTGCATTGCAGGCAGATTCTTTACTGACTGAGCTATGAGGGAAACTTGTGTTAAAAAAACAATCCAGCAATACCGTGCCTCTGGGTGACAAGTGGCTGAAATTGAGTAATGGCTCTTCCTTACAGATAGGCAAGTGGAGTTCTGCAACTTGTTACCATCTCTGGCCAACTGGCCGCCATCAAATGGCACAGACAGGCAGGTGAGTTTGTACTCTCTGACCTAAAAGCTTTACTGACTGCTGTGTGCTGGGAGAGTGGGTGTCTGTTTCAGGGAGTTTGATCCAAGTGGGGGACTTAGATGCACATATGAATGGCTCTTGGGAGTTGGCAGACTCTTCAAGGAAGGAAGCGTGTTGGGAGGTCATTCCAGATGCTGCTCCGAGGAATCTTGTTTGTCTAATGAGATCCTCGGCTGACACACCTGGTGGATTTTGAAAGGAAGGGGATAATGACCCTCACAGTTTAAAAAGATCTCTTTCCATGGCAACCCACGATGCTTTTGTCAATCTGAGAGCTTGTTAGCCTTCCCGTCTCTGGTTTATCTTTCCCTGATAAGTGAGTTTTTTTTTTTTTTTTTCTTCTGGAATGCAGGCTGGCAGCATGCCGACAAGAATTGGAGTTCATTTTTGGAACAAAGGAGGACACGCAGGCATGTTTTTCTCTTTCATTTCCTTTGTTCGGCACTTATGCCAATCAGGTGTTCCTACTCCTTGGACCTTTGTGAGCTAACTTTTCACTTCCCTTTGGCTTGTGGAAAAGGGCACTTTGGGTGCATTGACTGACGCCCATGCATTTGTGCTAGACTTTGGACGTGAAGGCATAGGAGCGCCCCTAAAAGCAAGCATATGATGATACACACACAAAATGCAGATGTTTGTGGACTTCGCACGGGGGCAGACCTGTGAGCTCCAGTTCGCAGGCCAACAGGCTGAGCCTGCTGCCCGGTCAGAGTGAGAGGTTCCTAACTGACAAAACCTCCTTTTTAGAAGAATAAAATAGAAGGTTACTGAGTCTTCGAGCTAATCTGTCTAATTAGATGCCTCTGAGCAAAATGCATAAAATTTGCATGAATTATCCTAACAGGCGAAGCATAGGACAGAGGAAGGAAAAACTACAGGAAATTTGCATTTTGATGGGAGTAGGGGAGGCCTGGAGACTATGCTCCAGAAGGTCTTCTCTGCTTTTATGTTTAGGAGCTACACTCAGGAGGAGCTGCCCTGTGCTGCATGTTGTCTGCAAAGACGGCCCCTGGTATCCTCTGCTTTGCAGGCAGCTCCTCCAAGTCTTGTCTGCGGACTGCCTTCCGGGGAATCTGGCGTCGAGCCCAGTGGGAGGAAGCTTCCTTAAAAAGGCAGTGCCAGGGGACGGAGGTAATCCGTTTCAGTACTGGCCTCTCCCTGGCTGGAGGGACGGTTACTACCTCTTGGCCTCTAGGTGGCGCTGTTGCACCTGTTGTAAGAAGCACTTTGTAGCTACATCCCTGATATGTTTAAGATGGAGGGAGGGGAGAAAAAGAATATTGAATAAAATACAGCTGCCTCTTCCTGCTGCTCTCCTGTTACCCACTTCCTAACATCACGACCCTCTCCACCTAGGCACAGCCGCTCCATGCAGCCCAAAGGACACGATATGTTGTTTAACCTTGTATGCTTTGTTTAAAGCCAGTGGTTCTTTCAGTTCCTTTGCTCTATGTGCACATAGCAAGCTCAGGGATAATTCACTGGAGAGCTGAAGTCCCCAAGATAATACTCGCCTCTCTCCGTTTTACTTCCCCCGCCCCCACCCTCTCAGTTCTCTTTGTTGCTGGGATGTTTACTGCGGTGGGAACCTGGGCTGCGGTAGAGGCCTTTCCTTGGACCCGGAAGGCAGCGCTTAATAATGGAAATCAGGGCTGAAGGGAGCAGGTGGGCAGTGATGTTACAGGGGAGATGGCAACGTGACCCAAATGGGGAAGGGACAGAGCGAAGAGAACCCATTACTGCCTCTCCCTGTCCATTCTTCCTGGCTGTCTAGAAAACCTGTCTCCTCCTCGGCTGACAGGTTTAGGCCAAGTGTGCGGATCACATTCTGATGTCTAACTAGAGGTAGTAACGTGGAGACGCAGGGGGACGTGCTCATTCATTCACACAGCCTCTGTTTTCCTGGTGCTGTGAACGGGGCATCCTACTGACCCGTTATGCAAAGGCTTGAGAACAGTCCTAAAGGTGTGTGCAAAAAATAAGGTGGGAATTTTGGGAGACGGGACTAATTCTCACCACATCATAGCATATACAGTCTGCCCTCTGTATCTGTGGACTTTGCATCTGCAAATTTTATTAATACATCCGCAGATTTTGCATCCACGAGTAAGGAGGGCCAACCACATGCACTGTAGGTCACTGTTTTTCGTAAAGGACTGGAGCACCTGAGGATTTTGGTGTGAGCTGGGGCTTCTGGAGTCAAGCCCTTGCTCCTATGGAGGGGAGGGCTGACTGCAACGAACGAGAGGGAAAGATCTGGGGGAAAAAAAGAGATAATATTTGGCAGCACTATAAAGTTTGCAAAGACGTTTTCTCTCTGATATTAATCATCTCCTTCCCTCCAAATAGCAGTGTTATCCCTACTTCACCTGGGAGGGTCTTGGGTCCATTCAGTGACTTGCTCAAGTTCACAGAGTGAAGGAACAGAGCCACTTCTTAAAACCAGGCGGCCTGCCTCCAAGTTCTACACTCTCTCCATAGCTGTTTTATTTTTATCCGGAACAGATTCTTCAGTTGGGAAGCAATAATCAAGTCTAGCCATGAACATTTGCCTTACTTGCCACCCAAGAATCAAATCGAGATATGCCTAGGGCAAAGTAATAAAAGAGGCAACGGTCTTTTTTTTTTTTTTTTTTTTTTAATGAAAATTCTGACTTTACTTTGACTTGAGAAGGAATAACCTTAGGGTATATTCTTTGTTGGCTTTCAATTTTGCTGTAGTTTTTTGTTTGTTTTGAATTTTAGTTTATCATTTTATCTGTTTGAGCCTTAATGGTACCCTCTGTAAAAGAGGTTGAATAAACTTTATCTAGGCCTTGGGCATCAAGGGAAAATAAATTAATGTTTTACGAGTCACTCAAGGGTCTTTGAATGAAAGATTCAAGACAAGCATTAGTTATTTTTATCATTGTTTTAATAGCAATTTATTAAGCCCAAACCTTAGGGAATCACGGAAGAATATATGATTTCCCCTGCCTGATTACATCTGTGAGTTTTGTAAAAGTTTATAATGGATGAAACAGTACTTAACAGCTTCAAAAACCAAACTGTTACGCACGTTTAAATGGTCTTCACTCTTATTATCTTAACTAATGAATTTTGCCAGGCATCTCTGCTATAGCTGTATGATTTATAAAGATTATATTTACTTTTTCTCCTTATAAGAACCTAATGAGACCAAATTGGTTGCATGTAATCAGCCACTGGCCTTTTTCATCTCTTTGGGTTTTATTTACGAAAGCTTATTAGAGCAAACGTACTGAGTAATAGGCAGCGATCACTAGGTTTTGCCTAATGATCCCAAACAGCCGACACAGAATGCAGATAATGAAATGACAAGCTGATTAAAATGCAAAGAGAAAAGGCAATGTACTGGGGCCCCTTTCGAAAAATCCTTTCCTAGGCAGAACACCCATTAACGTGTTTTCAACCTGAGAACGTCTTCTCATATTGAGACTTGCAGTGAGACTGTGACACGTCTCAGACGATGCATGTTGAGCTCTTTGTTTTCCAACGGTGTGGGATTGGGTTACAATGCGCAGGTGATTGTGCAGAATGGTGACTCCAGTGGCACCAAAGTTTGGGTGACCCCTAAGTCACGAAGAGAAACCACAGGGAGTAGTCCACAGGGCTTAAACTCAACAGCAACAGAAATAAACAGTAATTTGGACTAACATGGGTATTTTCCTCCTAGAATCTCCTTATTAGAGCCAACATCTCATACAACTTGGGTCGATATGACCCAAGTTAGAATTCATCACATGTCAATCCAATCCCCTCTCAAAGACAGAGGCAAAGTACATCATGACGGGGCTGAACCAAACACCCGCTACCATCACTGGTGTAGCACAACTCCGCACAATCTTCAGTTGTCTTTCATCCAGAGCATCGTTTTTTCTCCTTGTTATGATGTTCCTTTCATTTTACTGAAATGAAGACTTGCCACACTCTCGGCAGAACATTGAGCCGATTTTTTCCTAACCTGACTTCAAAGGCCCTCAGGGATGAGGGCCAACTTTATTGTTTTCCCAGATGTAAACCTTCAGTGTTTCCAGTCCTCTATAATGTTGTTGCCTGTCATGATTTGGCCATTCATAAAACTTTCTAGAACTGTTTGAAGCGCTTATACATTTGTTTCCTCCCGTACGACCTGTTGGTGTAATGCATTGGCTAAGTTTATTACCCTTTGGGTAAACAACTTCCTCTGTAAAGTTTCAAAAGATATCCCCTTATACTAGTATTTTGAGACTTGGCAAATAAATCTGTTTTTACCTTCTTCACATTATTGAAGATTTTACAGTTTAATACAATGTTCTCTTTCTAGTCTTCACATTTCTAGGCAATGGATACTCTAAGACCTTGGACCACCACTTGGTTTGTGAAACATTCTCTTTAGGCTAGTCCATTAGGGGAGCAACATTTGGGTTATTTGTTGACTTATTCAGCCCTTTCTCTGAAAAAAATTTGTTTCCTTCACCTGGACTATACTACACTCATGTAGAATAACCAAAAGTGGAGGTGATGGAATTCCAGTTGAGCTATTTCAAATCCTGAAAGATGATGCTGTGAAAGTGCTGCACTCGATATGCCAGCAAATTTGGAAAACTCAGCAGCGGCCACAGGACTGGAAAAGGTCAGTTTTCATTCTAATCCCAAAGAAAGGCAATGCCAAAGAATGCTCAAACTACGGCACAATTGCACTCATCTCACACGCTAGTAAAGTAATGCTCAAAATTCTCCAAGCCAGGCTTCAGCAATATGTGAACTGTGAACTTCCTGATGTTCAAGCTGGTTTTGGAAAAGGCAGAGGAACCAGAGATCAAATTGCCAACATCTGCTGGATCATGGAAAAAGCAAGAGAGTTCCAGAAAAACATCTATTTCTGCTTTATTGACTATGCCAAAGCCTTTGACTGTGTGGATCACAATCAACTGTGGAAAATTCTGAAAGAGATGGGAATACCAGACCACCTGACCTGCCTCTTGAGAAACCTGTATGCAGGTCAGGAAGCAACAGTTAGAACTGGACATAGAACAATAGGCTGGTTCCAAATAGGAAAAGGAGTACATCAAGGCTGTATATTATCACCCTGCTTATTTAACTTATATGCAGAGTACATCATGAGAAATGCTGGACTGGAAGAAACACAAGCTGGAATCAAGATTGCCGGGAGAAATATCAATTACCTCAAATATGCAGATGACACCACCCTTATGGCAGAAAATGAAGAGGAACTAAAAAGCCTCTTGATGAACGCATGAAAGAGGAGAGTGAAAAAGTTGGCTTAAAGCTCAACATTCAGAAAACAAAGATCATGGCATCCGGTCTCATCACTTCATGGGAAATAGATGGGGAAACAGTGGAAACAGTGGCAGACTTTATTTTTTTGGGCTCCAAAATCACTGCAGATGGTGACTGCAGCCATGAAATTAAAAGACACTTACTCCTTGGAAGGAAAGTTATGACCAACCTAGATAGCATATTCAAAAGCAGAGACATTACTTTGCCAACAAAGGTCCATCTAGTCAAGGTTATGGTTTTTCCTGTGGTCATGTATGGATGTGAGAGTTGGACTGTGAAGAAGGCTGAGCGCCGAAAAATTGATGCTTTTGAACTGTGGTGTTGGAGAAGACTCTTGAGAGTCCCTTGGACTGCAAGGAGATCCAACCAGTCCATTCTAAAGGAGATCAGTCCTGGATTTCTTTGGAAGGAACGATGCTAAAGCTGAAACTCCAGTACTTTGGCCACCTCATGCGAAGAGTTGACTCATTGGAAAAGACTCTGATGCTGGGAGGGATTGAGGGCAGGAGGAGAAGGGCACGACAGAGGATGAGATGGCTGGATGGCATCACTGACTTGATGGATGTGAGTCTGAGTGAACTCTGGCAGTTGGTGATGTACAGGGAGGCCTGGCGTGCTGTGATTCATGGGGTTGTGAAGAGTTGGACACAACTGAGCGACTGAACTGAACTGAACTGAACTGAAAGGATAAAAGCAATCATGGAATCAGAATGTTAGAGGCCATTCTTACTGTAGGGTGAAGAAAAGTCAAGCTTAAAGAAAGAAGTTGAAGAGCAGCCTGGATTAGAACTGGACTCTCAGGCTGATATTCTTTCCAAGGTCTTAAGGTCAAATGGACCTGCTTTTTTTTGTTTTGTTTGTTTTGTTTTTATTGTTGTTGTTGCGCAAATGTGACCAAAAGTTCATGGTCAAAAAGTATCGAGACTGGGAATTCCCTGGCAGTTCAGTGGTTAAGACTTTGCCTTCCAGCTCTGGGGGTGTGCAGCTTTCCTGGTGGCTCAGTCAGTAAAGAATCTGCCTGCAATTCAGGAGACCTGGGTTTGAGCCCTGGGTTGGGAAGATTCCCCTGGAGTAGGGAATGGCTACACATTCCAGTATTCTTGCCTGGAGAATTGCATGGACAGAGGAGCCTGGCGGGCTATAGTCCACGGGGTCACAAAGTGTTGGATGTAACCAAGTGACTAACGCTCTACTTTCTACACTTGCAGAGAGTGTGGGTTTGATCCATGGTTGGGGAGCTGAGATCCCACATGCTGGGGAGCCAAAAAACCCCAAACATAAAAAAATAGAAGCAGTATTGTAACAAATGCGGTTAAGGCTTTAGAAAGGGTCCACATGAAAAAAAAATCGTAAATAAAAAGTATCAAGGGTGAGATTATAAGTTGGCTATCCCAGTCAGTGCTCCTCCATCCCCTACATACCTCCTGTTCTGATGAATGTGTTCCTGGACGTGCTTACTAAATGCCCGATGCCACTTCCTGTCTCCTCTATCCACCAATATGATGTATATGGGGTGTGTTCCTTGCTATCTATCCCCCTCTGATCTTTTCTGCTGCCCTCCATCAACGTGCCACGTGGCCCCTGCCTGGCAATTTCCTGATCTGGTACCATAGGGTGGCCTGGGGACTCTGAAGGATAACACTCTTACAAGATATACACCATTTCCAGCTGAGATACTCAGGGCCCCAAATTTGTGTTTTTTTTTTACCCCTTTCTTCCTCTTGTAGCCAGAAGTGGGGTCTGGATGCTCGTTGATCAAAAGCCAGTAAAGAGGCAAGTTTGGTGGAAAGTTTGCTTTATTTTAGATGCCAGCAACTGGAGTAGGGGAGGGCAGACTCCTGTCCAAAGGTGGACTCTCTCCCTCGCCCCCGTCACCCCCACTGACAGCCAGTGGACAAGGGTTTTATACACAGAGGGAGAGGGCTACATATAGAAACAGTTCTGACAGTCATCTTGAAATTGGTCAGCAGTGATCTGACCAGCGTCATCTTGATTGTTTTAAGTACAGTCAGTCTTCAGTTCCAGGGTCAGTTTGTTCCCAGTTCCTTGAGGCCAGTTCTTGGAATAGGGGCTTGATGTCATGGCTACAGTCTGGTCATCATGTAGTTAACTTCTTCCACCTGATGGGGGTTTCAGTATCTGTAAGACAGCTCACCGGATATGGGTCAGAATATTACCTATAGCTCTTGAGAAGGAATGAAAAGTCCTTGACTTTGCTTCATGGCTAAACTATCATTGTTTGGTCTCCTTTGACTGTTTCCCTTGTTTCTACATTTTCTCATTTCTCTGATTTTCTGGCAAAGTTTTTCCACAGACAAAAGACAGACTGAGGACATGGGGTGGGGGTGGGGGAGCGAGGACCATAAGTGTCTTGCTCCATTTCACTCTTATTACAATGACACAAAGTGGGAATATTGCGGAGCCCCGGACATCGTGACCACCCCATGGGATGATTTTGCATGGCAGAGCCTTTTCCACTGCCTTATGGCTTTCAGGAGTTGTCTTGAGGCTGCAGGTAGTCCTTCATGTATGATTCTGAACCTACCTTTTGCATCGAGGCTGCAGCTCTGCTATTTTGATCCTCCTCCATCTTCAGGTCTTTTCCTCCCAGAGGTAGGCATGGGGGTTGATATGACTGGACATTGAGCTCAGCCAAGAGCAGCATAAGGGCCCCTGGGACAGGGCACTTGAAGGCAAGAACTCAAGGAGAGGCATATGGAGATAAGGGAGGAGGAAAGATAGGTTTTCCATTCCCACCGTTTCATTGTTGTGTTACAGCTCTCCTCCAGCAGTTGTGGTTCACTTCGTCCTCACTCTGTTGTGCTTTGTAGTTGTTAATCTCTTTCCTGAGCTTCTCCTGTTGTACTGCTTGGAATGCTCTTGTAGGCATATTTTTTTCTTGAATGGCTGAGCAATTTTTCTGTGTTGCATTGTCTTGGAGAAGTTTCCCTTCGTGAACTCTCTCCAATTCTCTGCCTGTTGGTGTTAGATGTTCTTCACATTTACTGGTGCTGTGTGGGTTTCTGGATTTGAAGCAAACATTGAGTCTTTCGACTTCTGAGTGTAGAAGGATGATATTTCAGAGCTCAGTGGCTTCCTTGGCTAAAAGAATTGCCCAGACTTTAATGCTGCACGTTTATGGGCATCTTGTAATAACAATGGTGGATGTTATTATGAGTCTGTTACCTTGAAGACTGCAAAGTGTATCTACAGGGCTTGCTTCACAGAACTGCCCAACCTGCCTGCCTGTGTAAAGGTTCCAGGTACCTCAGGGCTCTACCTTTCTTGTCACTGTGAACTCATCAGTAGAGATGACATAATTTCTCTTTTCCAAACTTTGCCCCCCCACCCCTGCCTTTTGAAGAATGCTCTCACAGTGGGCTCTCAATTTTCTAGATGGGCTTGTAAATCTCAATCCTTAACTTAAATGCCCCAGCACAGCTTTACTGTAATTTAAGAAAACCCAATATATAAAAACTAGAATTTACAGAAACATATTATTTGTATTACAAAAGGATTTATCATACAGCTTCCTCTAATAACAAACTCCTTTAGCGGATTCAAGTATTTTTTTTTTTTCTTAGAAGGCAATTTAATGTAAATGGAAAAAATAGATGAATTTGGCTAAGGGTCATAGTGATTGCATAAAACAGGAACCTTTGCTTCTTTGAGACTCAGGGCTAGGTATCTCTTTTGATCATATAATTTTGTCATATATAGAGGTAACTGTTATTATGAACCACATGTTCTCAATTTATGGAAATAGTACAGTAAGGTTAAGAAATATAGAACTAAAGAGCAGCCATCTCCTGGGTTTCAGCCTAGATACTAAGATCTATCCTATCATAGGTAACTTGAAAGGGAATTGCACACACACACACACACATACATTCTCTCTTTCCTAGGTAGGAAGAGTACAGGGCACTGGCCTGCAACCCAGAATAACCCTGGCTTTGCTTGTGTACCTTCCCTGATGCTGCTCTGACCTGTCCTAAACTCCGTGATGCTCTATCTTTGCCCAACCTGGTGGACAGCTTTCCCAGTGACTGGTTTTTCCATTGGTCATGTATGGATGTGAGAGTTGGACTATAAAGAAAGCTGAGCTCCAGAAGAATTGATGCTTTTGGACTGTGGTGTTGGAGAAGACTCTTTCAAGTCCCTTGGACTGCAAGGAGATGCAACCAGTCCATCCTAAAGGAAATCAGTCCTGAATATTCATTGGAAGGACTGATGCTGAAGCTGAAACTCCAATACTTTGGCCTCCTGATGTGAAGAACTGACTCATTGGAAGACCCTGATGCTGGGAAAGATCGAGGGAGGGAGGAGAAGGGGACGACAGAGGATGAGATGGCTGGATGGCATCACCGACTGGATGGACATGAGTTTCAGTAAACTCCAGGAGTTGGTGATGGACAGGGAGGCCTGGCGTGCTGCAGTCATGGGGTCACAAAGAGTCGGACACGACTGAGCGACTGAACTGAATCGAAGTGAGGTCATCCCCCTGCCCCAGGGCGGAGTAAAGAAGCAGACTACAAGGTTCCCCAGCTGGCCCACCACCGGGCTCAGCTCAGCCGTGGTTGGAAATGCCCCGTCCCTCGCTTTTTCCTCTGATGGAAATAGTCGCGACCTCTCAGCCGTTTCTCTCTCACTCTCACTCTTGAAAGCCAATTTCCTGCTCCAATCTTATTCTTCTGAATAGAAACACGGAGCTTGCATGGAGAATGAGAAACTACTGTATCACAGGAAGCAATCACACAGAACACAAAAAGCCATTCAAAGTAATTAAACGACTCCCATCCCCTTTTCTCTATTTCTTTTCAGCTCCGCGCTGATGGGCTGTTTATCTTCGCCACCACAACAGCGGCAGCCTCAGCAGCTGAGGAAGCGGCGAGCCGTTTTCTGCCTCGGCTCCTGCCGAGAGGGCAGAATTAAGACAAACACTTTCATTCTTGGCTGCCAAAGCGTTTTAGCTTCTGAAAAGCAAGGCAGGTAAACGCCATCACCCTCGTAAGGAAATAAATAAAGCCCTGGTGATGAGAGAGAAGCTCTCTGGGTGATTTTCCACCGGGAGGAGGAAAAAGGGGTGGGACCAGTGAGGATAGGGTGGGAGACTGCGGGGAGGGGGGAAAGGATGGGGAGCTCATTGTTTCTAGCTCCTGGAAGCTTTTGTTCTCTTTCTGCTGGGGTAAGGAGGCTGGGGCTTAGGTTCCAGCTATGCGAGAGCTTGCCAGCGACCTAAAAAAAGAGTGATGTGTTTGCAGCAGGCTTTGCTGGAAAGCAAAGGGGACCGCCCTTTTCCAGGGCAGTTGCAGAGAGAGAGCTAAGAGGTTGGCCTGAGGGTTTCAACAATACCCCCCCACCCCCACCCCGCCTCCCTTGTCCTGGTCCCACCATGTCTGTGGCTTAGACTCGGAGAGAGATGGAAGATCTGAAAGTGGGTCACTGGTCTCCACTCTTCCGTCCACCCAGTCTCACTAATGCAGCTGGAATAAATTTGTTGGCTGGCGAAAAATCAATGTTTCTTCCAAATACATGGCATTGGGACGCTGGTGAGAGAGAGCCTGAGGAGGTTTGCCTAAGAAAGGGCTTCTGGGCTGTCAAAAAGTCGGTCACTCCATCAATAGCACATTTTAGGTGGGACCTGAGAGGTGTCAGAATGCATCCACAGGAAAAAGCTCGAAACAGTGGAGTCTCCAAGGGGCAGGCTGCGCTGCTTTGGAATGCAATCCCCTTGCGTGACTCACACCCACTCTTACCCCTCAATACCAGCCATGCTGGTATTGACCCATTTTGGGTTTCAAGAAACTTTGGTTCCAGTAGACAACATTGCCCAGATAGAAAACTGTGCAGAAGACGGCCATAAAATGCCAGATCAAGCTACATGGACCATCTCAAGTCTACTTGAAGACTAAAGAACCTGCATTCCTTTACTCACTCACCACTGCCGCCATCGATTCACTGTCGCAGGTTTAGCTTCCGGGTTTCTGTCAATTTCGCTGCAGGTCCAGAGGTCCTGGATCCACTTCTTTCCCAGTTCCACCAGCCCTGCATGGAGTGGCCTTGTTTGGTTCAATCTGGGGAGTTGGCACCTCGCCCAGTCCCCACTGACAGACCTGCAGCATTCAGCACTCACTTTGCATCTGTCATTATCTTTCGTATGCTAGGAAGTTTAACGTGCACTAAATGCAAATGGGCAATGTAAATGTTGCATTTTATTATTTTGAGGCTTTTGTTGCCAGGGACGGTTCTGCCTTGCCAGGATTCATCCACAGGACCCTCGGTGCTTAGTTTCCTTTGCTTGCCCCTCCTCTTTTCTGAAAGCTGCATTTATCCAAGGTCTATTTCTGCGGAGGCCTCTGTGCCCTCCTGCTCTGGCCCATGGGGTGATGGGAACGCCCACACTTCAGATGGCAGAGTCTTTCTGGGACAGTTTACTTCAACCGTGACCCGGATTTTGGGGGGCGGGGTAGTGGAGAGGAAAAACTTATGTACCTGTCCCCTATCTTCTATGTGACTATTTCAGCAGATAGAGAACTATGAAAATATTTCCTGATAGGTCATATCGAACGATGCTGTCTAGACAGGAATGTGAAATCCTTTTCCCCCCTTTTAAACATTTTTAACAGGACCTAGTCTTGCTATACTTTCACTCGCTTTGCAAAAGTGTTCAATATGCTAAATGAAAATGATAATTCAATTTATTCTCTCAGTAGGAAACCTTGTAAGGTACAAGGGAGGTGGGGCATTGCCTACTGAAAATTAAATTGACTCTTTGGGGGCAATGGTGAAAGATCTTGGAAATCGTGACTCCCAGGGCAAGTGCCTTGACATTCCAAGGTCACTAGGGTTAATATGCCTCCTTAAACACTCACCTTACTCCTTAGGGTGGCTTCAGGTAATGTGACACATTTTAATTCTGACTTTTGGGTGAGAACTGGAACTAGTAAGTCGGTGCAAAATGCTTTCTTTCAATAATATTTTCTTGGAGATGTAGCCAGTGAATATTTCTGGTTTTAGGACAAGGGGGTATCCACAGTTGAATGTCAGACACCAGCAGGGACATCGTTCAAGGAGAGAGAGTCTGTCAAGGTCATGGAAGGTTGGGGTGACTGGAATTGCTTCCAAGCTGTGGTTGAATTTGAGAAGGCACTCAAGAGAACTCAGAGTCGCATAGCACAAAGGTCTACTACTTCATATATTTAGTTATACTCCATCAAATCAACCTTGATTTCAATAGGACTTCTGTGTATAGAATTTCAAGTTCTCTGTTTTTTGTTTCATAATATTCTTTTTTACAGAGTCTTTGTTGAAGTTGTTACAATATTGCTTCTGTTTTATGTTTTTTTTTTTTTTTGACCAAGAAGCCTGTGGGGTCTTAGCTCCCCAACCAAAGATTGAACCTGCACCCCCCTGCTTCGGAAGGTGGTCTTAACTATTGGACTGCCAGGGAAGTTCCTGTTCCATAATGTTCTTATCCATGAAAATGTTGACAATTCAAGAATGTTTCAAATTATCCTTGGTGTAAGCTCAGCGGTAAGGCTTAGCTCCTGTTTCTTGATTACTGTAAAGTCGCCATTGGTTTATCATTTGTTGAAGTGGGTTGACCCACCAAGGGAAAGCCTAGTGCAAATTAAATAGGAGAATACAAATTAAAAAAAGAATCAAGTACTCAAGGGAATTTGTTTTCATAAGTTTGAAGGCTACTTGTTTTGTTTGTATCTATAATGCTGTGATGGAGAAGGAAATGGCAACCCACTCCAGTACACTTGCTTGGAGAATCCCGGGGACAGGGGAGCCTGGTGTGCTTCCGTCTATGGGGTCGCACAGAGTCGGACACGACTGAAGTGACTTAGCAGCAGCAGCATGATGCTGTGAGTCAGGGTCCTTGAGTGGGTCCTTTAGGTCCTTTGTACTTGAGTACATGTGTGAATGTTCCAGTTGCCATGACACCTCCCTCCTTCCTCTTTGTAATAAATTTCTCTTTACTTCCCAATAAGTGGGGGAGGCCTCCCGAACATTATCTCATGGGGGAATACCCATGCGACCCAGAGGGTCATTCTGATCCTCACTAACACTAATGGCAGCCTGTCCATCCAGGTGGTGCCAGTCTCTTGTACCCATTTTGCCAGAGTTACCTTGATAGTCTGGTTCATTCTGTCAACCATTTCTGAGCTTTGCGGCCTATTCACTGTATGTGGTTTCCATTTAATTACTGCTTTGCAAACCAATTGGAGTAACTCAGCCACAAATGCAGGCCCATTGTCTGATCCTATACTCCTCGCGGAGTCCTAGCAATAAAGGATTGGAAGCAGCAGACATTGTTTTAGTGGCTTGTTTTAGCAACTTGACTGGGCCACAGGGAATCCAGATATTTGATCAAAAATTACCCTGGGTGTCTGTGAGGGTGTTTCTAGATGAGATTAACATTGGAATCCATAGACTATGTAAAGCAGATTGCCCTCCCTATATGGGTGGGCTCCACCCAATCTGTTGAAGGGCTGAGTAGAACAAAAAGGCAGAACAAAAAGAACAAAAAGCAGAACAAAAAGACACATACATTTAGTCATATCCAATTCTTTTCAACCCCAAGGACTGTAGTCTGCCAGGCTACTCTGTCCATGAGATTTCCCAGGCAAGAATACTGGAGTGGGTTGCCCTTTCCTTCTCTGGGGATCTTCCTGACCCAGGGGTCAAACCCAAATCTCCTGCACTGGCAGGTGAATTCTTTACCACTGAGCCACCTGGGAAGCCCTTGTGCTTGAGTGACGTATAGGCTGTTCAGTAATCATTTTTTAAAACAAAAATATTATTTCTTCTGAATGAAAAAGAAATCAGTGCTTGTTTAGTGTTTGATGGTTAGGATCTACAGTTGCTGAATGGACATGTGGAAGTCTGTATTATTACAAATGGAGTCCTCATTCAAAGATTGTATGATAGTGGGCAGTATTAGTCCATTCCAGAGAAACAGAATCAATAGAAGAGGGAGGCGGGGTTGGGGGGGTGGAGGGTGGGAGAGAGAGAGAGAGGTAAAAGTGAGATTTATTATAAAGAAATGGTGCATGGGATTATGGAGGCTGAGGTTTCAAGATTTGCAGTTGGCAAGCTGGAGACATCAAGAGAGCTTATGGTACAATCCCAGTCTAAGTTTTGCAGGCCTTTTCTCAAAGGCCTGGGAACCAGGAGAATTGACCCTGAGTCCTCAGACAGGAGAAAACCATTATCCCAGCTAGAAGACATTAAGACAAGGAGAGTGAATTCTCCCTTATTCTGCCTTTTTGTTCTCATTCCTTTGACAGATTGGATGGAGCTCACACATATAGGGAAGACAATCTGCTTTACATAGTTTATGGATTCCAATGTTAATCTCATCCAGAAACACCCTCACAGACACCCAGAGTAATGTTTGATCAAATATCTGGATTCCCTGTGGTCCAGTCAAGGTGACACAGTTAATGAACCATCATGAAGCTACTATAGAAGCTTAGCTTCCTGAGTCAGCTCTGCAGTGTAAACTAAAAACCTAGGAAAATGACTTCGTAAAGCCTACCCAGCATAGCATGATGTGATCCCATCAATTGCAATCTTAAAGACATCCTAAGGAAAGAGCTGTTTCAAAGAGACAGAATACATTTTCATCTGCTCTGGCTTTCCCAGCTCATACTTACTCTGCCAATGTTTCAGGCTGCTCCTTATTATCAACTTACATAATCTGGGGGAGGTTGAAACAGTGCCCAGGATTCAGAATGGTATATGGATCTACTAATCCTTTCAGTGGGCAATTGGACTTTCCTTGAGTATACAGTTGGGAGCTAAGTTTCTCATGGCAGCAGTTGCTGCTGGTCCCGAATTTAATTATTACATACTTTTGCATTAATAAGTGCAAATGCAGCACTATTGGGCCAAGAATACAGCCTCCAATCTGTTCCCAGGCTTAAAAATCACCAGCGCCTTCAGAGGAGAAGCACTCTTCACATCACTAGTGCTGCCATTTTGGAAATGTCAATGATTGCTGGGTTTGTCCCATGGAAGACTTTGGCTCTGGGATATGAAATGAGAAAAATGACATTAGCTTTGTAGGACCCCTTGTAGAACAGGCAGCCTCTTTCTGCCATCATCTTCGTATCTCTTAGGAATTTTTTAAGCCCCTTTGGCAACTGAACACCCTTTCCACTGACTGTGGGATATTAATGGGTCATGTAAACAAAGAACCAGTGAAACTAATTGAAAACAGAAAAATTTAGTCAAACAGCCATTTAGGGTCCAAGGGAGGGAGTTGGAGAGGAAGTAGATAGCAGACAATAGGCAATATGATATCAGATAATCATTTTTTAAAATGTATTACCCTCAGTGAACTTATTGAATGTGTGAGCAGGTTTCCATGAAACCAGAGCAGCCAACTGAATGGTCAGTTCAGTCAATTAGCACTGGCTTCTTTTCAGGCTTGTTCTCAGAGGTGTATATAAATTATGCAGGGTTGGCTCCAGGCTTTCATGCAGGTAAAACCTTTGTGAGAAAGCAACCTCTTTGCCCTCTCAAAATGTGCTCCGTTTGCAATTCCTAAGGCTGTGTGGTTTTCTATCATGGTAGGGTTGGACTAGAGATGGAAGTCTTTGCAGTTTGAAAACCTGAAACCAAGACAGTGTGGAGCCAGAAAAGAACAGGCCTGGTAATTACAAGTCTAACAGTTGTCTTCTTTCAACCAGACAGAAACTTGGAAGATGAGTAAAAAGGTTGAAATCTATACATATTTTCTTGCATGTTATTAAACTAAAGAAATAAAGCTTCCCTTGTGGCTCAGTGGTAAAGAACCCTCCTGCCAATGCAGGGGATGCAGCTTTGATCCCTGGGTCAGGAAGATCCCTCAGAGAAGGAAATGGTAACCCACTCCAGTATTCTTGCCTGGGAAATCCCATGGACAGAGGAGCCTGGTAGGCTATAGTCCATGGGGTTGCAAAAGAATCAAATATGACTTAGTGACTAAACAACACCCCTAGAATAGTCTTATTAAAGACTCAAAAAGTTTATGACTATTTCCCCAATCCTATGTCCTTCAATCAGATGTCAGTTCACCCTCTTTGAACCCCCTTGCAAAATTTTGTGCTGTTTCCTCTTCCTCCTCCTCCTTCCACTTCAATCAGGTACTACAGTTTTTTGAGGATTTATCTTATTTCAT
Source organism: Bos indicus (assembly GCF_029378745.1). Classification (NCBI taxonomy): domain Eukaryota; kingdom Metazoa; phylum Chordata; class Mammalia; order Artiodactyla; family Bovidae; genus Bos; species Bos indicus. The sequence continues at coordinate 29,503,373 of NC_091786.1, forward strand.
TTTACTTAATAAATCCTTCTTGCAATTCAGAAATGCCCATATTTATCTTCTTATATTTTCCAGACTCCCAGCACAATGAATGATGCATATATTTTGCAAATAAGTGAATGAATGAAGGTATACTCATCTTGACTTGAACTTTACTTGTAGAACAAGAGGCATGATTCAAATTCACCAAGAGACAGTACACTCTAAAATGCTGGGAGTTGAATTTGAATGTCAAAATCACTTTTTTTTTTTTAAGCAAAAAAAGCCTTTCCACATGGTACATAGAGGGGCATAGCTATTTTTGAAAATGTTGATAGACAATTCCTGCAGGTTTGTATAATGTGAAGAAAAAGTTTCAAAATTGTAACACTTTTGTCCTAAATCAATTGGTTTGGAGAATACCTCCTTTATTGCATGTCTTAAATTTTATCTTGTGAAACATGGCATGTATACAAAAAGGTTTATCAAATGTATATATCCAGTTTAAAGAATGATATTAGAATAAACATTCACATAACCACCACTCAGGTTAAGAAATAAACTATTACCTTAGAAATGCCTTTGTGTTTTCTCTGAGAAAGCCTTATCACACATTCCTCTCTTGTACTCACAGACGACCACTGGATGTTGAATGAATCATTTCCTGTTTTTATACTTTCAATTTCTTTTCTTTATACTTTTAATGAATGCATACCTATGAATAGGTAGTCAACAAGGTCTTGCTTAATGTTTTCTAAATTATATATAATAATGTTCTTGGATGGAAAGATTTAATATCATGACGATGTCAGTTATTCCAAGATTGTATTAAATTTAATTCCCAGATTGAACAAAATTTACATATATTTAGTAAATTTCAACAAAAATCTTAGTATTTCTGGAAAGCTTGGAAATATAATTCTAAAGTTTATGTAGAGTGGGGAAGGGTCAAAAATAGACAAGACACTCCTCAAAAAATGGCAAAAAATATGTTGTGTAGAATGGGGCCCTTACCTAATGGATATCAAGATTTTTCTTTTTAAAAAATTATTCTATCTATTGGAGTGCAGTTGCTTTACAACGCTGTGTTAGTTTCTGCTGTACAACAGCATGGATCAGCTCCATGTACACATATATTCCCTCCTTCCCTGGACTCCCTCCCACCACCGCCTCCGTCCACCCCTCTAGGTCATCACAGCACCGAGCTGAACTCCCTGTGCTGTTCAGCAGTGTCTCACTGGCTCTGTTTTACACACGATAGTGTCTATATGTCAGTGCCACTCTCTCAGTTCCTCCCACCCTCTCCCTCCCCACCATGTCCACGAGTTCTTTCTCTGTTTGCATCTCTATTCCTGCCCTGTAAATAGTTCACTGTACATGCGTGCTAGGACACTTCAGTCTTATCCAGCTCTTTGCAACCCTATAAACTGTAGACCACCAGCTTCCTCTGTCCATAGGATTCTCCAGGCAAGAATACTCGGATGGGTTGCCATCTTCTTCTCCAGGGATCTTCCTGACCCAGGGATTGAACCTGTGTCTTGCGTATCCTGCATTGGAAAGTGGGTTCTTTACTTCTAGTGCCACCCGAGAAGCTCCAAATAGGTTCATTATAAAGCTAGAGCAATTAAGATGGTGTGGCATTGGTGTAGAGAACTGACAAATAGCCCCCTAGAGCAGGGTAGTTAGATCAGAAGCAGGTTCATGATTACATGGGAACTTCATATACAGCAGAAGAAGCACTGCAGACCATCAGATAGCAAAAGGAACTGTCTATCTAGCAAACCATGATCCATATGAACAAAATAAAATTGGATCTCTTACTTCAAACCATACACAACAATACAGGCCTACCGAATTAAAGATGAATATGAAAGCTGAGAGGGCTTCCCAGGTGGTGCTAGTGGAAAAGAACCCGCCTCCCGGTGCAGGAGATGTAAGAGACGTGGGTTCAATCCCTGGGTTGGGAATATCCCCTGGAAGAGGGCACGGCAGTCCACTCCAGTATTCTTGCCTAGGAATCCCAGGGACAGAGGAGCCTGGCAGGCTACAGTCCGTAGGCAGAGTTAGACAAGACTGAAACAACTTAGCACGAACACACGCACACATGAAAGTTAAGAGAGTCAAAACTATAAACATTTGTGAAGAAGTGTAGGAGCGTATCTATCACTTCTGGCTACGAATGACTTCTTTCACAAGATGATTGTTAAAAAAAAGCACAGACATAAAGGAAAAGTTTGATAAATTCAACTACATTAAAAATAAGAACTTCTGTTCATCAAAAGACACCATAAAGAGACAAACCATAAACTGAGAGAAGATATTTTCAATGAATGTAACTGACAAAGATTTAGTATCCTGAACATATAAAAACCTCTTGTGAATCATTAAGCAATAGGAAAACAACTAAATTCTAAAATGGGCAAAAGACAGGAATATAAATTTCAGAGAAGAGGTAACCTATAACCAATAAACATATAAAAAGATGCTCAATGTCATTAGTATTCAGTGAAATGCAAATTGAAATCACAATGAAACTTTATTGCATATCTACCAGATGGGCAAAAGTTAATAAAAGGTCTCTCTCTACCCTTTGTGAAAATGTGGAGAAATAGAACGGGATCTCTTATCCACTTCTGGTGGAATGTAAACTGGTTCAAAACAGTGTGACATTACTTAATAAATTGAAAAGCACCGTATTGTGCTGTCTTATTAATAGAAAAAAGTGATGACAGGGAAGGTGGTGATCTTTGGAATTATCACTAGATGCTCTTAGAAGTCAAACTGTTCGGAGGAAGGTTGGGGTATACAGTACTGGTTGAGAAAACTCTCAATGGCTTTTGCGAAGCTTGGTATTTCTGCACGGGTTAATTTGTTTCTTAGGAAAACACATGAAGTTTCATCAATTTCATAAATCTTTGGCACTAAGAACTGGCTTATATAACTAAAGTAATCACAGTATAGATCTGCCATGCACACAGCTTTGGTGGGACCTGTACTTGTGGTGTTAGGAGTGTATTAAGTTAGAAATGGTGCTGTGCTGTGCTTCGTCGCTCAGTTGTGTCCTACTTTTTGTGACCCCATGGACTGTAGCCCACTGGGCTCTTCTGTCCATGGGATTCTCCAGGCAAAAGTACTGGAGTGGGCTGCCATGCCCTCCTCCAAGGGATCTTCCCAACCCAGGGATTGAACCTGGGTCTCAGCGATTGAACCCAGGTCTCCCTCATTGCAGTCAGATTCTTTACTGTCTGAGCCAACAGGGAAACCTAAGAATACTGGAGTGGGTAGCCTATCCCTTCTCCAGAGGATCTTCCCAACCCAGGAATCGAATTGGAGCCTCCTGCATTGCAGGCAGATTCTTTACCAGCTGAGCTACCCAGGAAGCCCTAGAAGTGGTGGGGGATCTCAAAGCTTGTCCTGTCTAAAAGCTCTTATCATCTGTCTCAAGTGGGTTGGAAATTTCGGGTCCTGACTAATGGTATATAGACTGGGGAGTAAGTTAGGTGAATCATAATCCCTGAGTTAGAATTCTAGCTCTTCCAAGGGACTTTATTTATTTATTTTTAACATTTTATTTTATATTGGCATATAGCTGATTAACAATGTTGTGGAATTTTCAGATGGGCAGCAAAGGGACTCAGCCATGCATATACTCAAAGGACTTTAAAACACAGTGAGTTGACTGTACGTTTCTAGTGGCATGTACTGTAGGAACAAGAAGAACTGTTAAAAAAACACCTTAAACTGATTATGCTTTTAATATGATCGGCAATAGTTGTAGTTGCTCTTGTAAATATTGTGTATATTGTAGAATGAATTTAAAAAGTGTCTGTGGATAATCTAATTTTATCATTCCTGGCATCATTGAGAACTGTATTTCTTTATGTGGGAGAAAGGAAATAGAGATGTAAATTTGAAAATACTAAGTATGAACTTTGAGGTCTGAATTTGAAGTGGTATTGAAATGAGTATAAACTCATCATGTATTTTGTCTTAATTGTTTTCTTAGTTCTGTCCATGAAAGAGGTCTAGAAGGAATGCTCAATTCAGTTGTTGCTGTTGTTCAGTCGCTAAGTCATGTCCAAGTTTTTTTGACTGCATGGACTATAGCCTGCCAGGCTCCTCTGTCCATGGGATTTCCCAGAAAGAATACTGGAGTGGGTTGCCATTTCCTTCTCCAGGGGATCTTCCCCACCAGGGATAGAACCTGCATCTCCTGAATTGGCAGGTGGATTCTTTATCACACAGCCACTTGAGAAGCCCTGCTCAATTCAGTGGCAACGTGCAGATTGTTGTCTTTAAATACCACTTCTACTAAAAGGAACCAGCAATCCTTGGAAAGATGTCTGGGAAAGGAAATAACATGAAATTAATTTGGAAAATGTTGTCTGGGCAAATAGCAATGCAGCTATCAAGAACCACTAGGGTTTTGCCAAAAAGTTTCAGGAAGCAACTTGAGTTTCACCAAATATGGATTAAATGAATATCAGTAAACATAACTAGGCTGCTCTGTCCATGGAGTTCTCCAGGCAAGAATACTGGAGTGGGTAGCCATTCCCTTCTTCAGGGATCTTCCCAACACAGGGATCTTCCCAACCCAAGGATCAAACCCAGGTCTCCCTAATTGCAGGCAGATTCTCTACCCTCTGAGCCACTAGGGAAGCCCAAATTTAAATACACATAGAATTAAATCCATGAGTTTACCATCAGTTAATAATAACCCTGAGAAAACAAACCTAACTGTTCATCATGGAAGGTTGCCAGTGAATCCACTTATTTAGAAAACTGGTATTCTAAATACTAGTTTTAGAAAAAGAGAAAGAATTTAGAAATTAGAAAAAGGGAAAGAATCAAGCATTTATGCTGTTATTCCCATGAACTGTATGATTGGATAATTGAATGGTAGATTTAGGGAAAGTAATCATTATAGAAGTATTCCTGCTAGTTAATGAAGAAGGAAGATGAAATTAGAATATCACCATTTGTCATCCCCTAGCAATGGCACCCCATTCCAGTACTCTTGCCTGGAAAATCCCATGGATGGAGGACCTGGTAGGCTGCAGTCCATGGGGTCGCTAAGAGTCAGACACGACTGAGTGACTTCACTTTCACTTTTCACTTTCATGCATTGGAGAAGGAAATGGCAACCCACTCCAGTGTTCTTGCCTGGAGAATCCCAGGGACAGGGGAGCCTGGTGGGCTGCCGTCTATGGGGTCGCACAGAGTCGGACACGACTGAAGCGACTTAGCAGCAGCAGCAGCAGCAGTGAAACTACTGGATCTAGACGTTGAACATCTGTGGCTGCTAACACTATAAAAAGAGAAAGAATCAGGCGTTATGGACCTCATCATGGAAGAGCACACACTTCTCAAGAAACAGTTTGCTAAGAAATCAAACTTGAATCTGGTCACTCCTCTAGGTCAAGCCAGCAGTATAGGAAGTTCGAAGAACAAAGCAATACCTTTGACGACAACATGGAGGTGTAATTAGTGGAAGTCAGAATGTTGGAATCTGTACAAGACAAATGATTCGGTTTCCTTAACAAGTAATTTGCAAGATAAAAAGAAAAAGAAGGAAGAAAGGAGGACTTCCTTGGTGGTTCAGTGGCTGAGACTCCGTTCTTCCGATGCTGAGGGCCTGGATTCGATTCCTGGTCAGGGAACCAGATCCCACGTGCTGCAACTAAGACCCAGAACAGTCAAATAAATAAATAAATATTTTTTTAAAAAGAAAGAAGGAAGCAAGGAAAGAAAGAGAGAAAGAAAGAAAGAAGAAAGACAGAAAGAAAGCAGGTGTTTATAAATTAAACAAGCCTGACAAGCCAAAATGTGCATCAGTTGGAAAGGCTGGGCTTTATCTGGAGCTTGATCCAAACAAGCAAACTCGAAGAGCCAATCAAAAGCATTAGCTTTGTTCTTGATGCTTAAAAGTATCTTCTTAAAAATAAGTTTGTTCTCTGTAAACCTTAGTTTCCCCATCTAGGTAATAAAGATAGTAAACACAGCCTCCCACATAGGACTTTTGTTGCTGTTTTGTTGCTAAGTTGTGTCCGACTCTTTTGAGATTCCATGAACTGTAGCCCACCAGACTCCTCTGTCCATGGAATTCTCCAGGCAGGAATACTGGAGTGGGTAGCCATTTCCTCCTCCAGGGGATCTTCCCAACCCAGGGATTGAACCCATGTTTGTTGCATCTCCTGCATTGACAGTTTACCTGCTGAGCCACTGGCAGAGCTGGCACTCAAATCCAGGTTTCCTGGCTGCCGTGTTCAGGGCTCTTTTTCCTCCCTCACACTCCATCATCATCCATGTCACTGAAGTCTAAATGGCAAAGGAAAAAAAGGCCTAAGTACGAAGGGCACATTATGATCTTTGCAATATTGCCAGAAATACTTGTGAAATAGGAGAATTTACTGAAAGATGTGGAAATAGTGTTGTGCGTCCTCCCATTCTGCCTTTATACTTTGAGTGTTTCCTGAATATAAGACCAGTTGAAAGTTGCCTGGTGAAACTCTGCAACCTTAACGAGAGAAGAAGGAAGGAGGACATGCTCTTTAATCCTCAAAATAGCTTTGAGCATTAATATTATTGTTATAACCATACTTCAGATGAAGAAACCGAGGATTAGAAAAGTTAAAGTGTCAGCCAAGGTCACTTAACCAGGAGGCTGAGCTATGACTCAAATCTGTCAATGCTTTTTATTTTTTTAAAATCAGTTTTTATGAAAGTTGCAAGATGAATCAGCCATCAGTCCAGTTCTGTCGCTCAGTCGTGTCTGACTCTTAAGCCATGCATATACCAATAGTCCCTCCCTTTTGGATTTCCTTTTCATTCAGGTCACAGTTCACTCAGGGTTTCTATGCTATCTATACAGCAGGTTCTCATTAGTTATCTGTTTTATAAATAGTACCAATAGTGTATAAACCGTGATTTTTTTATATTCCATCATCACAGAGATAAAGCATAGACTTTAAAATGTGAACAGTTCTGGTATTTTCATAAATCGAGAGGCAAAACCTTGTTCACTAGTTAAAAGAAACTAGCTGTTTCTCTGCTCTTTCCCTTCAAAATGTGGCTTTAAACCCTAAAATGAGATCATTGTTAAGGCCAAAAGTAATGGCCACAGTAAGATCTCAGTTATTCCAGTTTTAAGTGCTTCACGTACCTATTATTCCTTAATTTAAGGCTCTATCCATTATCATCAGGCCCATCTGATGTGCTCTTACATTTCCCATCGGGGGCCCATTCAATTCCTCTGTGGTCATTATGCATTAGCAGAAGGAGAGAAATTTCACTGAAGACACTACCAGTATTAAAATTAATTTTTCTCTTATTCTTGTAATTTGCTGTTATTATCATGGAAATCATATCTTTTTAAGATGGTAGAAAATTCTCTCTTCTGGTTGTTTTAATAAATGATTGTATTTAGGGATGTCAGTTGAACCTTGATTGTGAGCTACATTTGAATTAAGGAGCTGAAAGAAACGAACTTTAGATTAACCAGCGTTCAGAAAGAAATCATCTTACTGTCACTATCAAGTCTTTGAATTCCCGGATGTTTGAGAGAAAGAAACTCTAGAATCACAGAATGAAAATTAGAGAATATTGTTTAAATGGGAGAAGAGGAAGACCAGTATGTTTTTTGATAGTTCATGAATTACTCTTTTTTTTTTTTTTTTTTTTTACTGCATTTCTGTCACTTAGTTTTGTGTCTTAACAAGATCTACTATGCAGTCTGTATATTACACATTTCTAGAAACTGACCTGGACTGACTTCTTAACTACTAGCCCCTGTGCAGGATTGAGTTTTGTCATGGAGGCTTCAGAAATAATTTAAAATGATTAAACTATGTCACGTGATTGAGTTTACAAGAGGGACCTGCTGATATGAATGAAATCGACTCCACTTCTATCATTATAATGAAATATCTTTAACTCCCAAACAGATATTAATATCATTGCTGCTCAAAAAATCACTGCAGAACTTTTCATACCAGGGCATCACTCACAGAATTCCAATTTGTCATAGGTATTGCAAGAATCACTGAATCTTCTGAGCCAAAAACAAAACAAATAAACAAACAAAAAGCAACCAAATCAGTGCCAGGGCTCACTGTAACCTGGATCAGTAAAGATTTCCTCTAGTTCTGGATTTCAGTTAAAAGCTCCATCCTTGGGCTTCACTGGTGGTCCAGTGGTTAAGAATCCGCCTGCCAATGTGGGGAGCACAGGTTCGATCCCTGGTCAGGGAAGATCCCACAGGCAGTGGGGCGATTGAGCCGTGAACTGCAACCACTGAGCCACCACTACTGAAGCCATGAGCCCTAGAGCCTGTGCTCTGCAACAAGAGAAGCCACCACAATAAGTCCGAGCACCGCAACTAGAGAATAGCCCTGGCTTGCTGCAACTAGAGAAAGCCTGAACACAGCAACAAAGAGTCAGCACAACCCAAAATCAAAATAAATAAATAAACTATAGAAGAAGTTTCATCCTTGGTACATGAATCAGAGCAACACATCAAAAATGACAAGTTTTGATTTCAAAAGGTGAAGCTGAAACTCCAATACTTTGGCCACTTGGTGCGAACATCTGACTCATTTGAAAAGACCCTGATGCTGGGAAAGATTGAGGGCAGGAGGAGAAGGGGATGGCAGAGGATGAGATGGTTGGATGGCATCACAGACTCAATGGATATGAGTTTGGGTGGGCTCCAGGAGTTGGTGTTGGACAGGGAGGCCTGGCGTGCTACATCTCATGGGGCCTCAAAGGGTCAGACACGACTGAGTGACTGAACTGAACTGACCCCAAGTGCTCAGCCCTTTTATTTTATTTTTTGGTAGTATTTGGGGATGTAAAGTAGAACAACTTGTCTTTCACTTTGGAGGATGTCCAGTCTACATGATTGGACTTCCAGACAGGTCCCTGAGTTGAATCATCTTGGCGTTTATTGCCCATCTGCCGTCACACCTGTGTTTTACCAAGACATTTAAGGTACCTGGAGCTTCTTGTTCACCAGGTTCTACTCATGTGATGTCATCAGTAACATGGACCAGAATGATAGTCTAGGACATCGTGAGATCCTCAGAATCCCTGTGAACAAAAGGTTTGGATAGTCTTTTTTTTTTAATTTTAGAAATTAAAAAAAAAAAATTCTGGCTTCGCTGTGCAGCATGTGAGATCTTAGTTCTCCAACCAGGGCTCAAACCCATGCCCCCCTCAATGGAAGTGCAGAGTCCTAACCCCCGGGAGGGGGTTAGTCCTAACCACCAGGGAGGTCCCCAAAATTTGGATAGTTGATGTGGCCCTGGAGTAAGAGAGTGAAGTTATACTCCTGACCAAAAATGCAAAGTAATCCACTCCTGGTGATTTCTGTTCCATGCTTTAGAAAACAAAGCATTTTCCAGATCAAGGCTAATTTTCCAGATCAGAAGCTAATTTCTGCTTCTACCTGCTTTATTTTTTTGTGCTTTTTACTGTAGTTACCAGATGGAGAATGAGCAACCATGGGCCCTCCCAAAATAAAAAGGCTTTCTACTGAAAAAAAAAAAAAATGGAATTCTCACTTTTTTTTTTTTTTTTTTTTTTTTGCGTAGTTGGGCTCTGAAGAAGAAAGATCTTCAAGGGGCAAGTTAAAAAAAGAGAAGGAAATAATATAAACTGAAACTAAAATTGTAAACAACGAGCGCATTTGAAGAGGCTGTCTGCAGGGATTTTACACCATCTGCACCTGCATAACTCTCCTCTGTTAAGTGTGTTTTTTGAGGATAGGTGAATAAGGCTTCCCAGGCGGCGCAGCGGTAAAGAATCTGCTTTCCAATGCAGGAGACGTGAGTTCGATCTCTGGGTCGGGAAGATCCCCTGGAGAAAGAAATGGCAACCCACTTCAGTATTCTTGCCTGAGAAATCCCATGGACAGAGAAGCCTGGTGACTGAGCACACATGCACGCACGCACTATAGAAACAAAGTGCTTTGGGTAGCTGAGAAAATGAGGGGGTTAAACCCCAGACTCCCAGATACACCCTGTGAGACTGGGAATGAATGGTGGAGATCCCAGAGAAGCTAGGCCTCTGAGCAAAACTAGAGCAAAGCTAAATAATAATATACAAATAGTGCTGCTTATTTAACTTATATGCAGAGTATGGGGTTCCCCTGGTGGCTCAGATGGTTAAGTGTCTGCCTGCAATGCGGGAGGCCCATGTTCAATTCCTGGGTAGGGAAGATCCCCTGGAGAAGAAAATGGCAATCCACTCCAGCACTCTTGCCTGGAAAATCCCATGGATGGAGGAGCCTGATAGGCTACAGTCCATGGGGTTGCAAAGAGTCAGACACGACTGAGTGACTTCATTTTCACATGCAGAGTACATCATGAGAAATGATGGGCTGGATGAAGCACAAGCTGGAATCAAGATTGCCTGGAGAAATATCAATAACCTCAGATATGCAGATAATACCACCCTTATGGCAGAAAGTGAAGAACTAAAGAGCCTCTTGATAAAAGTGAAAGAGGAGAGTGAAAAAGTTGGCTTAAAACTCAACATTCAGAAAACAAAGATCATGGCATCTGGTCCCATCACTTCATGGCAAATAGATGGGGAAACAGTGGAAACAGTGACAGACTTTATATTTTTGGACTCCAAAGTCACTTCAGATGGTGACTGAAGCCATGAAACTAAAAGATGCTTTCTCCTTGGAAGACATGTATACCTGTGGCGGATTCATTTTGATATTTGGCAAAACTAATACAATTATGTAAAGTTTAAAAATAAAATAAAATTAAAAAAAAAAAAGAAAAGCTATGACCAACCTGGACAGCATATTAAAAAGCAGAGACATTACTTTACCAACAAAGGTCTGTCTGGTCAAAGCTATGGTTTTTCCAATGGTCATGTATGGATGTGAGACTTGGACTACAAAGAAAGCTGAGCACCAAAGAATTGATGCTTTTGAACTGTGATGTTGGAGAAGACTCTTGAGAGTCCCTTGGACTGCAAGGAGATCCAACCAGTCCATCCTAAAGGAAATCAGTCCTGAAAATTCATTGGAAGGACAGATGCTCAAGCTGAAACTCCAATACTTTGGCCACCTCATGCAAAGAACCAACTCATTGGAAAAGACCCTGATGCTGGGAAAGATTGAAGGTGGGAGGAGAAGGGGATGACAGAGGATGAGATGGTTGGATGGCATCACTGACTCAATGGACTTGAGTTTGAGTAAACTCCGGGAGTTGGTGATGGACAGGGAGGCCTGGTGTGCTGCAGTCCATGGGGTCTCAAAGAGTCGGACACGACTGAGTGACTGAACTGAACTGAATGTAAAGAGGAATGTCTTATCAATTTAGATTCTGAGGTTTTCCACAGGTCAAAATCAACATTATGAGCACACAAGTCATCTTGAGGGAGAGAGATAACACTTAGTTCTTTTGGACTCTGTGGGAGAGTCCAAAATGGCTGCGATCCAAAAGTCTACAAGCAATAAATGCTGGAGAGGGTGTGGAGAAAAGGGAACCCTCTTACACTGTTGGTGGGAATGCAAACTAGTACAGCCACTATGGAGAACAGTGTGGAGATTCCTTAAAAAACTGGAAATAGAACTGCCTTATGACCCAGCAATCCCACTACTGGGCATACACACCGAGGAAACCAGAATTGAAAGAGACATGTGTACCCCAATGTTCATCGCAGCACTGTTTATAATATCCAGGACATGGAAGCAACCTAGATACCCATCAGAAGATGAATGGATAAGAAAGCTGTGGTACATATACGCAATGGAGTATTACTCAGCCATTAAAAAGAATACATTTGAATCAGTTCTAATGAGGTGGATGAAACTGGAGCCTATAATACAGAGTGAAGTAAGCCAGAAAGAAAAACACCAATACAGTATACTAACACATATATATGCAATTTAGAAAGATGGTAACGATAACCCTGTATGTGAGACAGCAAAAGAGACACAGATGTATAGAACAGTCTTTTGAACTCTGTGGGAAAGGGAGAGGGTGGGATGATTTGGGAGAATGGCATTGAAACATGTATAATATCATATGTGAAATGAATCACCAGTCCAGGTTCAATGCAGGATACTGTATGCTTGGGGCTGGTGCACTGGGATGACCCAGAGGGATGGGATGGGGAGGGAGGTGGGAGGGGGGTTCAGGATGGGGAACACGTGTACCCCTGTGGCGGATTCATGTTGATGTATGGCAAAACCAATACAATATTGTAAAGTAATTAGCCTCCAATTAAAATAAATAAATTTATATTAAAAAAATAAAAAGCTTAAGTATTAAAAAAAAAGATTTCAGACAATGAAACTATTATATATGGATATAACTTTGTATATTGATTTTCCATTGTTACTGTATCTTGTTAACACAAATCTAGTGGGTTAAAACAACACAGATTTATTCCTGTACAGTTCTGGACTTTAGACATATAAAATCAAGGTGTTGGGTGGAACGTGTTCATTTTGGAGGCATCAAAGGAGAAAAACATTTCTGTTACTTTTACAGCTTCTAGAGGATGCCTGCGTTCATTGGCTCACAGCCCTTGCCTGCATCTTCAAAGTACATCACTCTAACTTCTGATTCCGTTGTCCTATTTCCTTTTTCTGACTTCATTTTCTTGCTTTTCTCTTATAAAAGAACTCTTGTGATTATATTACTCTGGGCCAACCCAGATAATCCAGGATAATCTCCCCATCTCAAGGTCCTTAATCACATCTGAAAAATCCCTTTTGCCATATAAGTTAATATTCACAGCTTTAGGCTATTAGAATGAGAATATCATTGCAGGGGGTAGGGGGAAGTATGTTATTCTGTGTACCACACTATGCATGAATATTTAAAGATGGTTTTTTAAAGAATGGAATGACAAAAATGACAATGACCATGGCAATAGATGAGTAACCATATAGATTTGAAAACAACCAAATAAAAATGTTAAAGTAAAATGAAATTTTGTCAGTTAAAAAGAAGCAGACAATGTGGGCCAAACAACAGTATATGCAGCTGAAGAGAGAACTAGTGAACTGGAAAGTAAAATTGAAGAGTAATTCAGTTGGATTAAAAAGAAGGAAAGAATAAAGAAACCAATATCAAGAATAAAAAAAGGGCATTGCTACATACTTAACAGACATTTTTTAAAAATGAAGCTATCATAAATAATTTTATTTGAGAAATATTTTAAAAGTGAATAAAATAGATAATATTTTGGTCAAAAGCAAAGTCAAATAAGGGTGAAGACTAAATATAATCTGTAAATTTTGTGATGTAGCCATTGTACACTTAGGGAGAGCTGTTGAGGAGTAATGATGGGGGCAGAAGCCAGGTTAGAAGAGGTTTACAGGAGAGTAGACAGTAACCATGGAGACCTGTGGCGTGGGCTGGTGCTCACTGCTTTTGGGCCCAGATGGTACTGCAACAATAGGTTTCAGGTCTTTAGCAGCTCTATTTTGGCATGGCTAGAGCAAGCATGGGCTGACAGCACGGATCCTGAGCTCTCAATATTAGGAGGCTTAAGTGTGGATTAGATAGCAATTCATGGCTTTATCTAGAGTTGGCTCCATAAACCACACATTGGTATTGCAGAGCTAAAGTATTTGGCTTGATTGACTCACCCTAGTTCCTTTAATGTCAAGCCTACAATAAAATTATTCTTGTTGATCCAGACCATCTGAGAATTTCCCACGCGATTCTGGTTTTCTTTCAACAGAAAGATTTTAGTCTTCCTCCATAGCAGATGTTTAAGCCTCAAAGGGAGTCTAACTTTACTACTTAATTAATAGTGAACAGGATCCAGTTATAGGATTAGATAGCCCAGTGCATTAAAACAGGCTTTGAGCCCAAGCTCCTGCCTCTAGTTACTTGCGTTTGGGGTTGGAGATTTGACAGGAAGGGGAGTTTTGCTCCTGCAGCCCATTTCCAGGAAGTGACTTTCATCTGAACTACATTGATGGTACTTCTCCTTGGCATCACATCTCTTGTGTTAGAAGATCTTGGTTTTACAGAACAGCTGCAGCATTGTTTCAGATGAGATTGCAACTAAGGTCATGGCAGGGAGTCTGTTAATGAGACAACCTCAAAAATTCAGCCTAGGAAAAACCTCCTTCCCTGGGGTTAGTATTAAAATTTTTATAAATAATGTCCACATGTGCTTAAAATGAAAGTGTTTGGTTCAGTTTATGAAGTTTACTTTCTGGATAAAATTCTAGTAATTTATTAGGCTTAGAACTTCCCTTGGTCCTTAGGGATCAACAAAGAAGGGCAAGAGGCACAAAACTATTCATGTTATTCCCCTGAGGAATAACTCAGGCAGAGAGCCAGCCAATAAGAGCCACTGTGCTCCTCCACAAGTTCCCCCTGGGTACCACTTGCTTGCTTGATTCTCTCAGGGTTTCTTTTTTTGGGTGTTTCATCCCACTTGATTATTATTTTTTTAAATTGCATGAATTTATTATCATTATTAGGAAAAATTGGGAATTTCAGGGCATTTTTAAAAAGAAAATGTAAATTATCTTCAGTTCATCATCCAGGAAACTTCTGTTAATTGTCTGATATATTTCTTCCTGATCTGAGGAGTATGTCAGCTCTAGATTCCAGACCATCTAGGTCCAAATCCTGCAATATATTAGCTGTGTGACCTTAGGGAAGTTGTTTTCTTTCTTTTCTTTCATTTTTTAAAAAATGAAATATTGAAGAAGAAGAAGTGAAGTCGCTCAGTCATGTCCGACTCTTTTTGACCCCATGGACTGTAGCCTACCAGGCTCCTCAGTCCATGGGATTTTCCAGGCAGGAGTACTGGAGTGGGTTGCCATTTTCTACTCCAGGGGATCTTCCAGACTCAGGGATCGAACCCAGATCTCCCACATTGTAGGCAGATGCTTTATTGTTTGAGTTACCAAAAATGGAATATTACTCAGCCATAAAAAGGAATGAAATTTGGTCATTTGTAGAGATGTGGATGGACCTAGGGAGTGTCATACTGAGTGAAGTAAGTCAGAAATAGAAAAACAAATATCATTTATTAGCACATATTTGTGAAATATAGAAAAACAGTATAGATGATGATATTTGCAAAGAAGAAATAGAGACATAGATGTAGAGAACAAATGTATGGATTTCAAAGGCAAAAGTAAAGGGTGGGAAGAATTGGGAGGTTGGGATTGACACATATACACTGTTAATAAAATAGATAACTGTGATAGTGAAGGACAGGGAAGCCTCGAGTGCTGCGATCCAGGGGGTCACAAAAAGAGTCGGAGATGACTCAGCGACTGTACAACAAGAAATGAGAACGTACCGTAGAGCACAGGGAACTCTACTTAATGCACTGTGGTGACCGGAATGGGAAGGAAGTCCGAAAAGGAGGGGTTCTATGTCTATGCATGGCTGATTCATTTTGCTGTAACATTGTAAAGAAAGTATAGTCCAATACAAATTACTTAGAAAAAGTATTTCTTTGTTTCTTCTTTCCCAGGAAACTGGAGTTTCATCAGCTTGTTTTCCTTACCCTTAAATTTTTTTCCCCCAATAACAACCTATTCCTACACTTCAAAGTAAGGACACTGGATAAAGAGGAAAAGTTGGAAGAGGACACCTGCAAATCTCAGACCAATCTAGACAGAGTCACAGTAGTTGGTCAGAATCTTAGGGACAGTGTATGAACAGGAAATGTTAGCTGATAAGAAAAAGGACTCCATCCTGAAATGTCTTCTTTGTGTTACTCTTGTTCATTCTCTATTTCTCATTTTTGTTCATGGCAGGAGGTATGTGTATCTTATATTAAAGAAATGATCAATCATTTTTTATAACCAGGAGTGTTTATCATTTGTCTTCAAGGTAAAATGTGTCCTACGGAATACAGAGTGTAAACATTTTTAGACTGAATTCATACACCTGATTCTTTATAGGAAGGGACAGTATCCTGTATCTTTGGGCAACTATATGATACTGGGCCACTTGGAAGATTGTTAACTTCCAATGAGTCTTACCTTATAGTTTTCAAGAACTTATGTATTCCTCTCCCACATGGACTTGACCTGGGTCACTGGCTTGCTTTGGCCAATGACCCAAGTAAGACAGTCAAATGCTTGCAAATTGGGGCTTTATTCTTGGAATGTGGCCCTGGGCCATTGCCATGTCAAAAGCCATGATGAAAGGCCACAGAGAGTGAGGGGCTGAGCCATCCGAGTCTTTGCTGAGCCTCACTGCCAGCAGCCCCTTCAGCTGGGTGAGCCACATGGTGTGCACAGAGAGAGTTCTGCAAGGAGCACCCAATCAATTGATAAGATCCCCCAAAATAATGTCTCCTCCTAAGAAAAGCAGGAAGTTTGGGGGTGTTTTATTGCACAATAATAACTAAAATAGGCCAGTATCTTAAATTATCCTATTACATTAAAAATTTTAATTTATTTATTTTAATTGGGAGGCCAATTACTTTACAATATTGTAGTGGTTTTTGCCACACATTGACATGAATCAGCCATGGGTGTACATGTGTCCCCCATCCTGAATCCCTCTCCCACCTCCCTCCCATCCCATCCCTCAGGGTCATCCCAGTGCACCGGCCCTGAGTGCCCTGTCTCATGCATTGAACCTGGACTGGCAATCCATTTCACATATGGTTATATACATGTTTCAATGCTGTTCTCTCAAATCATCCCACCCTCACCTTCTCCTATTACATTTTTGAGCATAATTATATTTATGATATTTCACAGTAAATCACTAAGTGTAGACCTATACATGTGGAGAAGGTGATGGCACCCCACTCCAGTACTCTTGCCTGGAAAATCCCATGGACAGAGGAGCCTGGTAGGCTGCAGTCCATGGGGTCGCGAAGAGTCGGACACGACTGAGCGACTTCACTTTCACTTTTCACTTTCATGCATTGGAGGAGGAAATGGCAACCCACTCCAGTGTTCTTGTCTGGAGAGTCCCAGGGACGGGGGAGCCTGGTGGGCTGCCGTCTATGGGGTCGCACAGAGTCGGACACGACTGAAGCGACTTAGCAGCAGCAGCAGCAGGCCTATCCATATCCCTGGACGTATACATTAAGGACCAGACTGGTGGTTGTCAGGGACTCAGAGAGGAGGTGGAATGGGGAGATGCTGGTCAAAGGGTACAAACTTCCAGTTATGAGAAGTTTAAGATGAATAAGTTCTGGGAATCTAGTGTACAGCGTGGTTACTCTAACTAGCAATATTGTTACGTGTACTTGAAAAATGTTCAGAGTAGACCTTAAATGTTCTCACCACACACACACATAACTAATTAAAAGTTAGGTGTCAACTAACTTTATTGTGGCCACCACTTCATAATCTATACATATATCAAGTTATCATTTTGTACACCTTAAACTTACACAATGTTATATGTTAATTATATCTTAAGCTGGAAAAAATTTTTTTTAAAAGACTAAATAGAAATGGGACAACATTCCATAAGGCAAACCCAGAATATATTCGATTGTTCAGGACTCTATGCTTATATACTCCGTAATTAAGGAAGGTTGGGCCCAAGGTACATGGAATTGGATGGCTAGAGAAGACATATGGATGTGTGTTTGTTATGTGCACATGCGTTCAGAGAAAATGAGAGAAAGCGAGAGCAATCAGGGAAATGATCGGAAGGAAGCTGGTTCAATAGATACGGTTCTCGGTGGGCGATGATGTCCCAAACAACGCAGGTGGGAGAAACATGCTAACTTGCGAGTTCAGGACTTAATGATTAAGACAGTCTCCACGTGATGTTGAAGCGCTGGCTCATAATTAAAAGTCAGGTGAATAAAATCATTGGTGTTCCAGGGGATTCATTCCTACGATTCTTTTTTTATGTTTTCTTTATATTGGTTTGAAATTCTTTGCAAATTAAGTATTTAGTGTTGGAACCACAGAGAAAAACAGGGCACTGATAGATACAGACTACCATGTATAAAATATATAAGTGATGAGAGTGTACTGTGTGGCGCAGGGAACGCTACTCAGGGCTCTGTAATGACCTAAGTGGGAAGGAAATCTAAAACAGAGGGGATATATGTATATGTAGAGCTGATTCACTTTGCTGTACAGCAGAACCTAACACAACCTTGTAAAGCAACTAACGCAAATAAAAATTTTAAAAAAGCAGATAGTCTTATTTTATATCAAATTGCCTACAGGACTGTTCTGCTGCTACCAAGTCACTTCAGTCGTGTCTGACTCTTAGTGACCCCAGGGACTGCATGGAGCCTACCAGGCTCCTCCATCCATGGGATTTTCCAGGCAAGAGTACTAGAGTGGGGTGCCATTGCCTTCTCCGATAGGGCTGTACTGCTGCTGCTGCTGCTAAGTCGCTTCAGTCGTGTCTGACTCTGTGTGACCCCATAGACGGCAGCCCACCAGGCTCCCCTGTCCCTGGGATTCTCCAGGCAAGAACACTGGAGTGCTCCAATTTTTTTTTTACTACACAGGATGCAGAAAAAATAGACTTTTCCCAACGAATAGGAAAAGACAATATATTAAAGGATATTCACGTTAGAATTATGTTTGTGAAGCAATGCTAAGCTGTATTGAAAACGTTCTTATGTGTACATGTATGCGCATGTGGGTTTTGCAAAGCACATTTTCAGTAGCTAGGATGTTTTCCAAGTTGAGGTTTCATAGCCCTTATACCATCATTGAGGGCACTGAGACTTTAGGAGTTGGACAGTCTACGGGTTACCACCTTCTTGTCTGAACAGCTTCACTCCCTGTATACCTACAGTGGTATTTTGCAGTGAAATGAAATGAATTGTCTTGCAATAAACACTTCCCACAGATCTGCAAAGTAGTCAGGAAACTATGAATAAATATGCACCTAATTACTTTTGATTTATAATAAGCAATTAAAATGTACACACCCCCCCATCCACCCACATCCACACTCGCATAGATACATCACTGCATATATGAAAAGACACCGCCACTCCTGTTCCCATTTGGGATCTAAGCCTCTTGACTGTTCTGGCATAGAAACCCACTTTCCTGTTAGATGAGAAAAACTGGAAGCGGTATTAATCAAATCCTTCTCACTGCTTCCCTAATTGTCTTGCTATTATAACAGCGATGATTTCTTGGGAAGAAATCACCTGATGTGAAGCGGAACGCTATTTGCCTAACACGCCGTCCAGAGTCACCAGGTTAGATGGCTTTCTCTCTCCCTACAAGGTGGTGAGAGCTCACATGGAAAGAAAGCAGGAGTGGCCTTGGGATGTGGTGTGTCCAGCGTTGCTTGGGGTCTAATGATACCTTGCCCTGCTGAGGGGTATGAAGGAGAATTTCAGCCAGCTTCTTTCTAAACGATTAGCTGAAGCACTCTTCTCTGCATTCATAAATCATTTTTAAATTACAATCTTACTTCTTCCCTCTTCTCGCTTTATACCCTCCACCTGCATTACAGGGCTCCACCACTCACATTCTCTTTGAAAACTGAAGCATCTCTAAGCCAGTGTCCATGAATTTGAGCACACTCTGGGAGATAGTGGAGGACGGAGGAGCCTGGCGTGCTGCAGTCCATGGGGGTTGCAAAGAGTCGGACACGACTTATTGACTGAACAACAACAATGCCAGTGTCCATGGTGATGTTGTTCACAGCGAGTTTGCAATGGCTTCGGGTTAAACGACCAGACTTTTGTTTAACAGCAGTGTGGCTGAAGGTGTGGTCTGGAGACCCAGTGCTTCTGCAGAGGGCAAATGGGACTCCAGGGACAGTGTAAGGTGTTTGCACTTGCTCTCCCATGGCTGTGCTAGAATTTTCCTGGGAAACACACAGCAAAAAAAAAGTTTCTGCATTCCTAGGAAAACCAATCTGAAGACCGATGAATCGAATTCTCCTACAGGCATCTTTGAAGTGCCTCATAACGTGTGCCACTCATCTTTTTTCAGTCCCCCTCTGCTAGAGACCAACTACCTGGGTTCCTTGTTTAAGTTTCTTGTGAAAACAAGATCCTTGGAATCTGTGGGAATAGGAGGTCTAGCGTGGGAGCCAGGAGTCTGTGTTGTACAAGTACCTGGAAAATCCTTATGCTCACCAGTGCTTGAGAACTTCTGTTCAAGATGAGTGAGAGGGACTTCCCTGACTTGCCAGTGGTGAGGAGTTTGAGCTTCCTTTGCAGGGGCGAGGGTTCAGTTTCTGGTCGGGGAACTAAGATCCCATGGCCAAGGGAAAAAAAAAAGGTGAGTGCAAGCTTAGGTAGCATGAGGATTAACACCCCGACACACAGGACTGCTCTTAGAATGTTTGTAATTCACTGAGGATGGTTTATTCTCCTGAAGTGATTTGTATCATCAAAGTCCTATTTGTGTGTGTGTATGTGTACATATATATATTTCTATCTATCAATCTGAAGCATTTGGTCTTCAGAATCAGTAGAAAAAGGATGTTAACATGTATCGAGTGTCTACCACCAGTCAGGTACTCTGGCCCCATTTTCCTGTTGTGCTCAGTGGCTAGTCGTTTCCGACTCTTTGCGACCCCATGGACTGTAGCCCACTAGGCTCCTCTGTCCATGGGATTTCCCGGCAAGATACTGAAGTGGGTTGCCTGTTCCTCCTCCAAGAGATGTTCCTTACCCAGGAATTGAACCGGAGTCTCAAGTTTCCTGCACTGGCAGGTGGATTCTTTACCACCGTGCCACCTGGGAAGCCCTTTACTGTTGTTACACTATTTTACATACATGCTGAACAGTAATGCCACCTTCATGTTATGGAAGGGATTGGAGGGCAGATATTAATGATTCACTTTGTGCTCATAATCTATCATATGTGAGCATAGCAGAGGCTGTCAGTTGTCCCCCTGTATTGATGGTCCCCTTCTTTCTATGTGATAAACTAAAGCTCTTTGTAACTGGGCACATGGACCTAAGGACTAATGATTGCATTCTCCAGCTTTCTTTGCAGCTGGATGTAGGCATGTGATAAAGTTTAGCTCTTGGTATATAAAGAGAAGCCATGCGAAGCTTCCAGAGCTATCCTTTTGATATTTTTCATTTTATTTGATTAACTTTTATCTTGCAGAAAATGCCAAAATTTTAGGAAAGTAGAAAGAATAATATAATAAATTGCTAGGTAGCTGTTACCCAGCTTTAACAGTTATCAACACTCTGTGAATCTTATTCTATTTCTTCCCCATCCTCTACCCACTTGCAATGCCCGTTACCCTCTTCTGGCCATGAAATACCTCTGAGAGGAGATATACATTGCCCTCACCTCTTGTTACTTCCTGCCAGCTGGAACACATATGTGACAGGTGAAACCTGAGTAAATATCTCCCATCACAGGTGAAAGCTACAAATTGAAGATGGCAGAGAAAAAAAGAAAGAAGGACCCTGGATTTCTAATAGGTTTTTGAATTCATCCTTACATCCTGGACTATACACTGCTAGACTTTGTGTCAGAGAAATATGTTTCTGCAAAGTTTAAGCCACTGTTCTATAACTTGCAGCCAAAATTATCTCTAATGTTTACTGTGGGTCAAGTAGAAGACACCATTGCATCTTTCTTACCAAAACAAAACAGCACCAAACCATTCTTGTCCACATTCCTGCCTTAGAAATTCAATGTCACACACAAAAATGAAATTGATAATTAAAGATGTTCACAGATTCCAAATGATCAATCTGCTCATCAGTGACGTCTTTACTGTAGACTTGGTATATATAGGCCACCAAGTTGGAGATGTGTTGATTATAACATGACCTTAGTAGTTGAATAATTAAAGTTAGTTAATAGAAGTTGAGGTAGAGACTAATTATGATTTGTTCTCTATTATCTGCTTCCCCCCTCACCTTTACACTAGGCCTCAAGTATTCAGCTGAGCACATGGCCCTAAAGTGTACATTTCCTAGCCTTATTTGTGTCCAGGGGCCATCAGGTTACTAAGCTCTGAACAGTGGAATGCAAGTTGGAGAGATATGTTAGGCTTGAGGGAAGTGTCTGCAGGCAACAGACAGGCGCTTCTGTTACTCCATTCTCCCCTTCTTACTGCCTGGGATGCAGATGTGATGATGGGAGCATGCAGGCTTTTGGGACCATGATGTAAAAGCCTCATGTTGAGAGTCTGGAGTTAGAATGAGCCCAGCCCCAAACTGCTTACCTCTAGACATCATTTCTGTGAGAGAGAAATACAATTCTATTTTATTTAAGTCACGTTATTTCAAGTTTTCTATGGCTTGCATCCACACCTAATCCACTCTGATTAATATTCTCACACTTAAAAGAAAAAACCATGAAGTGTGACTGAAATTTGAATTTTGTTTAGGTTAGCTGGATTTTTATATAATCAAGGCTTACCATAATATTCTAAACAGATCATACCTTGAGTGCATGATTTATAATTTCTTTTTTTGCCATACTTCATGGCTTGTGGCAGAGAAGGCAATGGCAACCCACTCCAGTACTCTTGCCTGGAAAATCCCATGGACAGAGGAGCCTGGTAGGCTGCAGTCCATGGTGTCGCTAAGAGTCAGACATGACTGAGCAGCTTCACTTTCACTTTTCACTTTCATGCATTGGAGAAGGAAATGGCAACCCACTCCAGTGTTCTTGCCTGGACAATCCCAGGGACAGGGGAGCCTTGTGGGCTGCTGTCTATGGGATTGCACAGGGTTGGACAAGCTGACGTGACTTAGCAGCAGCAGCAACACGGCTTGTGGGATCTTAGTTTCTCGACCAGGGATTGAACTTCAGGCCACTGCAGCGAAAGTGCTAAGTCCCAACTCCTAGACTGCCAGGGAATTTCCTATGATTTATAATGTATAATTGCAAATATGTGTTGAGAAGGCAGAACAAGATATTAATCCTTGTCCTGAGTCTATACAAGAAAGTAGACTTGGCATAAACACAGTCCTTCCCATCTTTTTCTTATAGCTGTTACCTAAAAATTCCTTGTTCCCAAATCTTGTTTTGATATTCTTTTTGGAGTCTCCAGGGTAACTATAGACACTTGGTTATGGGAAGTGGAATATTCCCTGCTGTATCAGTAAACAAATGATGTCACAGTCATTAGCAAGTGTAGCCACCACAGATGGTGAGCCCTGAAGGAACTCAGGAAGGAAAGAATACCTGCCGTCTATCAGCCATCAGACTGCAGCCACTCCCCACGGTGAGCCCGGAGGAAACACAAGATGTGAAAACATAGGATACTAACCCCAGATAGCTGAAGGGCATATCAAAGGAATGATTTCAGTGAGCCCAGACTCTTGCATCTTCCTATACATAGAAAAGCACAAAGTTCTTTAGCTTGGGACATCTGGTTTTCTTTAATTTGCAATAATCTTTTGACATTCAGACTACCTGCCCTTTGTCACAAAACTTCTATATAACCTAGAACCTCCCTTCACCTCTGCAGAGAAGTTCTTTCAGGGTTAACTGAGATGTTGTCTCCTGGGCTTAAGTCCTAAAAATTTCTGCTGAATGAAACATAACTCTCAACTTTTAGGTTGTTAATATTTTTTAAGTCTACAGTTAAAAACTCTAGATTTTCATTGAATTAGAAAACAGATGAGTAGGTATGGTGAGTCTCTCCTTATTTCTTCTTTCAAGCCCACCCTCTGACTTTCTTTATCCCACTCTGTGCATTGGGAGACTGACCAATATGAAACCTATCAATGAGTTCTCTCACTTTGCAGTTAGATGAATAGCAGGCACTCACAGGTGACAGGAAAGGCAGGAAGAGTAAGTCAGGACATTTATTCTGATGACTTTCTACCTTGGCTGCTTCTCTTGAGTAAAAGTTTATATCAATCAGCAACTGCTACATTAAAAAAAGTGTTTCCCAACTTAATGACTGTTAAAAAAAAAACAAGCTTTCTTTAGATCATGGTTCTGTGGGATGGAAAATTATGTTGGGCTCAGTTGGCTAGTTCTGGTCTGAGCCTGGTGTGGCCAGGTCATTTTGGAATCTGCGGTCAGTTTGTAGGTGGCCTGGCTATTGATTGGTCCAGGATGGCATCCTTTAGAAATTTGGTGGTTGTCTGACTATCAGCTGGGACAAAGGAAATAAGGACTTTTGTGTCTCGTCATCCAGCAAGCCTCTAGGTCATTCTCAAGGAAGCTGGGTGGGTTTATTTATTTATTTTTGGCTTTGCTGGGTCTTCATTGCTATGCGGGTGCTTTCTCACTTGTGGTGGGCAAGATTCTCATTGTGGCAGCTTCTCTTGTTGTGGAGCACAGGCTCTAGGGCTCAATAGTCCTACATGGGTTTAATTGCACCACATGTGGGATCTTCCTGGACCAGGGATCAAACCCGTGTCCCCTGAATTGGCAGGCAAGTTCTTAACCACTGGACCACCAGGGAAGTCCCTGCGTGGGATTTTAAAGGAGCAAGTGAAACACACCAGAGGTCTTGGGGCCTCATCTGCTATATTCTGTTGACTGATAAAACACAAGATCAGCTCATATTCAAAGGCTGGGGCAGGGGAAGACACTCTGGTTTTTAGTAAAAAAACTACAAAGCTGCATTGCAAAGGGATGCTATGCCCTTGCACAAGAAAAGAATTGGGGCCCTTTTGATAATCTAATAAGTCACATCCTCCATCCAAATCTCTCTTCATCCAGTTTTTTCTCTGAGTTCATGTAAGTTTTCTCTGTTTTTGTTCATTACCCTTAGGGGTGCTAATGACTCATGCTGTCATTAGCAGATTGCTAAGCTGTCCTTGTTCATACCTTCCTAAAGAGACAGCTTCACTAAACTTTCCTGTTATCCAGCTTGAGCTTGTCTTCTGTTCCCCACCAAGATCTAGCCTGAACTACTGGAGTTTTTCTATGAAAGCTGGCAAACAAAATATCTGTTTTTACCTCTGGAAATCCTTCTTTGAGGAAAAAAACAAAAACTTTATACTCATAAAATAAATGTGAGAGCTAACAAATATTAAACAATCTTTTTGAAATATAGAACATTTTCCATCTTTATAGATGGAAACATAGAAATCTAAATAAAGCAGGAAATCAGAAATGAAGAATTTGAAGAAGAGAAAGCCAGCAAGGAACAAGTCTTGCTGCATGACTACCCAGAAAATCTGAGAAAACTGAGATACCTGAAAGCTGAGATAAAGGATGAGGAGAGGGACTTCCCTGGTGGTCCAGTGGTTAAGACTTTGCCTTCCAATGCAGGGAGTGTGGGTTAGATCTCTGGCCAAAGAGCTAAGATCCCACGTGTCTTGTGGCCAAAAAACCAGAACATCAAATGGAAGCAATCTTGTAACAAATTCAATAAAGTCTTTAAAAATGGTCCATATAAAAAAATCTTTAAAAAAGCGGATGAGAAAACAGAAGGATTGAATAAGGTCTGCAGGAAGGGTGACTAGAGCCCTTAGGATGCCTTCTAAACCCTTGCAAAGACACCTGGGTTTTCTAGAGAAATTGAATCCTTGAGAATCCGGATTTGTGGATAATGGGTATAGTGATGAGCAGGAGCAATTTGCCTTAAAAAGAACAGGAGATGTGAAATGAGAATGCATACACTAAAATGTCAGAACCCACGGCTCCCTGGCCATCTCCAGCCCTCACCATTCCAAGAGTGCTTGTAGCCAGGTACTTACTGCTTTTATGTTGGCATGGCAGAAAATTGGGACCTTCCTCTCTGCTGAAGTTGGCTGTTCCTAGAAAAAAAGATCTATAGATACTGACATTTGGATGTCCCCCAGTGAAAAGGTCAGGCCCTGACAGATGATAGTGGAGCTCACTTATTGACTATCTACCTTATACCCAGAAGTTCCATTTAGCTGCTCAATGCCTCAGTCCTCAATATTGCATTAAGACAAGGATCACTGCATAATCAAGAAAAGCGTCAAACATGACAGTGTCAAAAATCAACCAAAGTGAGTAAGAATAAACTCGAGACCACAGAAACAATGCAGAGAGCAAAGGAAAATTTTAAAATAAAACACACAAAACAACCAGCAAAGCTATGGTCCATATTCTCAGATCCATAAAAGTAGATATATCCATAAAACTGAAATAGGATAGACTGACCAAAAGCAACAACAACCCCTGCCCCCTACCCTAAGGCAACATAAAGGAACCAGGCCTAACTCTTGGAATGTAAAAATATAACAGCAGAATATTTTTTCTTAAAAATTTTACGTTATTTTTAATTGGAGGATAATCACTTTACAATATTGTGATGATTTTCTGCCACTCATCAACGTGAATCAGCCACAGGCATACCCGTGTCCACTCGCTCATCAGCCTCCCTCCCACCCCTCTAGGTTGTCACGGAGCACCTGCTTTGAGCTCCCTGCATCATACAGAAAATTCCCACTGGTTATCTGTTTTGCATATGGTAATGTATATGTTTCAGTGCTGCTCTTTCAAATCATCCCACTCTCTCTTTCCCCACTGAGTCCAAAAGTCTGTTCTTTATGTCTGTGTCTCCTTTGCTGTCCTGCACGAGGGATCATCAGTATTCTTTCTAGATTCCATACGTATGTATTAATATACAGTATTTGTCTTTCTCCTTTGGACTTACTTCACTCTGCATAATAGGCTCTAGGTTCATCCACCTCTTTAGAACTGACTCAATGCATTCTTTTTTATAGCTGAGTAATATTCCACTGTGTATATATACCACAACTTCTCCATCCATTCACCTGTTATGGACATCTAGGTTGCTTCCATGTCTTCACTATTGTAAACAGTGCTGCTCAGTTGAAGACTTAGAAGATAAAGTTGGAGAAAATTCCCAGAATGTATGAAATGAAAAAATGATAAAAATTGGGGGCTCAGTTTAAGAGCCCTGGTGTCAATTATAGGAATTTTAGAATAAAAGAAAAGAGAAATTATAGAGGGCATAACAAAGAAATAATTTAATAAAATTTCTGCAAAGTAAAAAGCATGAGTTTTCATGTATGAAGGATTAACTAAGTATTCACTGTAATTAATAAAAAAAATTTGCATTGACTTTGCTGCGGGTCCAGTGGTTAAGACTCCAAGCTTCCACTGCAAGGGGCGTGGGTTTGATCCCTGATTGGGGAACTAAGATCCCTTATGCCATGTGGTATGGCCAAAAAAAGAAATATAAAAATGGGTCCAGCACTAGAAGGAGTATGACATGAGGTCCAGGAAACAAGATGCCCATGGGAGGGGGTGAGGGGCATTCCCATGACAAGGGTAGAAGGGTATTTTGTTACCCTTATAACAAAAATATTTGCAATAGGACAGAACAGAATTTTCAAAAGCAGCTGTTCCATACTGGAGCATTGCCAGGCAGAGGTGGATGAGGTTCTTCATCTGCCTGCATTCTGTGAGGGTGAGGAGCTCAGCTGTCAGAAGCTAGAATGCCTGGCTTTCAACTCAATTTATCACTTACTATCCTCATAGCCAAATTAATGAATTCAATTCTCTTTTTTGCAAAATGGAATAATAATGGTCCACCACATAGGGTTGAGGTGAGGATTAAATTCATACATGTGGAGGGCTTAAAATAGTTTCTGGTACATGTGCTCAATTGCTCTTGGCTTTTTATTAGTAAAAATGTTTCAGAGTTCTGTTGGATATTTTGGGAGAAGAATTACTGATAGGCATATGGAATATTGAACAAATATACCTCTTTCCATGATTCAGTTATAAATATTGAAGTAGTGCAAGTTACAGATGTCAAGGCTATTTACCATCAAAATTATGTGAGCATTTACTATTAATTTTACCAACACTGTGGTTTAAATGCTTTGGGAGGTTGGTGGAGGGTGTGGTGTGTGTGGTGGGGGAAATAAGTTAGGTGAATGGACATCAAATGATAAACTATAAAATTGTAAAATCAAGTATAGCAGTATAAGCATATTATTTATACAGGCAAAAGAGTTAATATTGTCTCTAGAATTGGGTATTAGAATGGAGGAAATATTGATTTCTATTATGAGCCCCATGACACTGTTTTTCTTTATCTTTATTTTTTACTTTTACTCCATGGCACTGTTCAATTTTTAAAAATATGTATGTGGGTACTTTGATAAAAATTTTAAAAAATAAATAATTAAATTAACATAAGCTATAGAACACATTTAACAAGGTAGGCAAGCCACATAAGCTTTATTATCAACAGTGATATATTTAAAACTCTTTGATTTTTTTGTTCAAAAATTAACTTCAGGGATTTGGAAATTGCAAATATTAAGCAATCTTAAAGTCTTGTCTCTAGCAATATTTCAAAGCCAGTAGTGCTCAACACGGCTGCAAATAAGAATCATTTGGGTTATATGTTGTAGTCACCTAGGGAAGTTTTAAAACTTCTAATGACTCAGATCAATTAAGTCAGAATCTCTGGGGGTGGATCCAAAAATCAGTATTTTAAAACTCCCCAGGTGATTATTATTTGTGACCAAAGATGCAGACAACTGTATGAAAATATTCTGAGTGATGTTTGATAGCTTTTTTTCACTCATAGGCTTTATAGTAAGCAATGCCCACATTTATCAGGAACAGATGTGAAACTGGTGATAGCTTACATAGATAGATAAATATAAGGATAAATATATGTATGTGTGGGTGGTTGTGCGTGTATGTTTCCTACATACTGTAATTTGGATTAAGATCACGTTTGAGCACTTCTTTGGTTAATTTTGTCAAACCATATCTTTACACTTTTTTTTTTGAGTTATTTAATGCATGAGTCAGATTCCCAAGTCTTAGAGGTTTATATAGTGATTTCTATTGTTGAAACACACTGATTTGTGTGAATACAAGATTTACTAATGAACTAATGAATAATAACTAAATTACACTGGGAAGACCTAGTATTAATTACCATGTAATTCATACTGCAGTTTATAAATCAGATACAAAATCCAATAATTATAGGACAATTGCTATGTAATTACCTTGACTCCACATAGTAATTACGGGGTAATTTTGTCAATAGTTCACATCACATATCCATAAAGAGAACTGCTATTACTTTGCAACCTGGAGTTGAAAATAACCAGCTAGATTATTTTAGCATTGCTTTAGGGGGGAAACAACATACGATCTTTAGTTTAGGATGTAGACATAATCTCAGATTTAGTTTGTAACCTGCTCAGAACTTGGCACTGTAGTCACTGATACAGAGATACTTAACACCTTAATGCAATTAGGATGGAAGGATTTAAGCATTCTATTATTCTGTAACATCTAATATTTAAATTAAAATCATAGCTAATGAAGCAGGTGAAAGTGGATGTGGAGGAATGCACTTTGATTAAGGACGATTATAACATGGTAGAAAATGCTGCTCTTTCTTTGAAGATACAGCTGGGAGAGTTTTATTCTCTCTGAAATGGAGTTGGTCAAAGTCTTCCTTAGCAAGCGGGTAGAGTATGACTTGCTTCGCTCTTTGCAGGGAGGTTTTTCTTTTTTCCAGATGTTTCAGCCCCTCTGGCAGCACACTGTGCTAGGAACTAAGAAAGAGACATCTAAGAGAAGGAGGAAGCAATAGAATTGCTGCGAAACGAGGGAAAAACCTAATACCGTCTTCTGCCCAGCAAAGGGGCTTACAGTCTAAGACCACATCTGAAGAAGGACAGGGCCTTTCCTGGTGGTCCAGTGGTTAAGAATCTGCCGTGCGATGCAGGGGACACAGGTTCGATCCCTGGATGGGCAACTAAGATCCCCATGCCGCGGAGCACCTGAGCCGGCCCACAACTAGAGAGTCAGTGCACCACAGTAGGAGATCCTGAATGTTGCCATGAAGATCCTGTGTGCTGCAAGCAAGACCTAAAGCAGCTGAATAAATATATAAATATTTAAAAAAAGGACAAACACATTTCTGCCCATGTGCAAGCAGAGCTGAGTATGTGGATTTTTTTCCTGTGGTTCAGCATAAAGATAACACATGTGCCAATGACAGGTGAGTCATTTCTGGGATTTCGCTGGAGTGATGGAAAAACAGTGTTAAGACTTAGATGTTTATGTCATATCTCTACCACCCACACGAATGAGTAATCCTTGACAGACAGCATCCTGGGGGAACAGATAAATCCCACACAGGGTGGGGTTCAGGAAAATGTGCAGAAAATCCTCTTTTTTCATTAGGGTCGTGGAAGTCCTCAGGTACAGAGTTGAGAAGATGGTCCTTCAGAGACTCTAGGCTGAGGTACTGGATAACTCTGGATTTGGAATATTTTATTCTAATTGTTTATAGGAAGAACCACAACAATCTTGGACAGGTTATAAAAATGAAGTTCATTTTATATATATATATATATATATATATATATATCTCATGCCTTCTTTATCCATTCATCTGTCAATGAATATTTAGGTTGCTTCCATGTCCTGGGTGTTGTAAACAGTGCTTCAACGAACACTGGGGTGCATGTATCCTTTTAGACCATGTTTTTCTCCAAATATATGCCCAGGAGTGGGATTGCAGGGTCATATGGTAGCTCTATTTGTAGTTTTTTAAGGAATGTATATACAATGGAATGTTACCCAGCCATGAGAAAGAATGAAATAATGCCATTTGCGCAACACAGATGGACCTGGAGAGTATCACGCTAAGTGAAATATGTCAGAGAAAGACGAATGTTGTATGACATCACTCATTTGCAGAATCTAATTTTTTAAATGACGCAAATGAACTTTTTTTCTGAAATAGAAACAGACTCACAATATGGTTACTAGGGGGAAGGGCTGGGGGAAAGGATACTTAGAGAGTTTGTGATCAACAGGTCACACAGCTGTATTTAAAATGGATAACTAACAAGAACCTACTGTAGAGCACAGAGAACTCTGCTCAATGTTATGTGGCAGCCTGGATGGGAGGGAGTTTGGGGGAGAATGGATGCATGTATATATATGGTTGAGTCGCTCTGCTGTGCCCTTGAAACTAATACAATAATGTTAATTGGCAGCATTCTGATATAAAAAGTTAAAAACATGAAGTTGAATTAAATGATAACACCCAGTCTGTTAACTCTCAAAGCTTTCTTGCTGGGTTAAGGATGCCCAAAACTCAGCTCCTGCAACCACGGGAAGGTTTGTAATTAGGAACCACAGAGGTGTTTGGAACATCTTTGAACTACAGCAAAATAGGCTGCAGACTTCCTGATTCCTGTCCACCCAAACATACTGAGGTCGTTGCTGGTGGATCGATAAAGCAGTGAAACTACAAGCAGGATGCGAACTGCGCTGGGCAAGACTTTGCAAGTGGAACAAATGCTTCTGTACATGTACCCTTGTTCCCCTGAAGTCTGAAATGCCCACCAAATTAGAGGGAAAAAGAAGAACTCCAGGTGAGGTCTTTAATGCCTTCCACTAAGTATCTTCCTGTTAACTGAAGTCTTTTCTCCCACTGTGCACTACGGATGTATCCAGTAACTCAGTCACCTGGAATCTCAGCTTTTGCTAGGCAGAGCTGGCAGTTTCCTGTTACCAGACTCTTCCCTTTATCTGAAACAACCCATCCATCAGTATGTCTCCTGCCCAAATCTTATTCTTTAAGGTCCAGCATAAATGTTCCCTCTGCCAGGAAGCAAATTCTTATCACCTCTGTAAAGATTCTCCTTTCTTGGAAATCCTAGACATAGTCTCTCTTTATTTTTATACACATCTTCTCTATTGGCTCTTAAGTTCCTGGGAGCAGGTACCATGATTTACACATCTTCAGATTATTGCAAGATATGTATCAACTTCCACAATACGGTTGAAACTGAAGTGAATGTACCATTGGTATTTCTTTTTTTAAAGTCTAAGCACTTTTAGGCCATACAAGTGACTGAACTCCCGGAGTGCTGATCCACGGAATAAACATTTTCATTGTGGGATTTTTGACCAAAAAAGCGTACATTTTATCCCAGAAGTATTTTCTTGTTATCCTTCTGATGTTAACAACTTGCTTCATTCCCGTGTAATTTCTTTTTTTCCTTTCTTTTTTTTTTTTGTTGGAATATGATTGCTTTGCAATGTTGTGCTAGTTTCTGCTGTACAGTGAAGTGAATCAGCTACACATATTCATACATCTTCTCCCTCTTGGCCCTCTTCTCCCCACTCCATCCCACCCCTCGAGGTCCTCACAGAGCACTGAGCTGAGCTCCCTGTGCTATACAGCAGGTTCCCATTAGCTATCTATTTTACACATGGTGGTGTATATATGGCAGTCCTGCTCTCCCAGTTCGTCCCACACTCCACTTCCCCACTGTCCACATGTCAGTTCTCTGCCTCTGTGTCTCTATCCCTGCCCTGAAAATAGGTTCATCTGTACCATTTTGACACTGAAGGTTCAAAGGTGATGTCTTTGAATAATGTTAACAGGAAAGCTAAGACTATATTATTAGACATAAGTGGCAATTTTGGAGGAGTTAAGGTATAGTTCCCTTATAGCTTTGCAGGTACTGTTAGATTTGAAAGTGGGAGTCTTGAAAAAGAGGTCATGTGTGGTGTTGGAGGAGCCTGGATGGGGGTTCAGGAGATCAGGGCTGCCCATTTCCCTCCATAACTAGCCTTGTTGTTTCCCTCAGTAACTGTGGGGCAGGCCAGGGAACACCTCTGTAAAACCAGGGATTTAGCTTAGGTGATCGCCAAGGCATCTCTGAGCTCTAAGACTTTGTGGGTCTTAAGACCAACATGCTGTGAATAAACACCTTGGAGAGAAATGCTCCATTGAAAAGGAAATAGAAGGTGGTGATGAAACCTTAAACTACTGTATTGGAAATGGTAAGTATGAAGCACAGATCATTTTTCCTTCAGATGTGGTCCCAGGAAAATCGTAGCTAGACATCCCTCTCTCCCTTTCCTTATTTCCCCAGTCATTTATCCTTGTCACAATCCCAAGGGCATTGTTCTCATATTTCACAATGGATCTCAATGAAAGTGGAGCAGAAGGCATGTTAAGGTATTGCTTCTCTTGCAGAATGGGAGGCACAAGAGGCCTGGCAAGTTTCCAGGGCCCCAAGAAGCAGGTTTTTAGGTATCCTCACATGGGACAGGCCCCTTAACTGTCATCCCATCCACCCTCATCTCAGGAAAGAGTTGAGCAATTAGGATATATCACTGGTTCTGATTATTTGAGAAATGTCTACTATTATAATTTCCCCTATCCTGGCACCATCACCTTCAAAACAGCTGAAACTATTTTAGCTGAAATCATTTTCCCAGAACATGTGGAGTTAAAATGTTTCAATTATTAGGGCACTACAGGGCTGAGGGATCAGCCAGGGAAGAGAGGTACTAAATTTGCTTTCTGCTCAGTCATCACTACATTACGAACAAGCATGAGGGTCCCACCGTCACAAAGGGACTGCCCCTCAGCTTTCCATGACAATGGCGATTTATCACAAGGGCCTGCTGTGTGTCCCCACCACCTAAAACAAAGCCTGGCACAGAGTTGGATGTTAATGTACATTAACTGAAAAACAATCCTAATTGCGTTATGTAATTAATCAGTGTATTATACAAACACTCTTACCAGGTTGCTATTTCTATCTCCGTGGTGTAATTGACAAATCTTCTGAATTATATTAATGTAGGATGAATTAGAATCTAATTATCTGGAAAGTTCAGATTTTAAAGAAAGTAACTCAAGGTCTTATAAGCAATATTTTCTTGGAAAATTACAGGCTAGCAGCTGTAAAGTTTCATTTCCCTGAAGTGACTCAGTTTTTCTTACTGAGCAAAGTATACATTCATTTTTACTATTTCTTGTCTTCTGAGTTGTTGAACATTCAATTGGCTTTCATTTCTCTTGACTAAGACTTATTTTAAATGAGCCTAGAGGTATCTTGCAAAACTGTATTAGACTTTAATGACAGATTGGAATATGGTGATGAAACAAGATTTACAAAGTAAAGAACAGATCCTTTGTGAGGGTTTTGTTTGTAGCTTCAGCCTGATTGTAATGGGTGGTGTTTCTTCATTGGCTCCCAAAATATTTGACTTAAACAGACCAAGGAAATGCAGAGGCTATCCATTTGTCTACTATAGAAGAAAGTAGTCAATCAAAGACTTAGTTTCCTACCCCAAAGGGAAAGGCCACTGGGATGAATTTAACTCAAGGCCATTTATAAATATGCTGAAGAGTAAAACAAGACTGGAAAATGTCATGATTAATTGTCCTGGAGACACTCATGAAAAAATACTACCATTTTTCTAGGGAGCATACATCCCTTACAAAATGAAGTCACCTCTCCCAGAACTACCCAATAAAAGTGGCCAGCAGAAGTGTACCCCCAAATAATTCAAAAGTAACTTTAGATGCTCCAGTTGATTTACCTTCCCAATTATGTTTCACATCACTTGACACCCAATAAAAACAGCATATTTTCATATTGTTTGAAGTTGAATTAATCTTTCAAAAAAAAGGTGAACATTTTATAATCTATAAAGTAGTTAGGAAAACAGATCTGTCAGATCTTAAAGGAAAAGGACCACAGAATCACAGCCCCAGACTTCATTCACAGCTGATGTAAATAAGTTATATAATCTTCTGGAGATTATATAATCATTTGGCAATTTGAATGAAAAATTGTATAATATACATTTAAAGAAATACAGAAATTCCCATTCTAGGAGTTTACCATGGAGAAATAATGTGTGTATAAAGATATGCTGCATGTATCAGAAATATTCCACACAGTTTGGCTTATAGTGCCAAAAATTGGAGCCAAAGTAAATATTCAGGAGCAGAGACTTGGTAGCATAAATTAGCAATCATGAACATGGAGGGTGCAGATCTATATTTTTTTGGAATATAGTGTTAAGTAAAAACAAAACAAAATGTAGGGTATGAAGCCATTTTATAATTAAAAATTGCTTTTTCAGGTATAGGAAGAAGTCTGGCGGGCTATGGATTACTTTTCAACTGTGTTTTTATTTCTTTTTTTTGTTCATTTGTTTTCTTATTTTTGGAGTGTAGTTGATTTACAATTTTGTGTTAGTTTCAGGTGTATAGCAAAGTGATTCAGTTATACATATACATATACTCATTTTTCTTCAGATTCTAAGTGTTTTCCGAAGTTGCTGTACCATTCTGTATTCCCACTGGTAAGGTATGCGAGTTCCAGTTCCTCTGCCTCCTTGTCAAACACTTGGTATTGTCAGTTTTTTTTTTAATAGTAGCTGATATCCGAAATATTTATAAATACTAACAATCCTATTAGATGAATAGTATTATTCCTCTGTAACTCACAATAAATAATAGTAATAAAAAGTTAACAATTATTTAATAATAAATAGATACCTCATCAGTTTTACTGATGAAGAAACTAGAAGAGACATCAAATTACTGCCTTAAGATTGCACAGCCAGTAGGTGGCAGAACGGCACTGAAACCCAGGCAGTTTAACCTCAGAACACATGCCCTTAGTATTATACTCTGCTTTGATGGTCTTTCAATCAGTATAGGAGAGAAAGGCTTTTAATATTTCCTCTGCCAGTTTGAAAGTTCATCTATTTCTCATCTTGGAAAGTTGTGCAAAACTATTGAATTTCAATTTAATTTTTCCAAAAACTGTGCAGTGTGGTTCAGCATAGCACATTCCCATTCAGCTAATTAAAGGATGTCAGAAGGCTGACTCCTGAGAGATCTTTCAGAATGTCATGAACTTGCTGGGCTCCCCATGGCCCAGAAACTTGCTCTCAGCCCTGAAAACCAGAAGCCTGATCCTTTTGGTGTTCCAGAAATGAGTAAACTCAGCCACGTTGGAGAAATCAGGATACAAAGTTCATCAAACACTGATCCATGAAACACAATGGTAATTTATTAATTTACAGTGAGACATATGATGATCAAAGAGAACAAAATTTATTTCTATTTGATGACACTCCTTCTCCCTGTAGAAAAGCTTTGTCGGAGCCAAATGATCATGTGAAGTTTTCCAAATGTGCCTAGAAACTTAAGTAGGAGAGTTCACTGTTTTTAATAGCCTGAGGGCTTTAAACACTTATTCACAAAACTAAGTCTTGGCAGTTTGTACCTGAAATACTCTTATTTTTCATTTCCGTGGTCTGCATCAGTCTGCCCAGGGACCACTGAGAAAGATCAAATGCTTTGAATGAAAATGCCCAACATCTGCCTTTTCATCGTTTCACCTCTCATCAGCCCAATTCCTCACTGATATCACGTTTCCTTAGACATGGATCTTTGGCCTAATTAAAATCAATTCTTATTCATCTTCAACCATCTAATATTTGTTGATGATCTATTATGCGCCAAGACATTTTAGAAGCAGGGGATATAGATTATTCTAGGAATCATTCTATCCTTTTAAGATTTTGAGGTATCTCTTACATGATAAATAAGGCTGCCCTAAGAAGGTTATATATTGACATGAAATAGATCTATTTCCATGACGTGCTAATCTTTGATTTATCCTGGTTGTTAAACATAAAAAATTCTTTTATTTCCCCAATCTATAGAAACTCCACTCTTTTAGCAAATTCATTTTCCCCTTAATCCTTTCTTATTACCCCCAATCAGAAAAGTATCTTCTGCTGCTTTTGAATTAGGAAAGTACTTTCTTTTTAGGTCATATTTTACTGTGCTTCAGAGTTATTTGTATATATATTCCCCAGTTTTCCAGATGATAAATTTATTGAAGACAGAAGCTAAAGCACATTAGCTTTTAGTTTCCCACTCTCTAACAGGTTCTTAGCCACTTGGAGGAGCTGAATGACATAAATCTACAGAATGAAAAAAGGATGGGAGGACTTTCCTGGTGATCCAATGGTTAATACTTTGTGCTCCCAATGCAGGGGGCCTGGGTTCAATCCTTAGTCAGAGAACTAGATCCCATATACTGCGACTAAAGATCCTGTGTGCTGCAACTAAGACCTGGTGTAGCCAAATAAATATCACAAAAAGAAAAGAAAAAGAGAAAACGATGGGGCAAATAGTCACCCCAGTCCTATGTATGAGTCCTATTGTTCTCCATTCATCCCATCACACGACACTTTTCTTTAGCTCCATACATGTAGATGGGCCACTATTTTCAGGCGAGGTCCACATCTTGTTCCCTTCTGCCACCTTAAAGCCCTCATCATGGACCACGGCCCCAGGAGTGCCCTTCTTTCCTCTGGCTCCTCCCTTTCTGAATCTAATTACAGGTGTGTAATTAGATTAGGCTGCAGCCAGCCCTTCCTCCGTCCACTGGCTGCAAGGGAAATTCCTGACCTAGTGGTCTGACCTGCGATGCCACCGAGGCAGGTTTGTGCTGGCTCTCAGTCCTATGCAAACGGCAGAGAGAAACGACCATGCCCTGCTCCACTCCTCCCCAGTTAAGCTGTCATTGAAAAGGAAACACCTGCTACCCAGAGAGTCTTTATGTTTCACTTTACCACAAGAGTCTATGGTGGACTTGTCAACTGATGGCTCTGGGGCTAAGGTGGGAAAAAATTACATTATTTCCCCATGAAACTACCAAGGAGGGAAGTTTCCTGTGTATGATTGCATGCCTCCACAAAACAGGCTTATGGATGGTACAGAAGCACAAGCTATATTTTAGAAAAGGAGCTGTTCTATGGAAGAGTTGAACAGGGGTGGACAGGATCATCGTGCAGGTAGAGTACTGGAGTCAGTGTGGGTCTCAGTTCCATAGCAACTTTCTCTGTCATTCCGGAATTGTCGAAAGATGGCAGCATAAAGCCCTGGATCTGGCATCTTCTGAATTTACTATAGTTTGGGAGGAAGGAGGCAAAAGTGTTCAAGTCCCAACTCTACAGCTTATTGTTTGACTTTGGGCAGAATGTTTAACTTCTGTGGAACTACTTCTTCATCAGTATTGTGAGGGGGTTGTTGTCCAGTCGCTCAGTCGTGTCCGACTCTTTGTGACCCCATGGCCTGCAGCAAGCCAGACTTCCCTGTCCTTCACCAGCTCCCGGAGCTTGCTCAAACTCAGGTCCATTGAGTCGATGATGCCATCCAACCATCTCATCCTCTGTCATCCCCTTCTCCTCCAACCTTCAGTCTTTCCCAGCATCAGGGTCTTTTTCAACGAGTCAGTTCTTCGCATCAGGTGGCCAAAGAAAGTATTGGAGTTACAGCTTCAGCATCAGTCCTTTCAATGAATATTCAGGACTGATTTCCTTTAGGATGGACTGGTTGGATCTCTTTGCAGTCCAAGGGACTGTCAAGAATCTTCTCCAACACCACAGTTCAAAAGCATAAATTCTTCAGTGCTCAACTTTCTTTATAGTCCAACTCTCACATTCATACATGACTACTGGAAAAAACCATAGCTTTGACTATAGGGACCTCTGTCAGCAAAGTAATGTCTCTACTTTTTAATATGTGTGGGGGTTAAAGTTTGCCTAACTAGTTCTTCTTTTTCCTTTAACAAATACATTTTATTTTTTAATATTTATTTTATTTTTGGCTGTGTTGTCTTAGTTGTGGCACACAGATCTTTGTTGACGCATGCCAAGTTCTTTCTAGTTGAGTTGTGGCTCACGAGTTTAGTTTTCTTGCAGCAGGGGGGATCTCAGTCTGATCTCAGATCAAACCCGCATCCCCTGCTTTCGAAGGCGTATTCTTAACCACTAGATCACCAGGGAAGTTCCTGTCTAACTAATTCTAATAGTTTAAAACTATGATTAGTTAATGTGTCTCGACTCCTATACTTAACATTACTTAAAGTGCCAATCAGCATCACTTTTACAAGGGAGAAATTTTTCTTGAGATTTACAGGGAAATCTCCTGTGCTCGGGGGGTGGGGGGGGCAGTGAATAGTTTGAATTATGGGATAGTTTTTCAGAAATGCCATTTTTATTACTTTCAAACGGGCACAGTAAATACGTTAGGCTAACAAAATGTTGCCAGGGTGTTTTGCCAAATATAGATCTTTGTGTGAATGTATCAGACTGATAGGTAATTAACTTTTATTGTTGATACATCAGTGTGAGCTCTGAAAATGTTTAAAAACTGTTAATTCCCTTAAGTGGTTTCACAAGTACCTTTGTCTCTAGACTCTTATTTACATGATATCCTGTGTAAAATTCGGTGCAGAGATAAAACTGAAATAGTGTTTTTCTCTACTACCAGACCTTAAAGACGAGTGTTTACTATGTTTGGAATGATGAAGAGTTGGTATTTTCAAGATTTTGCTGGATGCATTTTTCTGAAGCTTTTCCAGCTTTCATTTGCTTATTTGGTTTGCTGAATCTTCGTTGTTGCGTGCAGGCTTTCTCTAGTTGTGGCAAGCAGGGGACTACTCGTCACTGCTGTGGGTGGGCTTCTCATTGCAGTGGCTTCTCTTGCTGCAGAGCACAGGCTCTAGGCTTCCTGGACTAGGGATTGAACCCATGTTCCCTGCACTGGCCGGCAGATTCTTATCCACTGGACCACCAGAGAATTCCTGGATGCATATTTATCAATCGTTATGAAGCTCTAGAATCCTGGAATCTTTGCAAGATTTCTCTTCATATCTGTGCCATTGATTCAGAAGTTTTGCTTCCTTGTTTGCTTCAGCTTGAAGTTTTAGCTTAACTTGAAAACTCCAAGAGGTTCTTTGGAGTTGAATCTCTTTTACTCAGTGAGTCACTGAGCACCCTCTGCTCTCCAGATTCTATCTTTGTAATAACTGGAACCTTCATTCCTATTTTCTTATCCTATGGCTGCATGCTCAGCTGCTCAGTCATATCTGACTCTTTTGTGACCCAATGGTCTGCAGCCTGAAGGCAATGGCACCCCACTCCAGTACTCTTGCCTGGAAAATCCCATGGACGGAGGAGCCTGGTAGGCTGCAGTCCATGGGGTCGCGAAGAGTCGGACACGACTGAGCGACTTCACTTTAACTTTTCACTTTCATGCATTGGAGGAGGAAATGGCAACCCACTCCAGTGTTCTTGTCTGGAGAATCTCAGGGACGGCGGGGCCTGGTGGGCTGCTGTCTATGGGGTCGCACAGAGTCGGACACAACTGAAGCGACTTAGCAGCAGCAGCAGCAGGCTCCTCTGTCCATGGCATTTTCCAAGCAAGAATACTGGAGTAAGTCACCATTTCCTACTCCAGAGGATCTTCCAGACCCAGGGAACGAAGCTGTGTCTCTTGCTGTCTCCTGCATTGGCAGGTGGCTTTCTCTCTCTCTCTTTTTTTTTTATCACCAGCGCTTCCTGGGAAGCCCATTTGTTGAATACCTACCATAAGTAAACTGCAGAGGACTGAACAAAGATGAATAAGACCCAGCTCTGCTCTTAGGAGCTTGTTCACACCCTAGTAGAGGAGGCTAATTCCTTTATAATTAAACTTCTATTTTCTAGGAGAATTGATTTTTCCTTTGTCCTCAGGCTCCAGTATCTACCACATTCTGCAGAAAGAAGCTATCACCTTTTCTGCAGTGGTGACAAGAAGAGGCACACTTTGGATCAGGCTTAAACGATGCCAAGAGAGAAATGACCTCAAGACAATATTACTTGGCTTAATTGCAGCTTCCATAAAGCAAACAATTTACTAAATTATTGGAAACTATAAAATGGCCTAGTGATATATTGAAAATCCCAGAACAAGGGAATAGGGATAAAGAATAATGGGATTTTTTTCATTTTTGTTTTGAAACAAGAAATGAAAGTCAGTTGTTGGTAGTGGGTGGGAGGGAAGGGATAAGGAGAATTTTGGCTCAAGTGGCATCAAGTGATAGCTCACATGAAGGAAGAAAAAAAATGGGCTAGGGTCTTGACTACCCTTACCTGTTGACGGAGAAGCAAAGCCAGGTATGCCATCTGCGTAGTGTGACCTTAAGGCCAAGATGACTTGCCACGGTTCTTCTCCTGGATGGCAGCAAGCAAAACTCCCACCATTAGTGTTTGCAGGTAGGTGCTTTCTGGAGATATTTACTCCACAGATGGATTAAGACTTTGTTACCTAGAAGGTTAATGTCTTAGATAGCTTATTATAGCACAGCTTTATTTATCTAGTGCTTGGTCAGTTGCTAAATCGTGTCTGACTCTTTGCGACCCCATGGACTGTAACCCGCCAGGCTCCTCTGTCCATGGGGATTTCCCAGGCGAGAATAATGGAGTAGGTTGACATTTCCTTTTCCAGGGGATCTTCCAGATCCATGGATTGAACCCGTTGTCTCCTGCTTGGCAGGCGGATTCTTAGGTAGCCCTAACAGCCCATAAAATTAAGTTTCCCCTAAGGGTGGCAAGATGGTTGGAAAGCATCACTGAGTCAATGGACATGGATTTGAGCAAACTGTGGGAGACAGTGGAGGACAGAGAAGCCTGGCCTGTTGCAGTCCATGGGGTCCCAAAGAGTCGGACACGATTTAGCGACTGAACAACAGCAACAAAGGTGGAGCAGTGGTAAAGAATCCGTCTGCCAATGCAGGAGACGTGGGTTCCATCCCTGTGTCAGGAAGATCTTCTGGAGGAGGAAATGGCAACCCATTTCAGTATTCTTGCCTGAAGAATCCTATGGACAGAAGAGCTTACGGTCCATGGGGCTGCAGAGTCGGATATGACTTAGCGACTAAACAACAACAAGGGAGTGAAGTGAGCTGGGTGAAAAGAATGAGAAATTGATAAAGTTTGATGAAGGGTGGGTAGGAGAGAGAAAACAATTTAGAGTTGCTAATTGGCTTTAGAAAAATGTGTTGAAGGTTTTGATCTTCCGGGGGCCAGAGAAACTATAGTCTTGCCTTCTCTCTTCTTTATCTTTTCCTGATCCAGAGGGATGGCTGAGGTCACTCAGCATCAAATGGTAACATGTGTGAGCTTACTTGTAAGGTCAGGACTGATGGTTTCGCTATGAACCAAACCAGACACCAGGAGATTCCTGTCCTGGGTAGGAGAGTATTTCCGTGGGGCTGGAGATAGCACTGGACTGCATGCCAGGTTCCCTAGTGCCCCAGCTTGGCTCTGCCAGGATTTACTGGGTGGCCTTAGGTCAAGCTGTTCCTTTTCCTGGAGACCCAGTTTCACTAACTATCCATGCCAGGGGTGCTGGAGGGAGGGCGAGTATAGGAGTAGTTGTCTTGGCTCTAGTTGGACATCATGTCATGTTTTATAAAAGCAGAGAAATCTGTAGTATTTGAGAACTGGATCTTACCCAGAATGGTCTCAGAAATATTTAAACTTCGGTTTCACTGGAAGAAGTGGTTCTCAACTCCCACATGCTGTAACTAAAAGGAGGGTCCGGCTGCTCGCTGCTTAAGAGGCAATAGAGGGGCAAGGCTGGTGAAAGGGGAAGTTTGCTTTATTCTGAAGGCCGGCAACTAGGGGGCAGAGGGCAGACTCTTGCCCAAAAGCTGACTCCCCTCCTTGACAATCAGGGGGCAAGAGCTTTTATAGACAGAGGGAGGGGCTGCATGCAGAAACAGCACAGTCTGTTCTGGTGGTCACCTTGCAATTGGTCATCGGTGGTCTGACCCAAATAAAATTTTGGTTATTTCAGGTCCAGTTAATCTTCTGATCCAGGCTTGTTTTTTATCTCATTTCCTTGAGGCCAGTTCTTGGAGTTGTGGCAGTTTCTGTCATGACTGCAGTCTAGTCACCATATAGTAACTTCTTCCACCTGGTGGGGGTTTCAGTATCTACAAGACAGCTCGCAGGATATGGCTCAGAATATTATCTATAGCCCTTGAGAAGGAACTAGAGGCCCTTGACTATGTTTAGTTGTTATTGTTGTTCAGCCGCGAAGTTGTGTCTCTTTTGCAACCCCATGGACTGTAGTCTGCCACGTTCCTCTGTCCACAGAATTGCCCTACAAGAATACTGGAGGGGGTTGCCTTTTCCTTCTCCAGGGGATCTTCCCACCCCAGGGATCGAACCTGAGTCTCCTGCTTGGCAGGCAGATTCTTTACCACTGAGCCACCAGGGAAGCCCTTGACTATGCTTAATGACTGCATTACAATTATTTGGTCTCCTATGACTGTTTTCCTTCATTTCTGTGTGTTCTTACTTTTCTGACTAAACTTACTTTTGGCTAAAGTTTTTCCACAAGAAAGAAAAAACAAAGGCAGGTGGAGGATATGGTGGGGGTGAGCAGTGGGGAGGAGGGTGGAAAGGACCATGGGGACCAATTCCATTGCAGTGCTTCTTGGGGTTCAGTTCAGTTCAGTCGCTCAGTCATGTCCGACTCTGTGTGACCCCATGGACTGCAGCACGCCAGGCCTCCCTGTCCATCACCAACTCCCGGAGTTTATGCAAACCCATGTCCATCGAGTTGGTGATGCCATCCAGCCATCTCATCCTCTGTCATCCCCTTCTCCTCCTGCCCACAATCTTTCCCAGCATCAGGTCTTTTCAAATGAGTCAGCTCTTCACATCAGGTGGCCAAAGTATTGGAGTTTCAGCTTCAACATCAGTCCTTCCAATGAATCCTCAGGACTGATTTCCTTTAGGATGGACTGGTTGGATCTCCTTGCAGTCCAAGGGACTCTCAAGAGTCTTCTCCAACACCACAGTTCAAAAGCATCAATTCTTCAGCACTCAGCTTTCTTTATCATCCAAATCTCACATCCATACATGACTACTGGAAAAATTGCTAAGTTCTAATCCTGTTATTATACTTGGAGAGAATTTATTGTATACTAGGGTTGAGATTCAGGCTCCCCACCCAAAAGCCTTCCCAAACCTTCTTCACCTTCAGAGTCATCTTCCTAAGTCTGCATATGTGGCCCCTGGAATATGTCCAGCCTTGCTCTGAGCTAGGCAGCAAACATCTACTAAGGGCAGAGGCTTGGATTTTTAATATAACAACACAGCCAATTTACAGGAGTAATATGATTTTCTAAATCATTGGAATTAGCTAGTCAAGCCTGAGAGTTACAATTATTCAGAGACTCAGAAGCCCTAATAACATCTAGCAAACTCCAGCTGGGGGAGAAGGAAACAAAGCAAAAAAAAAAAAAAAAAAAAAACAAACCCACACCATACACAACAAGCAGATGAACAAGAAACAAACCCAAGGCACCATCATCCATTTTTATTATGACGTCCTTAGGGTCACCATGTCAAGGCATGAACGGAGATTAAAAGGAAGCATCTGAGAGGATACTGCTTACAAGGATTCTTTACTTAGAGCTTGTTAATTTTCACAGTACAGTTGCCCTGGGTTGTGAATTAAAGAAACAGATGAAAAAAATATCACGCCTTTAACTGTACTGGAGGCCCCATGTATACTCCTGTGC
Organism: Bos indicus; assembly: GCF_029378745.1. Taxonomy (NCBI): domain Eukaryota; kingdom Metazoa; phylum Chordata; class Mammalia; order Artiodactyla; family Bovidae; genus Bos; species Bos indicus. The sequence continues at coordinate 29,547,395 of NC_091786.1, forward strand.
CTTTTGATGAGAAACATTAAACATTTTTAATTTAGTACATCAATTTGAAAATCTAATTTTTTTTTAATGCTTTGTAGCGGCAGACGTGTTCACGGTGCTGTCACGACCATCGAAGAATTATGAGAAACTTGAACCGCAAAAAGTAAATTAGAAAAATCTCATTTCAGTTACTCTAAAAAGAGGGGAAATTAGATTTTGATTAAAATCACTCACACATACAATTTTAGGTAAACTAATTTAGCAAGACTGACTATATCATTTTTTTTCCTGCCAGTATGTCCTTTTAATACTGGTGGTGAGGTATTTGTACACATAACCTTTCTCACAACCAAAGGATGAAAAAAGGAACTCTAATAAAGTGGTCTCTTGACCACTGTGTACGAGGTCTGGTAGGGAGAGATTAAAGTAGTGTATTTGTCAATACAATAGACAGAAACTGGGAATGAATTAAGACTCCTTATACAGTCTTTTCAGCTGGCCCTCCGCTTTGGCTTTTCAACTTTTTTATGATTTCAACTTGGGAATTTTTACTTTAAGGAATGATGTGTCAGCTAATGTAGGAATTAATTGCATCATTAGTGCTGCATAATGTAGTCTATGGCCAGAGGCCTCAGTCTGGGTTAGACGAATACTGCCACCTCCAAGGTGAGACCAGAGAACAGTAACTCACGGTTCTCATTAATTACAGGCAGACCCAGGTCCTCTCCAAAGATGTTGCCAAGCTGAAGTGAAACGATGCATATGGATGTGTTTCGTAAACTGTAAAGTGCTGCTGAGGACTGTGGTGTCAGTATTATTCTGACATCTACGTTCGGATGACTGCCCCGTGGCGCGTGAGCTTGGCTGTCTGAAATCCCAGCCTAGAAGCTAGATTCTAAGGGGGGAAAAGATTGATAGAGCATTTTAGTTATTAAGCATCTCATACCAAATCTCATTTTGAAAATTGCATTGTTAATGAATTAGAAACTTTTAAATTAAAGCTGAGGGGTGAATTATTAACTCTGTAAGAACGGGAATGGCATGGATGGTCTACAGAAGATAGTGTCCAAAACCCATCTCCTTCCCAGCTGAGCCCTAGACGTGAAGACGCAGGCTTCCTTGAACTTGCCAATGAAATGTAATGAGACCTCCATGATATTAATGGTTGTGAGAGCCTTGAAAATGGCAACCTAATGTAAAGACAAAATATCACTTCAAAAGAAATAACAAACTCTATGAGAATTCCCTGGCGGTCCAGTGATTAGGACTCTGTGATCTCACTGCTGAGGGCCTGGATTCAACCCCTGGTCAGGGAACAAAGATCCCATAACCATGTGGTGTGGGCCAAAAGAGAAAAAAATAACAAACTCCAGAATAACAGTTCAATGTTAGCAGAGGGACAAGGAGAACAGAAAGAGAAATTTTTATTCACCAATCCCTTTATGGCCTCTGTCTCCCAATTCTGGTATTCCAAAGGAATAAGATTGAATCAGGAGATGGAAGAGCAGAGAAATAAATTAGAAAAGTTAATTAAACTATGGGCTTTGAGTGGTAAGGACATCAGTAGTGGTTCATCATTTGTAACAGTTGGACCACCCTGATGGGGCCTGTTGATGGCGTAGGAGCCTGTGCATGTGCAGGGAGCAGAGGGAATACAGGAATCCTCTGTACCTTCCACTCAGTCTCCCATGAACCTAAAACTGCTTTAAGAAGCAAAGTCTAAGGACTTCCCTGGTGGCCCAGTGCTTCAGAATCCGCCTGCCAATGCATCACAGAGAGTAGCCCCTGCTGACCTCAACTAGAGAAAAGGTTACACAACAGTGAAAACCTAGCAGAGCCAAAAATAAATAAAATGAAATTTAAAAAGTAAAATCTATTAAAGAAAAACACCTAAGATACACGGATAAGCACCAATTAATAAATTGGAGGTTACCAGAAGAGGTTGTAATTAATATGGAATTTGAAACTAAAAAAAAAATTTTTTTTAGTCTGTTTCTTATTAGGGCTTAGAGTGATATGAAAAGCATGTTCTTGGCATTGGATACACTCATCTGAATCCTAACTCTATGTTATTTACAAACTCTATGGCTTTGGGCAAATTAATCTAAGTCTCATTAATCCCCAATATAAAATGTATACTGTATCCACCCCAATACTGGTTTCATGGCATTATTGACAAGATTAAATGACCTACGTATGTGAGAAATGCAGTGTGTTGGACTTGATAAGTTTTTAGTAAATGGTGGTAGTAGTGGTTTTGTTGTATTAATATTATAACCTTTGCAGTGGTTAGGAAAAAAATGTACTGCTATGCGGTTATCATGTGCCATTTGTTGTTAATAGTTTGTAAAGTACTTTATAGATTAAGAGGTGTGTTGAACATTTTTTAATATTCACAACAGATCTGTCAGAGAGATATTACTGTCTTTTGTTGCAGAGATGAGAAGTTGTTTTCCTATGCAATTGACTTGCTTAAGATTATATAGTTAGTGTTTATGCTAGACAGAAAATAAAAATAATACTCTGAATTTGAGGAAAAACAACTGAAATAAAAAGATGTAGGAATTCAATGACAAAAAACAAAAATGAAAAATGGATGGTAGAGTTCAGGAAGGGAACTGAAAACAACCAATAACATTTTATCAGAATGAAAGGCCATGTTAGAAGCAGTAAGTAGAATAGATGGAGTCTGAGGTATGGAGAAGATGCTTGAAAAAAATCACATAAAGTCAAATGGGGGAAGAACCAAGATATAAAAATGATTCTGTTGCTGAAAGCTCAGCTTCTCTGTATACTGGTGCCAAATGAAATCTCAGAGACAGAGTTTTGGGTGAAGTAGAAAAGAATAGCTTTATTGCTTTGCCAGACAGACACAGTGGGCCTTCTGCTCTCAAAAACTATGGGTCCCAACCTGGGAGTATCTGATGAAGGTTTTATAACAGTGGTCTAAACCGGCATGTGCAGTCCATGGGGTCACAAAGTCACGACTGAGCGACTGAACTAACTAACTAGATCAGGGTGTGATCAGGGCTTGCATTCCCTTACTCTCATCTCAGGTAGTTGGGCCCCAATCTTGATGAGTTTCTCTGGTGAATGACTACTGGAACTTGTAGTTGAGAGACTAGGCTCTCAGACCTTTCCTTGTATGGGAAAAACCCATTCAAGGCAATCCTATCAAGACCTGAAAGTAGGAACCTAACCACATATCTAGCAGTTAGAAATGATGCCTACTTCTCAGGATCCTGCTCTCTGGTCATAGGCACGCTTGGCTGGTCAGGCTATGGTAATCTTGTTACTCTGGTGCGATGCACCCATGATTTCACTCCATCCCATTTTAGGGTGGTGTGAGTAGTAAGAAGAATGTCATAGAATCCCTTCAATTTCTTTTTAAGTTGCTGCTTACGTCCTTGCTCTTTTCATACTTTCAACAGCACCTGATCTCTTTCTTTGAAGGAATGAAAGAGAGCTTCCAGGTGAGGAGGAGACCTGTGGAACACAAACCCATTCATAGCAGTTAGCGATTGACCAATGCTTTGGACACCTGTTTGTTTTCTTCCTGCATTAGCAATGTTGGTCTCCTGTACATAATTTCATAAGGACTCAATCCTAGCCCACTTCTAGGGGCCACCAGTACATTGTCAAGACCTTGTCCCATTTTAGATGAGTTTCCAGGCATAGCTTGGAGAGAATTTTCTTCAGGGTGTGATTCATCTTCTTAGCCTTTTCTGCAGTTTGGGGTCCCTGTGATGACTGAAGTTTCCCTTTTAATACTAAAGCTTTATTTGCTGTTTGTGTTATTTCTGCAATGAAAGCAGATTCATTGTTGGCTTTGAATAGTAGAAGGAAGGTCTGTATATAGGAATGTCCTTAAGAGTTTTGTCATTTCCTTCTGGCTGGGAAGGTCTCCACTCAACCTTGATCCAGGTGTAATCCTCTTAAATCTTTAGCCAAACTCTCTTTGAAGAGGGCAGGGGGAATTTTTAAATCCTGGTGGCATCCTTGAGTCTGACAAAGCTCAGAAAATTCAAGTTCACAACAATACAGGCCTGAAATCACATCCGCAGTGGCCACTAGTTTTGCCTTAGTAACTCCAGTTTGGCTTTCAGATGCCTTCCCCCCACCACTGACAAAGCACATGCACAAGGCATGTGTGAAAGGCCGCAAAATAGGCTGCTTTTAAAAGTTAGACCGTGGACAGGCTGTAGTGACTTCCTCATACCTCACTACACGTAGATTTCTTTCCTCTGTCATTTCCCCTTTTGCTTCCAAGCCTTTCAATAGAAGACACTGATGATCAAAATGTCTATCCCTCGGTGCTGCGTTGATTTAGCTCTCTGCCAAGGTGTAGATCGTGTCCCTTGGTGCTAGACCTCCTTTATATTTGCCTGGTTAATTCACGCTGCGTGAAAACTGATCAGATATGTTGAACAAGCTCAGAGGTATGTGAATGAGGAAATCCTTTGTAGGCCGTCAGTTCAGTTCAGTTCAGTTGCTCAGTCGTGTCCGACTCTTTGCGACCCTATGAACTGCAGCACGCCAGGCCTCCCTGTCCATCACCAATTCCCGGAGTTCACCCAAACCCACGTCCATCAAGTCGGTGATGCCATCCAGCCATCTCATCCTCTGTCATCCCTTTTTCCTCCTGCCCGCAATCCCTCCCAGCATCAGAGTCTTTTCCAATGATGGCAGAAAGTGAAGAGGAACTAAAAAGCCCCTTGATGACAGTAAAAGAGGAGAGTGAAAAAGTTGGCTTAAAGCTCAACATTCAGAAAACAAAGATCATGGCATCTGGTCCCATCACTTCATGGGAAATAGATGGGGAAACAGTGGAAACAGTGTCAGACTTTATTTTCTGGGCTCCAAAATCACTGCAGACGGTGACTGCAGCCATGAAATTAAAAGACGCTTACTCCTTGGAAGGAAAGTTATGACCAACCTAGATAGCATATTCAAAAGCAGAGACATTACTTTGCCTACAAAGGTCCATCTAGTCAAGGCTATGGTTTTTCCAGTAGTCATGGATGGATGTGAGAGTTGGACTGTGAAGAAAGCTGAGTGCTGAAGAATTGATACTTTTGACCTGTGGTGTTGGAGAAGACTCTTGAGAGTCCCTTAGACTGCAAGGAGATCCAACCAGTCCATTCTAAAGGAGATCACTCCTGGGTGTTCTTTGGAAGGAATGATGCTAAAGCTGAAACTCCAGTACTTTGGCCACCTCATGCGAAGTAGACCATACACTGTATCATCTATGCCCAACTGTCACACAGGCATGGTACATGTGCTTTTAGCAGTATATCTAAAGCAAGCAGCGAGGCATCAAGAGTAATTACACTTTGATAACTTCACTATATAATTTTCCTCTTCTCCCAAACATACAGACTTTAATTAACAGATCAAGAATTTTACATCTTTTGAAACATAATCTTTTCCCCTAAAATTACCCTCATCTCCATTGAACATAGTCAAGCCAAGACTTTTGTTTTTGAAGGAAATCTAGTCCATTGACCAGATAGGCCCCTCCACAATGACTCTGGCATAATTCCTCAGGAGTCTCAGACTACATATCCAAAAGACCTCTTGGGTGCTGGAAAGTTATGCCAAAGGCCTATATCAGATTCTGTTTTGGTGGATTTCTCTTTTCTGCTGCTGTTGCTGCTAAGTCGCTTCAGTCGTGTCTGACTCTGTGAGACCCCATAGATGGCAGCCCACCAGGCTCCTCCATCCCTGGGATTCTCCAGGCAAGAACACTGGAGTGGGTTGCCATTTCCTTCTCCAATGCATGAAAGTGAAAAGTGAAAGTGAAGTCGCTCAGTCATGTCCGACTCTTCGCAACCCCATGGACTGCAGCCCACCAGGCTCCTCTGTCCATGGGAATTTCCAGGCAAGAGCATTGGAGTGGGGTGCCACTGCCTTCTCTCTTTTTCAGAAGTTCCCCGAATATCACATTCCTGCGCGTGCCAGCAGACAGTCTTTCCTATTCACCTGATAAGGTTGCTCAGAAGCCAAGAGTCTCCAGTTTCTGGAGGGACTGGGCAGAGAGAAAAAACTATTTCAGTTTTACCTGCGGATGTGTAATTTACCCAATTGCTCTAAGTAATAATTAGCCTGAGCAGGGGGTTGGGAAGAAGGCTTTCCCTATCTGGAAAACATAACTCAAAACCAGCAATAATTCAGATTTAAAAAAAAGAAAAAATGCAGAACTCCCAAACCCATAAACATTATAACTATACTCACCAGTTCACTTAGTAACCAATCCTTTGTTAGCTATTTATGACGGCATCAGATTCTTCATTAAGTATTTTTTTTTCCACATGCAGCTCAGCAGTATGACGTGAAATTTATCAGAGAACTTATTTGTCAAAAGGCATCCTTCACATAAGTCTTCTTGAAGATGAAGCATCTTTGCAAAGGCATCAGAGTACAATAATTATAAATGACATAAAGAGTTAAAAGGGTAAAATTAAGCACCTGATTTCAGTGTAACTTGGTAAATGAACTGGTAACAATAACTAGAATTACATTTAACATGCCAAATAATCTTAGTTAAATATAGATCACTTAAAGGCAAAGGGACTTACAAGCTGTTATCAAAAGCAGTATTCCAATAAAACTGTACTTAGTCCACTCCCAACAAAATCCACTTACACAAGTAGATTTAATCCAATCTTAGAAAATCCTGATCATGCACAACTCTAAAAACATATGTTTTCTTATGGAGAATATCTCAAAAAGGCATCTTTAGCTTTCCTCTCTGCCAAGGGGAAGCCACTATTCACTAATTAATGTTTCATATTTTATTTGAAAATGACCTACCTATTTAATTAAACTTCTAAGATTTAACTTAACTTTAAAATTTTAAGTTACCAAGTAGCTGAGGAGAATACTTTTAAGTACACATTCCTAAAACAATTATTCCTAAAGACTTTTTATTCCTATACACTTCTCTGGTAGCTCAGACATAAAAAATCTGCCTGCAATGCAGGAGACCCAGGTTGGGTGGGGAAGATCCCCTGGAGGAGGAAATGGCTACCCACTTCCAGTATTTTAGCCTGGAGAATCTCATGGACTGAGAAGCCTGGCAGGCTACAGTCCATGGGGTTGTGAAGACTCTGACATGACTGAGTAACACTTCACTTCACTTACCCAAAAGCTCTTATCTCACTTGCATTGCTTCACCATTGGTGACTCTAAAGAGTTGTCTATATTAATCAAACAAATAAGCTTAAACTACCTTCCATAGCAGATATCAGTTCAATACTGAATATATCCCAGGTCATGTGGTCCTAAAATTTATCTTGATCAGTTTTCTAGACATTTAGGCTTATTTTTTAACCACTTACTTTTAAGTCAATTAAATAGTCAATTAGTGAAGTCAATTAAATTACAAATTAACTTTTACATAAAGATGTCTTTTTCATTATAGGGAACTGTAATGGAATAATAGGAAGTGAAGAGATACTTGGAATAACAGGCAAATTTGGCCTTGGAGTACAAAATGAAGCAGGGCCAAGCCTAACAGAGTTTTGCCAAGAGAATGCACTGGTCATAGCAAATACCCTCTTCCAACACACAAGAGAAGACTCTACACATGAATATCACCAGATGGTCAATACCAAAATTAGATTGATAATATTCTTTGCAGACAAAGATGGAGAAGCTCTATATAGTCAGCAAAAACAAGACCAGGAGCTGACTGTGGCTCAGATCATGAACTCCTTATTGCCAAATTCAGACTTAAATTGAAGAAAGTAGGGAAAACCACTAGACCATCCAGATATGACCTAAATCAAATCCCTTATGACTATACAGTGGAAGTGAGAAATAGATTCAAGGGATTAGATCTGATAGAGTGCCTGAAGAACTATGCATGGAGGTTCGTGACATTGTACAGAAGGCAGGGATCAAGATCATCCCTGAGAAAAAGAAATGCAAAAAGGCAAAATGGCTGTCTGAGGAGGCCTTACAAATAGCTGTGAAAAGAAGAGAAGTGAAAAGCAAGGAGAAAAGGAAAGATATACCTATTTGAATGCAGAGTTCCAAAGAATAGCAAGGAGAGATAAGAAAGCCTTCCTCAGTGATCAATGCAAAGAAATAGAGGTAAACAAAAAATAGAATGGGCAAGACTAGAGATCTCTTCAAGAAAATGAGAGATACCAAGGGAACATTTCATGCAAAGATGGGCTCAATAAAGGACAGAAATGGTATGGACCTAACAGAAGCAGAAAATATTAAGAAGAGGTGGCAAGAATACACAGAAGACCTATACAAAAAAAGATCTTCATGACCCAGATAATCACGATGGTGTGATCACTCATCTAGAGCCAGACAACCTGGAATGTGAAGTGAAGTGGGCCTTAGGAAGTATCACTACGAACAAAGCTAGTGAAGGTGATGGAATTCAAGTTGAGCTATTTCAGATCCTAAAAGATGATGCTATGAAAGTGCTGCACTCCATATGCCAGCAAATTTGGAAAAGTCAGCAGTGGCCACAGGACTTGAAGGTCTTTTTTCATTCCAATCCCAAAGAAAGGCAATGCCAAAGAATGCTCAAACTACCACACCGTTGCACTCATCTCACACGCTAGCAAAGTAATGCTCAAAATTCTCCAAGCCAGTCTTCAACAGTATGTGAACTGTGATATTCAAGCTGGTTTTAGAAAAGGCAGAGGAACCAGAGATCAAATTGCCAACATCCATTGGATCATCAAAAAAGCAAGAGAGTTCCAGAAAAACATCTACTTCTGCTTTATTGACTACGCCAAAGCCTTTGACTGTGTGGATCACAACAAACTGTGGAAAATTCTTCAAGAGATGGGAATACTAGACCACCTGACCTGCCTCTTGAGAAATCTGTATGCAGGTTAAGAAGCAACAGTTAGAACTGGACATGGAACAACAGACTGGTTCCAAATAGGAAAAGGAGTGTGTTGAGGCTGTATATTGTCACCCTGCTTATTTAGCTTATAGGCAGAATACATCATGTGAAATGCCAGGCTGGATGAAGCACAAGCTTGAATCAAGATTGATGGAATAAATAGCAATAACCTCAGATATGCAGATGACATCACGCTTATGGCAGAAAGTGAAGAGGAACTAAAGAGCCTCTTGGTGAAAATGAAAGAAGACAGTGAAATAGTTACATTAAAACTAAACATTCAGAAAACTGATCATGGCATCTGGTTCCATCACTTCATGGCAAATAGATGGGGAAACAATGGAAAAAGTGGCTGACTTTATCTTTTTGGCCTCCAAAATCACTGCAGATGGTGATTGCAGCCATGAAATGAAAAGATGCTTGCTCCTTGGAAGAAAAGCTATGATCAACCTAGACAGCATGTTAAAAAGCAGAGACATTACATTGCCAACAAAGGCCCATCTAGTCAAAGCTATAGTTTTTCCAGTAGTCATGTATGGATGTAAGAGTTGGACTATAAAGAAACCTGAGCACCAAAGAATTGATGCTTTTGAACTGTGGTGTTGGAGAAAGATTCTTGAGAGTCCCTTGGACTGCAAGGAGATCCAACCAGTCCATGCTAAAGGAAATCAGTCCTGAATATTCATTGGAACGACTGATGCTGAAGTTGAAACTCCAATACTTTGGCCACCTGATGTGAAGAACTGACTCATTGGAAAAGACCCTGATACTGGAAAAGATTGAAAGATTGAAGGCAGGAGAAGGGGATGACAGAGGATGAGCTGGTTGGATGACATCACCGACTCAATGGACATGAGTTTGAGCAAGCTCCAGGAGTTGGGATGGACAGGGAGGCCTGGCATGCTGCAGTCCATGGGGTCCAAAGAGTTGGACATGACTGAGCGACTGAACTGAATTGAAAGAGAGAACCAGAAATCTCATGGTCTTCTGCTTGAGTTTGAAGAGGTCTTCTTTCCTCACCTTTTTCTTCAGTCTCAAAAACTAGAGACTGGTATAGATGAAGTGTTCCAGAGGGCCTGAACACAGTGGCAAGGAATGATTTCTTTTAATGGGGACATAGCTGAAGATCTCTCAGTTTTGTAAAAATACTCTGGGGTAGGGGGATTATAAGATGGAAGAGAGCTCTGATCACCCCTAACAAGGCTAGTCCAAAACGCAAAATCGCAACTAACATTCTTTCACAGGCAAAACCAGACACGACAGGGAAGGACACTCTGGTGTTGTCGCACATGAGCCCTTTTTTCGAAAACGGGTCAGTGTAAACACTGACACACTCGCACACAAACAGCAAACATGGTCCCACAAACACCACGTGTACAACTCTTTTCTGTGTTCCTAATTTTCCTTTCCTTTCAGAAACAACCAGTTCTAGACAAAATGTCTTTCCTTCCTCTTTGTATCATCAGCCTGCTACCTAGCTGCTCACTTCATTACAAACTGCATGAATGCCTGAACCTATGGAACTTCTCCTGTCTTTCTATTCCTGTGACAAAACAGCTCTAGCTGGAGAATAGTCTAGTGATTTAGGCTACCATTCAAAGGCCATCTTTTCTCATTTTCAGCCATGTATGTTGGGCAAACAGAATTACAATAGAATTTCTATTTTTTTCATAGTCATAGGTTTAGAACTACAGGTTGACCACTCTGCCCAGATTTTCTCTGGGGTTGGGGGGGGCGGTGAGAACTATCAGTTGGAGGGAGGAGGAGAAGGAGAAGTTAAAAAAAAAAGAAGGTGAAGGAGGTGGAGGGGAATAAGGAGGTGAAAGAGAATAAGGAGGTGAAGGAGAATAAGGGGGAGGTGAAGGAGAATAAGGACGGGGAGGTGAAGAAAAATAAAGTAAAAGGAGAAGGAGGTGAATAAGAAAAAGAAGGAGAACAAGAAGAAGAAAGAGGAAAAAAAAAAAAAAAAAGAAGCAGGAGAAGATGAAGGAAGAGAAGAAAAAGGAGGAAAAGTCCTTCCCATGTTTGATCACTCACACACTGAAAACAAAACGGAATCCTTGTCAGCAGATGGAAGCCTTAGGCCAGAAAAAGCAGGTAGCAGAAAGCTCAGAGTAGCCGCTTCCATGTTCCACTTGGCCCATGACCTTCATCCAAGCTGTGCCTTACATTCTGGATTTCTGAAGCAGAAAAATCCCCAGATAGGAACTGGACGTTTCCCAGACAGAACCAAAGTTCCTCAGTGGGATAAAATCAAAGGAGCTTGGAAACGCACTCCCAGGGACTTACCCAGATTCCAGCAGAGGTGCGGCGATGTCGGATGCTATCTTTTCTCCTTCCCCAAAATCACTGAAAATGGTTTCTCAGAGTAGGAAGTCCGGCATGGTCCAGGCAGGAGGAGACAACTGTCCATGAGGCAGAAAGGGCCTGGCAGCTGCTGGATCATCCCTCTTCCACTGTCTAATCCTGCCTCAGTATTCCAGCTGCTGGGATGGTGAACAAGGATTTGACCTGGGATTTGTCCTTTCCAGGCAAGGGTCCCAGGTAACCTGTCCTCTAGGAACTCCTGCCCCAAGACCGCCTCCAAGTCAGTTCCCTTGTGGTCACCAGAATTGTTACTGAAAGTTTGCCGAGTCTTGGAATCAGAGTTTGGGATGAAGCAGAAAAGCAGAGCTTTGACACAGCAGGCTCTTGCCTTGACAACTGTGTGTCCCAACCTTGGAGGATTTGATGAGGAGTTTATCTCTTCAAGAAAATTAGAGATACCAAGGGAACATTTCATGCAGAGATGGGCTTGAAAAAGGACAGAAATGGTATGGACCTAACAGAAGCAGAAGATATTCACAAGAGGTGGCAAGAATACACAGAAGAACTGTATAAAAAAGATCTTCACGACCAAGATAATCACAATGGTGTGATCACTTAACTAGAGCCAGACATTCTGGAATGTGAAGTGAAGTGGGCCTTAGAAAGCATCACTACGAACAAAGCTAGTGGAGGTGATGGAATTCCAGTTAAGCTATTTCAAATCCTGAAAGATGATGCTGTGAAAGTGCTGCACTCAATATGCCAGCAAATTTGGAAAACTCAGCAGTGGCCACAGGACTGGAAAAGGTCAGTTTTCATTTCAATCCCAAAGAACGGCAATGCCAAAGAATGCTCAAACTACCGCACAGTTGCACTCATCTCACACGCTAGTAAAGTAATGCTCAAAATTCTCCAAGCCAGGCTTCAGCAATACGTGAACCGTGAACTTCCTGATGTTCAAGCTGGTTTTAGAAGAGGCAGAGGAACCAGAGATCAAATTGCCAACATCCACTGGATCATGGAAAAAGCAAGAGAGTTCCAGAAAAACATCTATTTCTGCTTTATTGACTATGCCAAAGCCTTTGACTGTGTGGATCACAATCAACTGTGGAAAATTCTGAAAGAGATAGGAATACCAGACCACCTGACCTGCCTCTTGAGAAATTTGTATGCAGGTCAGGAAGGGACAGTTAGAACTGGACATGGAACAGCAGACTGGTTCCAAATAGGAAAAGGAGTACATTGAGGCTGTATATTGTCACCCTGTTTATTTAACTTATATGCAGAGTACATCATGAGAAACGCTGGACTGGAAGAAACACAAGCTGGAATCAAGATTGCCGGGAGAAATATCAAAAACCTCAGATATGCAGATGACACCACCCTTATGGCAGAAAGTGAAGAGGGACTCAAAAGCCTCTTGATGAAAGTGAAAGTGGAGAGTGAAAAAGTTGGCTTAAAGGTCAACATGCAGAAAACGAAGATCATGGCATCCGGTCCCATCACTTCATGGGAAATAGATGGGGAAACAGTGGAAACAGTGTCAGACTTTATTTTTCTGGGCTCCAAAATCACTACAGATGGTGACTGCAGCCATGAAATTAAAAGACGCTTACTCCTTGGAAGGAAAGTTATGACCAACCTAGATAGCATATTCAAAAGCAGAGACATTACTTTGCCAACAAAGGTCCGTCTAGTCAAGGCTATGGTTTTTCCAATGGTCATGTATGGATGTGAGAGTTGGACTGTGAAGAAGGCTGAGCACCGAAGAATTGATGCTTTTGAACTGTGGTGTTGGAGAAGACTCTTGAGAGTCCCTTGGACTGTAAGGAGATCCAACCAGTCCATTCTGAAGGAGATCAGCCCTGGGATTTCTTTGGAAGGAATGATGCTAAAGCTGAAACTCCAGTACTCTGGCCACCTCATGTGAAGAGTTGACTTATTGGAAAAGACTCTGATGCTGGGAGGGATTGGGGGCAGGAGGAGAAGGGGATGACAGAGGATGAGATGGCTGGATGGCATCACTGACTCGATGGATGTGATTCTGAGTGAACTCCGGGAGTTGGTGATGGATAGGGAGGCCTGGCGTGCTGCGATTCATGGGGTCTCAAAGAGTTGGACACGACTGAGTGACTGATCTGATCTGATCTGAGGGTTCGAACTCCCTTAATATGGTCTCAGGTGATTAGACCTCATCTTGATGAGATTCTCTGGTCCCTTTCATCTTGCCTCAGGTGCTTTCTGGCTGTTTTTCTCTTGATTAGCCCCTATTCGAATCTGCCTTTTGGAACTAAAGGAAAGTTATGGAGGCTGAAGCCTTGCCTGCAAGAAACAAGGGGACTATGGGGTCTCGAGGCCTAGGAGCCCCACAGGGGCTCACTCAGTTTCAATTCCAAAGAGGAAACAGATATGTAAAACAAAGCAGAATTCAGTAAGTTAATAATTATTTTTAATGAGAGATAAATATGCTAATAAAACTAATAGACTAATAAAATCTAATAAACTTTTCTTGGTGGCTCAGACTGTAAAGCATCTGTCAGCAATGCTGGAGACCGGGGTTTGATCCCTGGGTCAGGAAGATCCCCTGGAGAAGGAAATGGCAACCCACTCCAGTACTCTTGCCTGGAAAATCCCATGGACAGAGGAGCTTGGTAGGCTACAGTCCATGGGGTTGCAAAGAGTCGAACACAACTCAGTGACTTTACCTACTTACTTACTTACTCAGGCAGTAAAGAATCTGCCTGCAATGCAGGAAACCTGGGTTTGATCTCTGGGTCAGGAAGATCCCCTGGAGAAGGAAATGGCAACCCACTCCAGTACTCTTGCTTAGAAAATCCCACGGACAGAGGAGCCTGTCAGGCTACAGTCCATGTGGTTGCAAGAGTCAGACATGACTGAGTAACTTTCACATGCAGTAAAACTTTCAAGAATTCATTGTCTTAAAAGCACAAGGTTTCAAGTAAAGAAAAAAAGTTCAAAATAAAAGGTATTGAGTTGTAGCCTAATTAGTAAACTTGGAGGGAAAGAAAACTCTTGTAGAAATCCAGGTAGGAAAAGCATGAGGGTAGATGTGAAGCTTATTATGCTCTATTAATAGTATGTTATTTTAAAATAGAGCGGCTAAATGTCTACACATTTCTGTAGAGATGAAAAAAAGACATAAAAATCGTGTTCTCTACCAACTTGACTTTCAAGTGAAGAGAAAGGCATTCTTAAACATGCAAGTAATTGAAGAATGTAATGCTCATAAATCCTCTTAAACAATTACTTTATGATGGAATCTAGCAGCCAAATACAGGAAATTAAATAAGGGAATCAGAGGTGGCGAAGCAACAGTATGAAAGATCTGGAGGTGACCAGCGAATCTATTTAAAAACATAAGAAAGTTAAGGTATAAATAAACTACAGGAGTTCTGGTTACAGAAGAGGGTGTAACTGATATAAGCCTTGACAATATAAAGTGATAGTAACTAGAAACTCTGCAGGGAGACAGGGAAGCGCGGAGTTAGAAGTACAAGAGAGGGGACTAATTTGTTCATCTTTCATAATTGGAAGTCAAAAGACACTGGACAGAGTTGATAAGTCAATAAACAGAGGTTGAAGCATTGTAATTTAAAAAATTATTTTTAAAATTTTCTGTGGCCTCACAACTTATGGGATCTTAGTTTCCTGATCAGAGATTGAACCTGCACCCTCAGGAGCGAAAGCATAGAATCCTAACCACTGAACCACCAGGGAGTCCCTCTGTGAATCATACAATTTAAAGTTATAGAGAACTTGGAAGAAGAGACTGACAACATATCTTTTAGATTATCAGAATGGAAAAAAAATTAGCACTAAGAAAATACTACACTACTAGGACTACAAGAAAAAAATAGCAACTAACCAAATTAAAAAACAGAACCAGTAACAAAGCATAATATTAATAAAAAATAAACTTATGTTTCTTATGAAAATGAGTATAAATGGAGTAAATTCACAAAGTAAAACAAAATGTCTCAGATTATATGAGGGGCAGATTTAAATAAAATAATTTGAAAAGATCAAATACAAATCAATTAACAAAGCTGTCTTTGGCAGATGAATATACGCGTGTAAGTAACAGACAACACAATGGCAAACAAACCTCCAGACTAAAAATAACAGTGATAAAAGTCAGGGGTCATAACCATTAATATTCGAAAACAAGAGTTCAAAACAAAAAGCATTACATGAATCCAAAATAAACAGTTTATATTAGTAATGGTGTACACCACCATTACACTGGAAATTTTGTACCAACTAACACAGCATCCAAATATTTAAGGCTAAAATTGCAGTAAATAAACAAGAAATTGACAGATATTCGAATGCAACTGCTCTTATGCAGTGACAGGTAACATAAATAAAAAGTAAAATTACATTGAGTTTTTACAGTATAAACAATGAGTGTTCACATACACACTTATACAAACACATATCTATACAAGTTCATGTAGTATTTTTAAAAAATTAATCATATATCTTCAGTTAGATCTACTCAATGAAAAAAATCAGCAATTTCTAGAAGTTTCTATCCCAAAATTTTGGCAAATTTTCCTGAAATCAGAGTTTCATAAACTTGGAGTTTGAAGACCTCTGGATTAGAAGCTAGACCTTTATTATTACATGGCAGCATGATAGGTTTCTTTTCGATATCAAGGAATATATATATATATACACACATACATACATATATATATGGGACATATATATTATTTCAGAGAAAACATGGTTCTGATGACAGTTGTCTGGGCAGCTATTAGTTATAACCAATTCCACCATATTCTAGCAAAGGGACTAAAGAAAACCTAAAATCATAAATCATCTGTCAAAGATGATTTCAGTAATAATGTTTTACGTTGCAGTGATCTTGAGCTCATCAGGGACCAGCTGCTGTACTCATCAAGGTTCTTTGATCTTTCCCCTGTAACACACTTGTAACTCACAAAGAGTCACTTTAATAGATGAGGATGTATTCCTGTTTGTAACAGAACTGGGAACTGAACCCATATCTTCTGAATCCCTGTCCTTCATTTCTTTAAGCACATATTGCTTTGCCTCAGCACACACAAGTACTGAGGATATAAAAGGAGTCTTCTTTGACTTAATGATGTTATAAGAGATGTTGGACTTAACTGGTTTTCTGACCAGGGCTCCTGTGGTTTCAGCAACTTTCCAAAATCTTCATTCTCAGCCTGAATGTCTTTGGTGTAAAATGTGTTCTAGTGATTTATTCTGTATAGTATATCTTGCTCATACCCGATTGTTGTTACCAGAAGAGAGCTGCAAGTACAACATTTCCCCTACAAAAATCTCTGCTCAGCCTTCTGCCCATACTAAACTAATCTGTCCCAGCTCTGTGCTAACATATCCTGGATACTAATCTAGTAGCTCTGGTCTCATGACCATGGCACTGCATTATATACATATATATTTCTTCTAACACACTGCATGTGGTTGCATGCTTTATGAAGACTGTTTTGTTTTTGTTTTCCTTTCTGGCCAGACCTCCGTCTGCACACTCCTATCAGTTGAGTGCCTGGCCAGGTGTGTAGTAGGTTCTGGGTGTTTTCCTTTACAAACATATTTCATTTATAACAAAAAGTGAAAAACTTCTTATTTAAGATTATTCAAAAAGGTCATATGGTTTAAAAATAAAGTATTGATTTGTTTACTGTCTTTCTAGATGTCTACTCTGAGCTTTTTGGCTACTGTTGAGGGATGAATCTCTCATAAGCCACTGGGAAGCTCTCATGCTAACAAAGGACATGGGCTGGATATAGTAGTTGTTTCTAGAAGAAATACATGTTAATTTTTTTGTTTTAAATTTTATATTGGAGTAGAGTTGATTTACAATGTATTAGTTTCAGGTGTACAGGAGAGTGATTCAGTTCTTCATATGTTTATCTGTTCTTCTTCAAATTCTTTTCCCAGTTAGGTTATTACAGAGTTTAGAATAGAATTCCCTGGACTATGCAGTAGGTCTTTGTCAGTTATCTATTTGTATATAGCAGCGTTCACATGTCAGTCCTAACTCCCTAACTATCCATGCCCCCTCATTCTTCCCTAAGTCTGTGAGTCTGTTTCCATTTTGTAAATAAGCTAGTTTAAATAATTTTTTTTAGATTCCACATATAAGGGATATTATATGATGTTTGTTTTTATCTAAGTTACTTCACTTAGTATGAGAATCCTTGGGTCCATCCATGTGGCTGCAAATGGCATTATTTCATTCTTTTTAACAGCCGAGTAATAGACGGCTGGGTGGCATCACCGACTCGATGAACATGAGTCTGAGTGAACTCCAGGAGTTGGTGATGGACAGGGAGGCCTGGTGTGCTGCGATTCATGGGGTTGCAGAGTCGGACACGACTGAGCTGAGCTGAACTGAACTGAATATTCCACTGTATGTATGTACCACATTTTGTTTATCCATTCCTCTGTCGGTGGATATTTAGATTGCTTCCAAGTCTTAGCTATTGAAAACAGTGCTGCAAAGGACATTGGGATGCATGTATCCTTTTGAACCATGTTTTTGAAGAAATGCAATATTAACATGGGCAATAGCTTTATTTTTACCATCAACACTGTCTCTTAGCTATTACACTTGGGCCCTCCTGGACAAGTATGGGAAACTTAATATCTATAAAGCTGAAAATCTGGCTGCTTTAAAACCTGATGAAGAAAACTTCCCAGAATGGTGATTTTGTTTGTACAATGTACTGTCAGCATGCTATTTCTCATCTTTCCCATTGGTGTCCATTTATACATTTATAAAAGCAAAAATTTAAAGCTGGAATAAATAAGCTTTGTGTCTTAGGGGAAATATATGGATTTTTTTTTTTTTTTTGGCCATACCTTACAGCATGTGGGATCTTAGTTCCCTGACCCTACGCCCCCTGCTCTGGAGGGTGAAATCTATGCTGAGATAATAATTTATTTCTGGTCCATGAGGCAGGCTGGCAAAAGTTCAAGAGAGTTGTTGATTAGTATCTGAGCTACATCATAGAATTGGCAGGAAATAACTAGTGCATTTTCATTTATTCAGTTATTCCATAAACATTTGTTAAAGTACTTCTGCTCCAATATACTGTGTAAAACTCTATAGGATGGGTGGGAAAAATAAAACAGGCATGTCTTCAGCTAGACTACCAGCTCACTGAGGCCAGCATATGCGTGCATATACGTTATTTTAATACAAAACAAGAAATATTAAGTATAATGAGATATGGACGTGAAGGACTTGGAGAGACCATGTGTGGCTAAGATAGTTTCTGGCTGGGGAATCTAAGAGAAGACAATTTTTGAGATGAAAAAGGAGAAATAGCTAGGATCTTGATATGCTGAATTAGGCAACAATATACTTCCCTGGTGGCTCAGATAGTAAAGAATCTGCCTGGAATGCTGGAGTCCTAGGTTTGATCCTTGGATCAGGAAGATCCTCTGGAGAAGGAAATAGCAACCCACTCCAGTATTCTTGCCAGGAGAATCCCATGGACAGAGGAGCCTGATGGGCCACAGCCCATGGGGTTGCAAAGAGTCAAACACGACTGAGTGACTAACACACACACACACACACACACACACACACACACACACATTTATATAGAGGCAGCATTGTGATCAAAGTTCTATCAACTTTTAATTGAACTATTTTTCTTAGGATCTTGCCAGAGAACCAGGTCCATTTTCAATTAGACACCAAATTTCTGACCAATAATAACTCTGATCTCTGTGTTTGGGGTGTGTATGGCTCTACAATTGCAACCCCCTGGCTAGATGACAGTAGCCACCTCTTCAAGGCTCTTAAAGCTTGTGGATCACTGAGCATGTGGTCAAGAGACTCAGGGCATTGCAACCCATCTGTCCTTCAGAGCTCCCGGCTGGAACATTCTCCTCCTGGCCATCTGCTCCTGCCTGCTATCCATCACCTTGGAAAAGACCTTCCTTTGTTGAGACATGTGGAACACAGGTATTGCTATGTGTTGGGTTCTGATTTTTTTAAAAGCATGGTAGGATATTCTACTATATGATATCATAATAAAGAAATTGGAGTTTTGCGGTAGTATCACTAATTTCTGTAATGATAGCAAAGTCAGTTTACACATCTGCATTTCAGTTACTCCATTTGGAAGATGGAAATATTCCCATTGGATTTGTTTCTGCCATTCATAGCAGTTGAGAGCATAAATGAGGTCCGAGGTACCTCTTTGACCTTGGATTTTTACATGAAAACAGATGTGTCTCATCCTTTGGATAGGGTTTAATTCTATACATTGAGCTATGGAATCATTTCTGCAGATTAAAAAAATATGATTTTCTATCAATTTTCTTTATAAAAGCAGAATATATTCAGGGAGCGAGAAATTCAAGGCACAAAATCATAAGTAATGGTTAATGCATTTTCAAAATCTCACACTTCTTAGGTCATCTTTTTAAACAATCCACTAGTACCAATGTTAAAGATTTTTTAAAATGTGGACCATTTTTAAAGCCTTTATTGAATTTGTTACAAAACTGGGCCTTTGGCCATGAGGCATCTAGGATCTTACCTCTCTGACCAGGGATCAAACCGGTCGCTCTCTGCATTGGAAGGTGGAGTCTTAACCACTGGATGGCCAGGGAAGTCCAAGCACCAATATTTAAAATAAGCCACCCAGTAAAATAATACCCTTGAAACTAAGTTCCCCTGGAATTAATCCCACATGAGAATAAGATAGATAATATGGTTTACATGCCCTTTAAAATATAGCTTTCCCTTTCTAATAAGTTTGTAGGGTTCTCTAGCCATTCTAAGTGAGCATTTATTAAAACTTGGGGTCACTTTTCTACATGGTTGATGGGCCTGTAAACTTGAACAACTTCTTGGAGAGCAATTTGGCATGCCTGAGAATTTATCTTAAGGCAGTAACCAGAGATGTGCCCAAAGATTTATGCGTGATGATATTTATCACAACCTCTTTTTTTTAAAAAACAACAGCAGAATGGAAATGACCTAAATGTCAAACAATGGAGGGGGGGGGTGTGTTGGTAAAATAAATTACAATACATCTATAGCCAGAATACTGTATGATCATTAAAAATAATGATCTCAAAGAACTTTTTAAGAAAATGCTCATGATATTTTATTAAGTGAAAAAGAAGAATTGATGAGCAGACACCATTTTTTAAAAAGTAGATATATCTTTACATGCAAAAAGATTATGGATGTACAGAAAAATGTTTATAGTGATTATCCATGGATAAAAAAAGGACAGTTTTTCCCTTCTTTATACTTTTTCTCAATTTTTCAGTTCAGTCGCTCAGTTGTGCCTGACTCTGCAACCCCATGGACTGCAGCAGACCAGGCTTCCCTGTCTATCACCAACTCCTGGAGCTTACTCAAACTCATGTCCATCGAGTCAGTGATGGACAATTTTTTTTCTCAACCTTTAGGTGGAGAGTTCTGACAATATGTGGTCCACTGGAGAAGGGAATGGCAAACCACTTCAGTATTCTTGCCTTGAGAACCCCATGAACAGTATGAAAAGGCAAAAAGATAGGATACTGAAAGATGAACTCCCCAGGTCAGTAGGTGCCCAACATGCTACTGGAGATCAGTGGAGAAATAACTCCAGAAAGAATGAAGGGATGGAGCCAAAGCAAAATAACAGCCAGTTGTGGATGTGACTGGTGATGGAAGTAAAGTCTGATGCTATAAACAGTAATATTGCATAGGAACCTGGAGTGTTAGGTCCTTAATCAAAGCAAATTGGAAGTGATCAAACAGGAGATGACAAGAGTGAACATCAACATTTTAGGAATCAGTGAGCTAAATGAACTGGAATGGGTGAATTTAACTATATCTACTACTGTGGCAAGAATCCCTTAAAAGAAATGTTGTAGCCATCATAGTCAACAAAAGAGTCTGAAATGCAGTATTTGGATGCAGTCTCAAAAATGACAGAATGATCTCTGTTCCTTTCCAAGGCAAACCATTCAGTATCACAGTAATCCAAGTCTATGCCCCGACCAGTAATGCTGAAGAAGCTGAAGTTGAACGGTTCTATGAAGACCTACAAGACCTTCTAGAACTAACACCTAAAAAAGATGTCCTTTTCATTTAGGGGACTGGAATGCAAAAGTAGGAAGTCAAGAGATACCTGGAGTAACAGGCAAATTTGGACTTGGAGTACAGAATGAAGCAGGGCAAAGGTTAACAGAGTTTTGCCAAGAGAACGCACTGGTCATAGCAAACACCCTCTTCCAACAACACAGAGACGACTCTACACACGGACATCACCAGATGGTCAATATGGAAATCAGATTGATTATATTCTTTGCAGCCAAAGAAGGAGAAGCTCTATAGAGTCAGCAAAAACAAGACTGGGAGCTAACTGTGGCTCAGATCATGGACTTCTTATTGCCAAATTCAGACTTAAATTGAAGAAAGCTGGGAAAACCACTAGACCTAAATTTAGGTATGACCTAAATCAAATCCCTTATGATTACACAATGGAAGTGAGAAATAGATTCAAGGGATTAGATCTGATACACAGTGTGCCTGAAGAAGTATGCATGGAGGTTCGTGACATTGTACAGAAGGCAGGGATCAAGATCATCCCCGAGAAAAAGAAGTGCAAAAAGGCAAAATGGCTGTCTGGGGAGGCCTTACAAGTAGCTGAGAAAAGAAGAGAAGCAAATGGCAAAGGAGAAAAGGAAAGATATAAGTATCTGAATGCAGAGTTCCAAAGAATAGCAAGGAGAGATAAGAAAGCCTTCCTCAATTATCAATGCAAAGAAATAGAGGACAACAAAAAATAGAATGGTAAAGACTAGAGATCTCTTTAAGAAAATGAGAGATACCAAGGGAACATTTTGTGCAAAGATGGGCACAATAAAGGACAGAAATGGTATGGACCTAAGAGAAGCAGAAAATATTAAGAAGATGTGGCAAGAATACACAGAAGAACTATGCAAAAAAGATCTTCATGACCCAGATAACCACAAAGGTGTGATCACTCATCTAGAGCCAGACATCCTGGAATGTGAAGTCAAGTGGGCCTTAGGAAGCATCACTATGAACAAAGCTAGTGGAGGTGATGGAATTCCAGTTGAGCTATTTCAAATCCTAAAAAATGATGCTGTGAAAGTGCTACACTCAATATGCCAGCAAATTTGGAAAACTCAGCAGTGGCCACAGGACTGGAAAAGGTCAGTTTTCATTCCAACCCCAAAGAAAGGCAATGCCAGAGAATGCTCAAACTACTGCACAGTTGCACTCATCTCATATTCTAGCAAAGTAATGCTCAAAATTCTCCAAGCCAGCCTTCAACAGTACATGAACCATGAACTTCCAGATGGAACCATGAACTTCCAAGTTGATTTTAGAAAAGGCAGAGGAACCAGAGATCAAATTGCCAACATCCACTGGATTATTGATAAAGCAAGAAAGTTCCAGAAAAACATCTATTTCTGCTTTATTGACTATGCCAAAGCCTTTGACTGTGTGGATCACAAGAAACTGTGGAAAATTCTGAAAGAGATGGGAGTACCAGATCACCTGACCTCCCTTTTCAGATATATGTAGGCAGGTCAGGAAGCAACAGTTAGAACATGGAACAACAGACTGCATCCAAATAGGGAAAGGAGGATGTAAAGGCTGTGTATTGTCACCCTGCTTATTTAACTTCTATGCAGAGTACATCGTGAGAAATGCTGGGCTGGAGGAAGCACAAGCTGGAATCAAGATTTCTTGGAGAAATACCAATAACCTCAGACAGGCAAATGACACCACCCTTATGGCAGAAAGCAAAGAAGAACTAAAGAGCCTCTTGATGAAAGTGAAAGAGGAGAGTGAAAAAGTTGGCTTAAAACTCAACATGCAGAAAACTAAGATCATGGCATCTGGTTCCATCACTTCATGCAAATAGATGGGGAAACAGTGGAAAGAGTGACAGACTTTATCTTTTTGGGCTCCAAAATCACTGCAGATGGTGACTGCAGCCATGAAACTAAAAAGCACTTGCTCCTTGGAAGAAAAGCTATGACCAACACAGACAGCATATTAAAAGGCAGAGACATTACTTTGCTAACAAAGGTCCCCCTAGTCAAAGCTATGGTTTTTCCAGTAGTCATGTATGAATGTGAGAGTTGGACTATAAAGGAAGCTGAGCACTGAAGAATTGTTGCTTTTGAACTGTGGTGTTGGAGAAGACCCTTGAGAGTCCCTTGGACAGCAAGGACATCTAACCAGTCAATCCTAAAGGAAATGAGTCCTTAATATTCACTGGAAGGACTGATGCTGAAACTCCAATATTTTGGCCACCTGATGTGAAGAACTGACTCATTGGAAAAGACCCTGATGCTGGGAAAGATTGAAGGCAGGAGGAGAAGGGGATGACAGCAGATGAGATGGTTGGATGGCATCACTGACTCAATGGACATGAGTTTGTGTAAACTCTCAGAGTTTGTAATGGACAGGGAAGCCTGGCATGCTGCTGTCCATGGGGTTGCAAAGAGTCAGACATGACTGAGTGACAAAACTGACTGACTGAGATTTCATATATATCTATTATTATCTTCAGAAAACGTTATGTATTGTGTTTGCTAGTCTTTTTAGACTGCTATAAAAAAATACCATAGACTAGATAAGTTATAAACAACAGAAGTTTATTCCTGTCAGTTCTGGAGGCTATGCTATGCTAAGTCACTTCAGTCGTGTCCGACTCTGTGCGACCCCATAGACGGTAGCCTACCAGGCTCCCCTGTCCCTGGGATTCTCCAGGCAATAACACTGGAGTGGGTTGCCATTTCCTTCTCCAATGCATGAAAGTGGAAAGTGAAAAGTGAAAAGTGAAATTGAAGTTGCTCAGTCGTGTCCGACTCCTAGCGACCCCATGGACTGCAGCCTACCAGGCTCCTCTGTCCATGGGATTTTCCAGGCGAGAGTACTGGAGTGGGGTGCCATTGCCTTCTCCGAAATCCAAGATCTTGGTTCCAGAATGGTTGTGTTGTAGTGACAGCCCCCTTCCTGGTTCATAGCTGGCTATAGGCCACTCTTAGGACCACAGAGGGGACCGAAGAGAAAGTAGCCATTGGTTGGAAGTCGGCTCATCTGAAGCAAAGAAAGGGGCTAAGGAGCTCTCTGGAACTTCTTTTAAAAGGCACTAAATCCATTCATGAGGGCTCCACCCTCATGACCTAAGCATCTCTCCAAAGCTGACCTCCTAATCCTGTCATTTTGGGGGGTTAGGAGGAATGTGGAGGCAGCACAAACATTTGGACCATAACATTACAGGCAGGCTTCGTTTTACTGTACTTTGATTTATTGTACACATGGTGCAAACATAAATTTTCTATGTCCTGGGAAACCAAAAAATTCATGTGATTCCCTGTAGTGCTATATTGTCTCTATTGTGATGATCTGGAATTGAACCTGCAGTATTTCTGAGGTATATGTCCATGCTCAGTCACTTCAGTCGTGTCCAACTCTTTGTGACCCCATGGACTGTAGCCCGCCAGGCTCCTCTGTCCATGGGATTCTCCAGGCAAGAGTAGTGGAGTGGGTAACCCATCCCTTCTCCAGGGGATCTTCCCGACCCAGGGATAGAACCCGAGTCTCCTGCATTGCATGCAGATTCTTTACTGCTAAGCTACTGGGGAAGGCCTTTTTGAGGTTTGCTTGTATACAAATATTTTTTACTTTAATTTTTATTTTATATTGGGGTACAGTTGATTTAAAATGTTGTGTTAGTTTCAGACGTACAGCAAAATGGTTCAGTTATACATTTATCAAGTCTTTTTTAACTTAAATTTTATTTTTTTGGAAGATATAAACTTTTTTGGGGGGGAACTTTTTATTTTGTATTGGGGTTTAGCTAACAATGTTGTGATAGTTTCAGGGGAATGGCAAAGAGACTCAGCCATATGTATACATGTATCCACTCTCCCCCAGACTCCCCTCCGCTCCACATCACATTGAGATGAAGTCCCTGTGCTCTACAGTAGGTTCTGTATAGCAGTGTGTGCATGTCCATCCCAAACTCCCTAACTATCTCTTTCTGCCATTCTTCCCCCTGGCAACTGTAAGCTCATTCTCTACATCTGTGAGTGTCTTTCTTAACTTAAATTTTATTGGAGTATAGCTGATTTATAATGCTGTGTTAGTTTCAGGTGTACAGTAAAGGGATTTAGTTACACATATAGGTATATTCATTCTTTTTCAGATTTTTTTCCCACATAGGTTATTACAGAATACTGAGTAGAGTTCCCTGTGTGACATAGTAGGTCCTTGTTGGTTATCTGTTTTGTATATAGTATAGTGTATATATATTAATCCCCCAAATATATATGCCATATAATCTATTAACTTATGGCAAACATTTCCAAAATTTCCCTGCCTAATTCAGGAGATTCCTGACCTTTTGGTTGTTCTCCATCTTTTTTCCTGCTGAGATTCCCCATGAACTCCATTCTGACTTTGTGGTTCAGCATTGAGTTCAAAGAAACTATTTCATCAGTGACATGACTCTGGGAGATGGGCTATCACTAATCAAACTAAAAAAAAAAAAAAAAAGACTGATTCCAATAAAAATAAAAACAACAATTAATTAATTTGGAAAATGAACTGTAAGTGAACAGAATTTTATTGACTCATTGAAAATATGAGGGGGAACAGCTCTAATAATGACAAACTCCAGGATGGTTGGAGTAAATCTCCAAGGTTACTCTTTTTAATGAAATGTCTGTTGGGAGAACTGAAAGCCAGTGCTTATATATGCCAAATGTAAGGGTCCTTTCCAGTCCATGGAGAGAACAGGAAAAACCAATGAGTTCTGTTCCTTTATTCCAGATTTTCAATGTTACCATGTATGTCTGTCATTCTGACACTGTCTGGTTGCAGTTTTCTAAGACGATGGTTGCTCTTGGCATCTATATGATTCCTTCCTGATGACACAGAGGAAAGTACGACTGTCATTACATGTGACTCTCATGCTCTCCAGATATAGGGAAGAATTATTTGTGAACTTCATCCTTCTGTTGAGAAGTAATTCCTCTGTTGTGCGGGACACACCCTGCATTATCTCCTAAACCATGATGATATTTAAAATATCACAATCTAGTTGGTATTAGTACTTTGAGGTTTTGCTCAAAGACATCCAATAGGTCAGCATATGTGTTTTATGCTGACCAAAATCCTACATCTAATTTCTTTTCCTACAAGGGAATTTTCTTTTCATATGATATCGGGACATGAGAAGAGATTTAGGCTTTTATTTCTCTTATTTATTTAGATCTCAATTTTTGCTTGATGTGTTCCCTTTAAAGAGATTTTTCTGCATTTGGTCCATTATTATTGAAGCTGGTTTTTATATTACTTTGTAGGGAATATGGAAGGAGGATGATATGAATGTTGTAAAATAATTGAGTAAACATCTTATGACTTTTCTTCCTCACTGTACAAACCTTTCACCTCTAGGAATGGGAATTGGTCTGAGGGCCAGTGCTTGTGGGGAATCAACATAGATAATATCAATGCATGTTTCTATTAGATCCTGAACACCACCTGAAGATAATTTGGAAGGTGTAGCAGCAGAAAATTAAACCCTGTAAATGCTGCCTGGCAAATTAAAAGACATAATTGATTATATTAGCTTTTTAAAGTGCTTCTAATGGCCAGAGATAGGGTTTGCTTGGTACAGCTTTTCCACTTGCCAAGCAAAGTTTACACTGTCAACCAGCAAGGAATAGAAGTTGCCAAATGGCTCTTTCAAAAATTTTAACTATCAGGTGCTTCATTTTATTTGATATTTTGCTCCTGATGCCAGACTGTCTGCTGGAGGCTATGGTCAGTGGGAGGATAATAAAATCATTGTGTTGGAAGGGGTCCCCAGTGCCCATCTATTTATTCATCCACATTGCAGCCAGCAGTTCTAAACCCACAGCCAGGCAAAGAGATCCTCCAAAAGACACAAAGAGTGTCTTTTGAGTTGCTGATTGTGACGGTCACATCTCATACTCAGAGATCCCTGGAGAGGGTTTTTGGTCAGCACCAAGGCACACCATTCTCTCTCTTCTGAGCCACAGTGGTGGTTGCTCTGTGATGCAGAGAAATCACTGTCCCTGAATCAGTAGCCAGGACTGGAGGGCTCCGGTGTCACGCAGGCTGGCATTCTTTGGCAGTCCATTACTCCCTAGTGCAATTGGGCTGCTTTGGAACAACACTGGAACTCCAATTCCTGCATTGGAAAAGCACCCTGATCACTCCTGCTTACTCCCATAAAGTTCTTCATTACACACACACACGCTGCTGCTGCTAAGTCTCGTCAGTCGTGTCCGACTCTGTGCGACCCCATAGACAGCAGCCCACCAGGCTCTCCTGTCCCTGGGATTCTCCAGGCAAGAACACTGGAGTGGGTTGCCATTTCCCTCTCCAATGCATGAAAGTGAAAAGGGAAAGTCAAGTCGCTCAGTCGTGTCCGACTGTTCACGACCCCATGGACTGCAGCCTACCAGGCTCCTCCGTCCATTGGATTTTTCCAGGCAAGAGTACTGGAGTGGGGTGCCATTGCCTTCTCCAACACACACACAGTACCCAGAGCTGTTTAGGATGAAGCAACGAAGGATTCTTAGGTCCCCTCCACCTGGATGCAGTTGCATTTGCTTTCTGAATCCTGTCTCTGCTGTTAATGAATCACTACATATTTATTGGTTACTTCTTATGCATACATCACCATCCTAGATGCTCCAGGGGAAGTGACAGGAGTATCAGTCAAAAGTTTGAGTCCTCAAGGAGTTTACAATGTGTTAGGGAGACAGTGCGTGTTCAACCTTAAAACAGCTACACATAAGTCAGTTATTTGTGTCAACTGACATGCCTTAGGGACTTGTTCTAAATTCTGCTGCATTGTAAGTACAGAGAAGGTAGAGGCTCAGAATTCCTGAAGGCTAACTTGGGGTCGTTCCCTCGTGTCTCCTCAGCAACTCTGCAAAGAGAGAGCACAGAACATAACGTCATTGTGCTTCGCTGTTGAGAAATTTCCAAATTCAACAAATGATGTCTCCACTGTTGTCTTTTTCTACCTGGGCGTGGGTATGTGTCACTCAGTTGTGTCCGACTCTTTGTGACCCCAAGGACTGTAGCCTGCCAGGCTCCTCTGTCCCTGGAAGAAACAGTAAATGGTCATTGGCAAGCTAGTTCCTGGCCTGCCAGCTCTGTTTGGAAATATCACTTACTGGAGGACTGGAACAGACACAGAGCCAAGAAAATTTTGCTGTCTTTACGTGCTCTCACATTTGTATGCTGAGCCTGGTACCAGATTTTCTCAATTCAGATGAAACTGTGACTGTGAAAGAGTATTTAAAACCATAAATAATAGTAATCGCCAGCATTTATGAGCACTGTGACCCAGGCACTTGCTAAGCATTTTGTATACCTGATTTATTTTAATACAGCCCATATATATGTGATTTATTTTAATCCTTATGACAACTTTATGAAGTCAACTACTATTTTTGGTACCACTATTTTACAGATGTGAGTACAGAGCTTTAAGTGGTGAAGTTGCTTGTTCAACATCACAGAAGTAATGACAACTGGCAGAACAAGGATTCTAGCCTAGGTCAGGGTAACACTGGTACTCAGGTTCTCCAAAAGTGTTAGTTGCTCAGCGATGACCGACTCCTTGCAACTCCATGAACTGTAGCCCACCAGGCTCCTCAGTCCATGGGATTCTCTGGGCAAGAATGTTGGAGTGGATTGCCTTTCCCTTCTCCAGGAGGTCTTCCTGACCCAGCAATTGAACCTGGGCATCCTACATCGCAGGCAGATTCTTTACTGTCTGAGCCACCAAGGAAGCCCTTTAAATAATCTCTGCTAAAATATTTTATTTCTCCAATGATTTTACAAATAACGGTGGTGGCAGTTATTTTCCAAGGGTAGAGAGGGGCTCTCTGGCGCCCCCTGTTGGGTTCTCCTGTAATCCCATTTTGTCCTCATTGACCTTAGCAGGATGTGCTGGACACAGGTATCACTTCTCTGCTTTACCCACGGAATCTGGGCAGGTCCTCATTCAGACACAGGGTCCTGCCTTGAGACAAAAAACCCTTTGTCAAGTCGGATCACACCTTTCACTTGGGCTCATGCCAGTTGCTGGCTATTTGTGATTCTCTGATTACAGTTGTCTGAGGACAACATAAGCCTTCCTTTGAGGCTCTGGCATCTTCAAGTTGGCCGTGTCTGCTCATAGTTTTTCGCTGCGCCTGTAATTGTGGTTGTGGGTCTTTGCCTTCCAGATTCCTTCTTTCTCTTCAATATCACATCACTGTGTGTTTCGCTGTGGGCTCTGGGGTCGGTTTCCAGACCAGACCCATTCTAGCTTTTCTGCTTACTGGTAGCATGGCCTTGGGGAAGGAAAGTGAAAGTGTCAGTCTCTCAGCTGTGCCAACTCTTTGCGTCCCCATGGACTCTAGCCCACCGGGATCCTCTGTCCATGGAATTCTCCAAGCAAGAAACTAGAGTTAGTTGCCATTTCCTTCTCCAGGGGATCTTTCCAGACCCAGGGATTGAACCCGGGTCTCTTGCATTGCAGGCAGACTCTTTACCAGGTGAGCCACCAGGCATTACTTGAAATTTCCAAGCTTTAGCTTCCTCATATCCAAAATAATTTAGTAGTTTGAGTGATGGTGAAGATTAAAGAATGCTTATAATAATGCTTCCCTGGTGACTCAGATGGTAAAGAATCTGCCTGCAATTCGGGAGACCCAAGTTCAGTCCCTGGGTCAGGAAGATCCCCTGCAGGAGGAAATGGCAACCCACTCCCACCTGTTGCTTCTAACTGAACCCTTTGGTAGCAATGCTGCAGCCACCTCAGGTCACCCGATTGAAAGTGGGAAGAAAGCTTTAACTTTTCCAATGACCTGATCCAGACCATCTTCCTTGGCCACACATGGAGAGTTGTTCTCCTGATGACTATTTTCATGTAATAAATCTCTGTGCCTCACTAGTGATATAAAGCCTCATTAATTAAAGCCCCACTGATTCAGAATTTAAGATAATTTGTTCACAGGCCAAGCTGAAATTTACATTTGTACTATCTATGGAAAAAAAGGTTCATTAAGTAAATCAATAAAGTAAAGAAGATTGCAGGAAGCCTGTTTAATCTAATTAAGAAAACAAACTATTTTCAAGCCCTTCGTAATACCATTGACATATAAACAATGTGCTCATTACAAATGACTTTTATGTGTTCATTAAAGCATATTGAGGGAGATTCCTGTTTGACAACTTAAAAATGAATAGTGCAAGTAAATGTATTTAATGGAAAATAATGAAACTGCTTTTAAAAATACTCTGCAGTTTTGCCCTCTCCTGTCATGAAACATAAAGTAAGGTGTTGGTTGAGGGGAGAGCAGACCTGGGAATCAGACAGACTTGACTTTTCTTCTTGGCCTTGCCTGTGAACTTGGGTGTCAACTGGAAAAAAAAAAAGCACAACCTAAAAATTGGGATAGAATCTATGTTCTATTTGTCAGACTTGCAGAGCCCTTAAGTCTGGAAGTCAGCCTTTTAGGTGCCTCTGAGGGACTGCTCCTAGGAGATGAGGAAGGATTCAGGATATATAGGAGTTTTTGCAACAAAAACTTCCAACTATAACTGTTAATTAAAGGAAACCAAACATCTCAGGTTAGTAAATTTAGCATTTTGCTATGCATGGGAAGATGGAACAGTCTGGGCTCATCAAAATCATTCCTTTGATATGCCCCTTAGTTTGATCCCTGTGTCAGGAAGATGCCCTGGAGAAGGGAATGGCTACCCACTGCAATATTCTCATCTGGAGAATGCCATGGACAGAGGAGCCTGGTGGGCTACAGTCCATAGGGTCGTAGAGAGTCCGGCATGACTGAAGCAACTTAGCACAGCACACGCTTAGTTATTTAAGGCTGCTGCTGCTGCTGCTAAGTTGCTTCAGTCGTGTCCGACTCTGTGAGACCCTAGAGACGGCAGCCCACCAGGCTTCCCCCGTCCCTGGGATTCTCCAGGCAAGAATACTGGAGTGGGCTGCCATTTCCTTCTCCAATGCATGAAAGTGAAAAGTGAAAGTGAAGTCTCTCAGTCGTGTCTGACTCTAGCGACCCCATGGACTGCAGCCTACCAGGCTCCTCCGTCCATGGGATTTTCCAGGCAAGAGTACTGGAGTGGGGTGCCATTGCCTTCTCCCTATTTAAGGCTAGTATCCTGCTCTTCTGTATCCTGAATCTCCCCCCACCCAGGGTGCACAGTTGGGCCCCTGCAGTGGGTGATGGCTTGAAGGCCACAGCATCCTTTGTTTACTTATATGGCAGGGTCAAAATCATCCATGTGGGCAAGGTATGTCCTTTTTTTTTTTTTTTTTGGCCACACCAAGTTGCATGTGGGATCTTAGTTCCCCAACCAGGGATCAAACCCTCACTCCCTGCATTGGGAGCTCCGAGTCTTAATCACTGGACCGCCAGGGAGTGCTTCAGTACTAAGTCGCTTCAGTCGTGTCCGACTCTTTGTGACCATAAGGACTATAGCCTAAAAGTCTCCTCTCTCCATGGGGTTTTCCAGGGAAGAATACTTGAGTGGGTTGCCATTTCCTTCTCCAGGGGATCTTCCCGACCCAGGGATCGAACCTGCGTCTGTCACGTCTCCTGCGTTGATAAGCATGTTCTTCACCACTAGCGCCACTGGGAAGTCCCAGGTATTTCTTTTCTATAAGCTGCGATTTCCTTTTCTCAAAGGAGTTTTGAGAAGAGTAAATGAAATAATATATGTAAAGTGCTTTTCGCTGTTCTGGACATATAATGATAAAGCAACAAAAAGTAGCTATGTTGTCTCATTTCACCCATATCCGAGAACCTAAGAAAATTCTAACTATTCTCATTTTACATATGAGGAAACACGGGCTCAGAATAACTTCTCCTGGTACTAAGTGGAGTGGCACAGGCACAGACTCAGATTGCCTGGTTCCTCGAATACCCTGCCCAGCTTGACTCACCATGGGGTTCTCTTTGGGTGGCTGCCAGCGGGGTAACCTGCACCTCAGACACCCCACAAAGACACGGGTGTGTTCTGCTGAGTACACAGACTCTACCGCATTAATCATCAGCCGTGGTGGACAGCTTGTTCGTCTTCTCTTCAGGGCAGAGAAAGAACAAAATCTTTTCTCTGTCGCATTTATTTTACTTTAAAAATTTGGAGGAGGACTCACTCGGCAGTGAGAAGAAAAACAAGATTAAGGATATCTGAAATGCGGCTTTTGAGAGGAGCAGGAAGATTCTGGTGTCTCAGAGAAGGGAGGGAAGAGAAAACCAACCGAGTGGTATTGAAAGCACGAGGCTGACTGCAATCACGGCTCACAGGAGCCAAGAGCCCTCGCTTTCATCCTGAAAGCAGAGCTTCCAAAATGATGGAAATCCATTGTTGACAGGAGGGAAGAAATATGGATTAAACCTATAACTGTGTTTAGAGCATCAGGGGATGAATTAGCCTAATTGGAATATTAGTCTCAGTTACAGAGAGTAATTGCTACAGGCTGCCTCTGTTTTCATTAGAAATTTAATTAAGTTTATCAATGTTTGGCTTCTCCAGCCTTCATATTCCAGACTCTCCGTGGACAGCACTATTGTTTACGAGGAGTTTTCTTTCTTTCTGTTTTGTTTCCCAGGAACAACACGGGTTTGGGAGACTGCCCCTTCCGGTGGAGCCTGGCTTCTCCCACTCCTAGACTGGCTGACATATCTAACAGGGATACGCATAACCCAGCGTAAATCAAACGTACCTCAGTAAAAACCACCACCGCAGCCAGATTAAAACAAAAGAACACAGGGACTTCCCTGGTGGTCCAGTGGTTAAGACTCTGAGCTTCCCTTCCACTTCAGGGGACCCAGGTTCGATCCTTGGTTAGGAAACTAAGATCTCACATCCCACACACCATGCAGTGAGGCAAAAAAAAAAAAAATTTTTTTTTCTGAATTCTTCATGAATTTTTCTTCATAAAAAATTCAGTTATAACCACATGCCCTAATTCTGAACATTTCTGAAAAAATATATATTACTATATATTGGCTTAGTCATAAGTCGTGTCTAACTGTATATGGTAGTTTAGTTGCTAAATCGTGTCTGACCCCATGAACTGTAGCCCACCAGGCTCCTCTGTCCATGGGATTCTTCAGGCAAGAATACTGGGGTGGGTTGCCATTTTCTTCTCTAGGGGATCTTCCTGACCCAGGAATCAAATTCAGGTCTCTTGCATTGCAGGCAGATTCTTTACCAACTGAGCAACAAGGGAATAGTAATATTGCATTCCTTAAAATAAAATAATAAGGTAAAGTAAAATAAAATAAATAAGATAAGATAAAATAAAATAAAACAGATGCACTTATCCAAGTCAGTGAACTGAGTATTTTCTAAGTCAACTTGGGGAAATGCTGAAATGTTTCTTTAGCCACTTCCAAGAAGAGCTCAGAGCTTCTCAGTTCTGTGAGGAGGAGCCCTGGCTCCCTCTCTGTTTTCCTTCTTCTTCCTCTCCTCCACCTCTGGCTCCTCACTTCCTCTCCCCTGACCTTCACCTCTCGCGCTTTCCACTCTGTCCTCCTCCTATTCCTTTTGCAATGAGCTGATGTCTCTAATGAATACATTCCCTTCTGCTGCTGCTTCTCTTTCTGGCCACTTCCACCATTTTATTTAACACCGTTTTTGAATCTATAGATAGTTACTGTCTTGCCACTTTTATCCTCCCACCTCTCTCCACATGGGTATAGATCTGCTTGTAAATATACACGCATTGTTCGTTTTAGCTGAATCATTTTTAAAAAATTGAAAACTTTTATGTATACCACATTTTGTACATTCAACTTCGAAATCATGTAAGTATGTTACATAATTATAAGAGGATAAAAATTTTAAAAGCCATCTCTACAAACCAAAATCAAAACAAAATGAAACAAAGGAACAAAATAGTATTTCAAGTTGGGAAACCACATAAAACAGAAATTACTTCAAATGGCTCCAAAATACCTTAATTTGGCTATAGATCACTAGTGAATGACTCTAAGGAGAAAGAGAACCAAAAAAAAAAAAAAAGCTATTTTCAATAAACATATACTTGGTGGTAGTATTGTTATTTTTGGTATTGAGACGGCTATGTGTATCCTAAATGGGTAATTATGTTGATTTTATTTATTTTAAACTTTTTTTTGTTGGAGTATAATTGCTCTACAATGTTGTTTTAGTTTCTGCTGTACAACAAAGTGAATCGGCTACATATATACCTATATTACTTAAAGTAAGTGAAAAACATCAATATGCTAAACTTCAATATCTCAGCGTGTAAGAAGGCTTGTTCTGAAAGGAATTTTAAAACAGGGAATGAATGACTCTGAACATGAAGTATAAGGATCTTCTCTCTACTGGAAGAATGCCTTAAAGGGGGTCGTTTGAGTACTCAGGGACGAAGAGGCAACATAGGAGTTTAATTGCTGAAGACAATTTGTACCAAATGGGTGTCATGATTCTCTCCATCTCTGTACCAAGAAAAAAAGAAAACGGAAAAGGTCTTTCTTGCCACCCCAGCAAGTGGCAAAGTTTTTTCAACATTTTGTCCTCTTTGACAGAATAACTGGTCCATTTCATCCCTTTTCTCTTGTTCCATGCCTGGTTGTAAAAAAGCAAAGTGCTCTAGATTAAGGTTTTAGGACCATCTCAGTGACATTTACCAGGGCAATGAGACATCGGTGAAGACATTAATCTCTCTAGTCCTCAGTTTCTCCTGTTGAAAAATAGGAGTGGGAGGGGATAGATCTCTTAGGAACTTAAAACAGTCAAATTTACTGACTTACGTACATATAACAACATGAACTCATTTTAAGTATACAGTTCAATGAATTTCGACAAATGCAAGCATTTAGAAGAATTGATGCTTTTGAACTGTGGTGTTGGAGAAGACTCTTGAGAGTCCCTTGGACTGCAAGGAGATCCAACCAGTCCATCCTAAAGGAGATCAGTCCTGGGTGTTCATTGGAAGGACTGATGCTGAGGCTGAAACTCCAATACTCTGGCCACCTGATGCGAAGAGCTGACTCATTTGAAAAGACCCTGATCCTGGGAACGATGGAAGGCGGGAGGAGAAGGGGACGACAGAGGATGAGATGGTTGGATGGCATCACTGACTCAATGGACATGGGTTTGGGTGGATTCCAGGAGTTGGTGATGGACAGGGAGGCCTGGCATGCTGTGGTTCATGGGGTTGCAAAGAGTTGGACACGACTGGGAGACTGAACTGAACTGAACATAACCACCACTCAAATCCTTTCTCAGCTCCTTTCCCCCCAAGTTCTTTCTATTTACAAACTAGTATATATTTTTCCTCTTTCAGATCTATGTCCATATTTCTGGTAGCCATATCTACGTTTGTATCTATATTTGTTTCTGTTTTTGTATTTCTATTTATAAATTTTAATTTTATGTTTGTATATGTTTGTTTGAACCTGCATTTTTTACCTATCTCTGTTTCTATCTATTTAATACAGATAAAGAAAGGCAGTATAGTCTAGGATTTGAGGGTCAGGCTCCTGGGGTTTGAATTCCATTCCACCAATTATTATGCATCTTTGGGAATGTTATCTGATCTTTACATACCTGACTTTCTTCACCTATTAAATGGGATAACAACTTATCCCATTTAGAAATGTCTATTTCATGAGTTTGTAGTGAATAGGAAATGAGTTAGTATACGTAAAGTACTTAGAGGAGTGTTTGGTGCATAGTACTGTTTAAATTGTCGGAGTTCATAGTTACATTTGAGTATTGAGGGAAGTCTTACTGAGTCCTGGGACTAAATTACTTGCATTGCTGTGCTCGGGCCTCCAGCTCCTTGATTTGCTTTCTGAAACATTTAGAAGTGAATTTGCTATTTCCTGGGTGAATGGAAATGACGTGACTTTGAAAAAAAGAAAGGTCTATTTGCATTAGGTCGTTATCTTCTCAGGAGCAAAAGACATTCTAGGGAAGCAGTCTGGTCTCAACAAAGACTCATGCCAGCGGGGGTTACCTAATGCTTGGCAGTGATTCTGTTGAACATTATGTTTCTCAAGCCCTTTTACTCATAACCCTACATGGTGGTACTCACGGTGTAACCCAGCTATCAGTTGCCTCTATTTTTTGTAATTGTAGCTATTTATTTAGTGGCCGTGCTGGGTCTTCACTGCCGCGCAGGCTCTTCTCTAGCTTTGCCCTCTAGCCGTGGTGCACAGGCTTCTCCTTGTGGTGGCTTCTCCTCTTGTGGGCTCTAGCGCATGTAGTTGAAACTCCTGGTCTCTAGAGCACAGGTTTTGCTCAATAGTTTTGGTACACGGGCTTAGTTGCTGCCAGGCATGTGGGCTCTTCCTAGATCAGGGATCGAACTCATGTCTCCTACATTGGCAGGCAGATTGAGCCACCAGGGAAGCCCTCAGTTGCCTCTTTGAAAAGTCTCTTCCTCTTTCCACAACAGACTTAACACTCAGCCACTGTGGCTTCTGTGTGTGCCTTACACGGCCTTGCCCAAGGCTTCACAATCTATTACAACGGGCTTGTGCAGAGCGATTGATCTCTTTTCCTGCTTCTATTTCCTCATTTGCATGTCCTCCCCTACCTAGCACATTCTTCATCCAAAAATGCTTCTTTAGTACCAGGGTCCACCGTCCTTAGAGCTCAGTGAGGAACTTTTGATAAATAAATGTGTCCTTTTGGTTGATGGTATTAGCAGAAGTATCTCAGAAATGATGTAATTATTAGGGATAATAATGCTTTAAGGAGTAGAGAACACACACAGGAACACATAGTATATTTCAGAGTATGATCCCAATTTCAGCTTGCCTGTCCCCAGATCTAAAGTGTTTGTATTCCTCACATCAAACAGTTCAGATGGTTCCATTAAGCCTGGGGGAACCCAACAGTCTAGGGACACAAAAAATGGAAGCTGAAACCTACATTTAGTCTTTTTTTGGTGTGTGTGAGAGCTTTTTTTTTTTAAATCCCCTGCTTCATGTACAAGTCACACTTCCTCTTTTTCTTCCAGTTTTGGTAAATACATATAATATTATGTTATATGTCTCTCTGTTCTTGAGTCATCAGAATGGATACCCAAGGTAATGGAAATTTCATTCTTCCTATTAAGCCTGCTGGACACCAAGTAAGTGGTTGTTTTCTTCTAGCTTCTTAATTCTGGTGCTGGTACTCCTGAGATATTTTTTCTCCTCGAGGAAAATAAAGGGATGGGAAAAAACATTAGAAGTTTTGAATCCATTACTTGCAAACTCTCAGACTGATGAATGTTTTTTTTTCCACGTGGCACTGACAGGCTAGGACAGCTTATGTTGCTCTTTGGTGTGTGATGCAGTTGGGTACCCCAAGAGCGTTGTGTTGCAAGCATGCTATTTTTAATGGAGAATTCAACTCTCTCTAACTGAAGCTTACAGGGTTTTGCTTTATGCAGTCACACTGGTGAGAAACAACTGGAAAGTGGACTTGTTCCAGACTGCAGAAATGACTGCTGAGCCCTGGCAGGATCACTGTGGCTTTCGAGTCTCACCAATGACATCGCTTACTGTACTGGGTGTGTAAATGTAGACAGTGAAATAATAGCTAGCATTCTTGTGTTTGAAAACCAGAGCCTATGATGGATCATCCTGCGACTGAGCTTTGCTGAGGACCAGAGAGGGAATTAACGTGGGTTGCATCTAGTGTTTGTCAGATACTGGAAGCTGGTCTTCGTTGAAAAGGTAAAACGAAGTGTCTCTTTTCTAGTAAATGCTTTACTGTAAGCAGATATTAAAAGATGACACTGTTGATAGATCTTCCAGGTTCTCTATCGGTAGGACATTTGCATCTTTGGGATTCATCATGTTAATGTAGAGGCCTGAGGGTGACACCTTACTTTATCATCACACCTTAAAGACCCAATACATATGCACAACTATGCAGCCTTGCTTAGCATTTGTCATGAGAGCAAAGGGGTCTGGCAGTGGCTACATACCCTGGTGCATTGTCTAAATTAATCCATTGAGGGATATTGAATCACTTAATCACAACGCATTGCTGCCTTGCTAGGCACGCTCTCCCTTCATTAGGTTTAATATATTTCTCATTATACAAATCTGCTGCTGTGACAATAAGTCTTGTTCATAAATCAGTTTGCCCTTTTGCTTTGTGGATGTGGAGAACTTTCATCAAACAAGACATAAATGGAGCTGTTACACAGGAGGGTCAGAGCAGTCATCACCAGATAGTAATATCTATTCATTAAGATGATTTTTAATAGCACATTTAAATGGGCAGAGGTAAAACAATTATGATCTGAACTTCCTGTTTGCACTACAAACAGGAAAAAGGAAATGTAATAACAAGGAGTACTTGGAACCCCTCCAGTAAATCCCCAAACTTCTTCCTTTTGCTCCTGCTGGATGTAAACCAGATGCTTGGGGACACAGAGTTGGCACGTGTGGTCTCTCAGATGATCATGGTGCTATAAAGGCTGATTTAAAGTCCAAGGTGTAGGAATGATATGCATATAAAGATATGCAAAGTGCTTGGAAATCACTTGAAAAAATAACTGTCAAACAATGGAGCTGGAATTATGGTTATTGACGCCAGAAAAAAAATCCACTTTTATTCTTTCCCTTTCTCTACCCTAGTACTCTGTGGACCAGAAAATTTGAATAACATTTTTGTAAGACAAATTCTGATTGATTGCATATTTAGGACAGCTCCTGGCACACTTCTGGTCTTTCTTGTTTTCTTGATCATATTCTCCAAAGGATTGTCTCTGTTATTGATCTTTTCAAAGAACAAGCTTTTCTTCCCCATTGATCAATTCTAATGTTTTCATTGTGTTATTATTTTATTTCATTAATGTCTATTTTTATCTTTATTCATCTCTCTTCTTCTCCTTTATTTGGATATTTTTCTTTTTAGCTTTCATGGGTTGGAAGTTTCTCTATTTTCTGTTCATTTACCTTAGATCTCAAATGCATAAAAGTAGATTAATCATAGTCTTTGGCTCATGACATACCATCCACTCACATTCTGTGTTAGATTACTTATTTAACATAAAAAGCTCTTGTAAAACTACTGTCCTACATGAAAGCTGGGACCTTGCCAGTCTTCATCTACCCACGTGGCCTCTCTATCCTCTCTCCTTTCCTCCCTGTACTTGAGGTCACCATCTTCATTTTTTGTTTAAGCTTTTTATTTTGTATTGCTGTTGAGTCACTAGGTCATGTCCAACTCTTTGAGACCCCATGGACTGCCGCCCACCAGGCTCCTCTGTCCATGGGGTTCTCCCAGCAAGAATACTGGAGTGGTTTGCCATTTCTTTCTCCAAAGAATACTGGAGTGGGTTGCTATGCCCTCTTCCAGGGGATCTTCCCAACCCAGGGATCAAACCTACATCTCTTATGTCTCCCGCGTTGGCAGGTAGGTTCTTTACCACTAGCACCGCTTATAACTAAAATTATATATCTTTATTTTAGTTGTTTTATGCTTTATGAGAAGAGAATCATGTATATAATTATTTGGAACTTTCCTCCCATTTAACATATTTGAAGAAATTAGAGAAAACCACAAGGCCATTCAGGTATGACTTAAATTACATCCTTTGCAATTATACAGTGGAAGTGACAAATAGATTCAAGGGGTTAGATCCAATAGACAGAGTACCTGAAGAACTATAGACAGAGGTTTGTAACATTCTACAGGAGATGGTGATCAAAACCATCCCCCCCCCCCCCAAAAAAAAGGCAAAATGGTTGTCTGAGGAGGCCTTACAAATAACTGATAAAAGAAGAGAAGCCAAAGGCAAAGGAGTAAAGGAAATATATAAGCATCTGAATGCAGAGTTCTAAAGAATAGCAAGAAGAGATAAGAAAGCCTTCCTAAGTAAACAATGCAAAGAAATAGAGAAAAACAATAGAATGGGAAAGACTAGAGATCTCTTCAAGAAAATTAGAAATATCAAAGGAATTATATTTCATACAAAGATGGGCACAATAAAGGACAGAAACTGTATGGACCTAACAGAAGCCAAAGATATTAAGAAGAAATGGCAAGAATACACAGAAGAACTATACAAAAAAGATCTTCATGACCCAGATAACCATGATGGTGTGATCACTCACCTAGAACCAGATATCCTGGAATGTGAAGTCAAGTGGGCCTTAGGAAGCATCATTATGACAAACGCAAGTGGAGGTGATGGAATTCCAGTTCAGCTATTTCAAATCCTAAAAGATGATACTGTGAAAGTGCTGCACTCAATATGCCAGTAAATTTGGAAAACTCAGCAGTGGCCACAGGACTGAAAGGTCAGTTTTCATTCCAATGCAAAAGAAGGGCAATGCTAAAGAATGCTCAAACTACCACACAATTGCACTCATCTCACATGCTAGCAAAGTAATGCTCAAAATTCTCCAAGCTAGGCTTCAGTAGTATGTTGAACTGAGAACTTCCAGATGTTCAAGCTGAGTTTAGAAAAAGCAGCAGAATCAGAGATCAAATTGCCAACATCCACTGGATCATAGAAAAAGTAAGACAATTCCAGAAAAACGTCTACTTTGGCTTCATTGACTACTCCAAAGCCTTTGACTGTGTAATAAACTGTGGAAAATTCTTAAATCTCATCAAGCTAGTAAAACAAAACAAACAAAAGAAAAACTTAAAAGATAAAAAAAGAAGAAACACAGAATTTTCAGCCCAATCCTGTACCTTCTGAATCAGAATCTCCAGGTGATTCACTTGTTCATTAAATTTTGAGAAATACTTGTGTATAAAACAAAATGACTGTAATTGTCCAACTCCTTTCTTAATGCTGCAACTGTAACTGTCTGAATTTACACAGTCTTTGTAAACTTGAACAGCAGGACATCATATGTCCCTGGATCTTTTCCCCCCTGAGGGACAGAGGATAATTTCCTCATAATTATATTTGTCTCAGGGCAGGTAGCCTATGAGTCAATAAAGAATAAGCCCACAGCGAAGATTCTGATTGGCTTCTGCTCCATTTACTTCTGCATTTCCTCTCATCAGATACAATTGCAAGAAAAAAAATGGGCTTCCTCAAAGGGAGAAAGCAAACATCCACAGGAATCTGCTCTGGATTTCCTTTGCCAACACAGTGTTTGCAGATTGCATTTGAACAGTGTCTCTGCTCTGCCTGAAGGAGAGCTGATCAGCAGAACTGAATAGTCATCCCATGAAACCCCTACTTCAAAAAAGTAGTTGGATGAGAACGTCCCTGATGGTCTACAGGTTAAAACTCCACCTTGCAATGCAGGGTTTGATTCCTGGTCAGGGAAATAAGATCCTACATGCCATGGAGCAACTGAGCCCACGCAGTGCAACTAGAGAGTCCTTGGGTCAAAACAAAAGAGCCCACATGGTGTGATAAAGATCCTGTGTGCCAGAACTAAGACCAGTTCAGTTCAGTTCAGTCGCTCAGTCGTGTCTGACTTTTGTGACCCCATGAATCACAGCACGCCAGGCCTCCCTGTCCATCATCAACTCCTGGAGTTCACTCAGACTCACGTCCATCAAGTCAGTGATGCCCTCCAGCCATCTCATCCTCTGTCATCCCCTTCTCCTTCTGCCCCCAATCCCTCCCAGCATCACAGTCTTTTCCAACGAGTCAACTCTTCGCATGA
Source organism: Bos indicus (assembly GCF_029378745.1). Classification (NCBI taxonomy): domain Eukaryota; kingdom Metazoa; phylum Chordata; class Mammalia; order Artiodactyla; family Bovidae; genus Bos; species Bos indicus. The sequence goes on from NC_091786.1 coordinate 29,589,258, forward strand.
GGTGGCCAAAGTACTGGAGTTTCAGCTTTAGCATCATTCCTTCCAAAGAAATCCCAGGGCTGATCTCCTTCAGAATGGACTGGTTGGATCTCCTTGCAGTCCAAGGGACTCTCAAGAGTCTTCTCCAACACCACAGCTCAAAAGCATCAATTCTTCGGTGCTCAGCCTTCTTCACAGTCCAACTCTCACATCCATACATGACCACAGGAAAAACCATAGCCTTGACTAGATGGACCTTGGCAAAGTAATGTCTCTGCTTTTGAATATGCTATCTAGGTTGGTCATAACTTTCCTTCCAAGGAGTAAGTGTCTTTTAATTTCATGGCTGCAGTCACCATCTACAGTGATTTTGGAGCCCAGAAAAATAAAGTCTGACACTCTTTCCACTGTTTCCCCATCTATTTCCCATGAAGTGGTGGGACTGGATGCCATGATCTTCGTTTTCTGCATGTTGACCTTTAAGCCAACTTTTTCACTCTCCACTTTCACTTTCATCAAGAGGCTTTTGAGTTCCTTTTCACTTTCTGCCATAAGGGTGGTGTCATCTGCATATCTGAGGTTTTTGATATTTCTCCCGGCAATCTTGATTCCAGCTTGTGTTTCTTCCAGTCCAGCATTTCTCATGATGTACTCTGCATAAAAGTTAAATAAGCAGGGTGACAATATACAGCCTTGACGTCCTCCTTTTCCTATTTGGAACCAGTCTGTTGTTTCATGTCCAGTTCTAACTGTTGCTTCCTGACCTGCATATAGGTTTATCAAGAGGCAGGTCAGGTGGTCTGGTATTCCCATCTCTTGAAGAATTTTCCACAATTTATTGTGATCCACACAGTCAAAGGCTTTGGCATAGTCAATAAAGCAGCAATAGATGTTTTTCTGGAACTCTTTGCTTTTTATATGATCCAGTGGATGTTGGCAATTTGATCTCTGGTTCCTCTGCCTTTTCTAAAACCAGCTTGAACATCAGGAAGTTCACGGTTCACGTCTTGCTGAAGCCTGGCTTGGAGAATTTTGAGCATTACTTTACTAGCATGTGAGATGAGTGCAACTGTGCGGTAGTTTGAGCATTCTTTGGTATTGCCTTTCTTTGGGATTGGAATGAAAACTGACCTTTTGGAACTAAGACCAGATGCAACCAAATAAATAAAATTTTTTAAAAGAAAGAGTAGCTGGATGATGGCTCCAGAAAGCCAAAGGAGCAAAAAGATTTTCTCAAAACCTAGTTTATAAAGACTTGTAATCCTTTCCACCTTAGGACAAATGTTTTACCATTTTCTCTTCTTTATCTATTTGCTTTAAAACATTTAATCTGGGCTTTCCATCTCCATCAAACTTTTCAGGAATAAAAAGATCTGTGATCATTCAAGGCAACCAGCACTGCTGTAGTCTTTTTTCTTACTTCTGATCTACACGTGATTCTGGACATCATTTGGTACCTTTCTCCCCATTTTCCTGTTAAGCCTGGACAAGAAGTAGAATTTTTATCCCTCAAGGCATTTATTTCCAGAATTGCCGTCCAGCTGCCGCTGTTTTCCGTGTCTTCTGTCCTGAGAGTCTTGAAGAACAGCTGCCTAGCACAGGTAATAAGGCTGGCAAGTCGCTCCCCGTTTCTGACACTTTTGAATGCAATTAAGAAGTGACAACTGTGTGGGCACTGCTAGTGTTGTGGGGTTTGGGGGTGAATAAGCTCTAGATGCTTGATTTATCTCTCTCTCTCTCTCTTTAACAGTTGTCCTGCCTTAATCTGTCTGGGGTTTTCTGAGGGATCTCCACATGACCTAAATGGCAGAACATTTTTTTCCTTTCCTTTGTCTTTTCTCAATGACCAGCCTCTGAACCATCTTTCACCTCTGCATTTCCACTTTAAAATACATAGAGAGTGTTGGGTCTTCTCTCCTTGGGTGAAAAAAAAAAGGCAAGGTGCACCATATCTCTTCTTTCAGGTTTTTTTCTCCTTTTTTTCTCTACAGTTACTATTGGTTCTGCAATCTGGTGATCATTCCCCCTCTTGATTTGAAATCTTTGTCAGCCTGAATCAATTAAAAAATTGAATTATGCACATGAAAATCATGGCATAGCAGAACAAGATGGACTGCTAATGATGTAAACACTGAACTTCTCAGGATCCTTATGAATTTGGGAAATTTTAATTTCTTTGAGCCCACTTTTTTTCATTTTTTAAAACTGGGATTAATTTAGCTAAATTAATCAGCTATATTTAGCTGACCTAAATATTTCTTGAGGGTATATTGAGGAATATATGTACTTGAACTCAGAGCACATTTTTATGCTTTTGTTATGAGACAATTATAGATTCATAAGCAGTTATAGGAAATAACATAAAGAAAGCTTGAAAATCTTCATTTCCCCCTACAGTAACTCTTGCACAACTATAGTACCATAGCACAACCAGAAAACTGGCATTGACGCAATGCACTGACCTCTGATTTCCCTGTTTTACTTATTTATTTAAAAAATTAAAAAAACACTTTTTTTTGACGTGGACCATTTTTAAAGTTTTTATTGAATTTGTTACAATCTTGCTTCTGTTTTATGTTTTGGTGTTTTGGCAGTGAGTCATGTGGAATCTTCTCTCTCAGACAAGTGATCGACCACACCGATTGGAAGATGAAATGTTAACCATGCACCACCAGGGAAGTCCCAGGTATGACTGCTTCTTAACTCATTACATCTGTGGTGACTCTGTTTCAAATAACCTCATAGTCTGAGGTACTGGGGATTAGGATATCTAGGACTAAGATATTAGGATATCTTTTTGCAGGGCAGGGGGAGACACAATTCAATCCATAGGAGTTCTGTGCAATGTTATGACATGTATAAATTTGTGTAACCAGCACTACACTCAAGATAAAAACAGTTTCATCACTGCAAGGATTTTTTTTTTTTTTTTTTTTATAGCCACAGACCCCTTCTTCCCTCTCCTTTCTTCTCCCCTTACACGCTCTTGGAGTATCTCTTATCTCTTCTCCATCTCTGCAATTTTGTCATTTGAAGAATGTTACAGAAATTTCAATTATACAGACCACTTTTAAAATCTAAAACTCACACACAAAGGTATTAAAGGGGACTTGAATGCACCTATGAATTTTCTAGACCATCAAATGGCAAGAGTTTCATCCTTGGTTTCCCCAGTTCTTTCCTTCTGGGCTCTTTGCTGGCCTGTACAGAGCGTTAGTTAGCAGTTCCTTCTTCCCCATCTTCTTTGCCCAGGGAGGACTGGGGACCATGAGACATGTTTGCTCTCTGAGGAACAGATTGAAACATCTCACCACCACACTCCTCTGTGGTAAACCTGTTCTTATTGCAGCAGACCCCTGACTTGGATTTCCAACATGCAGAAGAGTTGTCAGTCTTAAGACATGAAAGATCGTGACCCTCCCAAGGGCTATTGATGGCAAAACACATTAACATATCAGCAATAGAATCACACAGTCTTAGAGTTATGTGGAACTGTGAAGCCATTTTGTTCCTTCTCTCGCCTTTATAAAGGATTGCTGCTGTTGTTTAGTCACTCAGTTGCGCTCAAATCTTTGCAACCCCATGGACTGTAGCCCACCAGGCTCCTCTGTCCATGGGATTTCCCAGGCAAGAATACTGGAGCGGGTTGCCATTTCCTTCTCCAGGGGATCTTCCCAACCCAGGGAGTGAACTCATGTCTCTTGCGTCTCCTGCACTGGCAGGATTCTTTTCCCCTGAGCCACCCGGGAAACCCTTATCAAGGATGTATTCACACTAATACAGATAAGACACATTCTGCTGCAGATACATGATTGTTCTTTAGGATGTTTTTGGGAGCTTGGTAGGTTCTTAAGAGGTTGAATGCCCTTTTGTTGGGTCATTTTATGCTCTTCTTATCTATCTATTTTTACTGTCTAATAGTCTGTTTCCCTGAATCAGCTCATGTGCATTTGCCTTATTTCTGGGAATTAGAATAAAATTAGAAGTCATACAATGTGCTTTTCCACTTTCAGAGTCTCCAAGCATAAGGTATCAAATTATATTTCTAAAGAGAAAGCATGAAAGCAAGTTTTGGATGCTTCTGAATGAAGCCAAATGTCGATCATCCACTGCGGTCCAGAATTGCCAAAGCATTTTCTTACTGGACAGTAAGTGGGACTGCTCTCAAACCATCTTCGTTGTCCAACATTCCAGCCATTTTTGTCCCTTACAAATATTGCAGCAATTTAGCAATCTATCGACTTGACTTTTTTCCCCATAAACATGCTGCCTGATAGATGCATAATTCAAATTCACACACAAACCGTGAGATGTTTGCTTAGCAAGAGCTATAATTTAAATGTAACCTCTGCGGAAAGCCATTCAGTAGCGCCTGTGTGTAAAGTGTAATTTAGTCTGTAGAAGCAATCTCCCCGCCGCCATTCTAATATGCGAGCTTGTTTGCTAAATAATCATTGTGGCGTTTTGCTCAAAGCGGTGGTTTTATGTATTTTTCCCCCACTACTCGTAAATGTTGCCAAGGTAAATGAGAGGTCTTTGGAAACTGTTACTGTCATATAGTTTTCATTTGAAAATGTCACAATAAAGCAATGTTCTTTGATGCCAAGAAGCATAGAACATTAGAACATGATAACCATAGTACCTAAACACAGTAAAATGACATAGCACAAATGGCTTGATTCTCTCTTAAAATGAGAGGCTTTTCTGCTGTTTTTTTTTTTTTTTTTTTTTTATTCTAAAGGATCTGTTTGGAGGACAGAACTGGGAGTAAGATGGAATGTATAAAAGAGCCGCCAAGGTGGGAGTTTGGAAGAAATTATTATTATTTGCAGCTTGGGTCGAATGGAAAGGAAGAGAAATTTGGGAGAAAAATGTACTCCAAATAAGAGAGATGGAGATTACAGTTCAAAATACGCCATTAACACCAAATTACAAAAGTCTTTCCAAGAGCCAGACAGAGGCACAAAGTAAAAGTGAAGTTTTAAAGGTATAATTTGAAGAGTCAGGAAAACACACAAATAGAAAGTAAAAGAAAAAGAGGAAAGTTACATGCAGCCAGATAGGAAAGGACACGATTTTTCCAAGTACACTTTGGGTACTTTTTCTTGTCCTGCCTACTACATTAAGGAATATTATCTATACTTTTATTGGTGTGTTTGAGAGTCCTTAAAAAACTTGGTGATTGTTATATTATCCCTTGTATTTTTTTTGAAAAAAATATGATACTTTGTTTTAAAAAATAATAATTTCATTTGTTTGTTTCTTTTTTGGCTGTGCTGGGTCTTTGCTGCCGTGAGGGCTTTCCTCTAGTTGTGGCGAGAGGGGGCTTCTCACTGCAGTGGCTTCTCTTGTTGCGGAGCACAGGCTCTAAGGCACGTGGGCCGCAGTAGATGCAGTGCGAGGGCTCAGCAGTTGCGGTTCCTCAGCTCTAGAGCACAGGCTCAGCAGCTGTGACGCTCTGGCCTAGGTGCTCTGCGGCATGTGAGATCTTCCAGGACCAAAGATCGAACCTGTATCTCCTGCACTGGCAGGTAGATTCTTTACCACTGAGCCACCAGGGACGCCCCTCGCCCAATTATGATAATTTCTAAATTAAAAGATGGACTTGGGAATTTGAGTTTATTAAAAAGACTCCAGGAATGGTAAATGAATGAGATCATCATGTAGGAATATTCTAAATGCTATCTGCATTGCTTATATATATATGTATGTATGTTGCTGTTCAGTTGCTAAGTTGTGTCTGACTCTTTGTGATGCTGTGGACAGTAGCACACCAGGCTTCTCTGCGGTTCACCATCTCCCAGAGTTTGCTCAAATGCATGTCCATTGAGTCGGGGATGTTATCCAACTGTCTCAGCCTTTGCTGTACTCCTTCTTCTTTTTTTGTGGCTCATATATTGGGAGGCACGATTATTGTCTTCCAGCAAGATAATGGAAGCAATTTGCTTCAGTTTCATCCTTCAAACGTTTGTTGGGTGATTACTACATGCTATTCTCTGTACTGGGCACTAAGCGTTCAAAAATGAAAGATTTTGCTTTCTTCTCTGGAAAACTCAATATCCTGCTAAAATCTAGGAGTGCCCACAGTGGCTTATTTTCCTTTCTGGAGAGTTCTGTGTCTAATGTTTCTCATCTTATTTAGTCACTACTTTTCCCCCTATCACTTCTCATCACATCATGAATGAACAAAAATTAATCTTCTCCTATTATAGCTTCACCTTAATTCTGATTATTCCTCTTAAGTAAAAGTTATTTATCTTCAAGCCTTACGATTGCTTTCAAAAAAACAATCACTGCTGTCTGGCATTTTCAACCACGGGAGATTTTTGAAAGAATGGGTCTAATGCTCTAAAGCCAAATTTAAAGCAAGATTTCAAAAGTGTTTTGAGCAATGATAGCATTAGTAGAATAAGTACTCTCCTAATCATCACTTTACAATGAAAAATACTCATCAGACGCTGATGTTTTGAGATGTTTCTTTAAAAAAAAAAGTTATAATCACATTTTGTGTATAAGTTTTGTGTGCTAGTGTGGGTGCCTGCAAAGTCATGTCCAACTCTTTGTGAATCCATGGACCATAGACCATCAGGCTCCTCTCATCCATACATATTGCAAAGTCATTGATGGGTCAATATTCACTATTAATATGCTTTAACTTATGATTGTCTCTTATCTAGCAGTTAGTGAGAAGATCAAATACAAGAAAAAACATGACCTTCACCTGTGAACCATTGAACTTGCTGGGTGCTAAAAGTCATTGTCTGGTCTCATGTAATGGAGAGTGTTGGTCCTTAGAGAATGGTTCACTCCATCTTCATCTCCATCCTCTGAGATGGCAACTTCTATGCGTTTTCCTTAGCAACACCATCCCTGTTCTCTTGGTCACATTACCTCTATGTTCTCAGAGCACCCACAGCACCTCCTTATCTGAAAGTATAATAAATAACAACCCTTTAATTGTGCATTTAGACATTAGGTGTCCTCAGGGCAGGGTTTGCTTCTATTTTGCCCACCACTGAATCTCTGACACCTAGCACAGTGCCTAGCACAGAACAGTAAATTAAAATATACTGAATAGAGACTTCCCTGGTGGTCCAGTGGTTAAGACTCCATGCTTCCAATGCAGGTGGTGTGGGTGGGATCCCTGGTTGAGGAACTAAGATGGTACATGCTTCATGCTTCATACTGAGTAAATGAATGGATGAATGAGTGAGTGAAATGCTAAAATTTATTCTTTTTTTTAAAATTTTATTTTATTTTTAAACTTTACAATATTGTATTAGTTTTGCCAAATATCGAAATGAATCCGCCACAGGTATACCTGTGTTCCCCATCCTGAACCCTCTTCCCTCCTCCCTCCCCATACCCTCCCTCTGGGTCGTCCCAGTGCACCAGCCCCAAGCATCCAGTATCGTGCATCGAACCTGGACTGGCGACTCGTTTCATACATGATATTATACATGTTTCAATGCCATTCTCCCAAATCTCCCCACCCTCTCCTTCTCCCACAGAGTCCATAAGACTAGAAAACTATAAAACACTGGTGAAAGAAATCAAAGAGGACACTAATAGATGGAGAAATATACCATGTTCATGGATTGGAAGAATCAATATAGTGAAAATGAGTATACTACCCAAAGCAATTTACAGATTCAATGCAATCCCTATCAAGCTACCAACGGTATTCCTCACAGAGCTAGAACAAATAATTTCACAATTTGTATGGAAATACAAAAAACCTCGAATAGCCAAAGCTATCTTGAGAAAGAAGAATGGAACTGGAGGAATCAACCTACCTGACTTCAGGCTCTATTACAAAGCCACAGTTATCAAGACAGTATGGTACTGGCACAAAGACAGAAATATAGATCAATGGAACAAAATAGAAAGCCCAGAGATAAATCCACGCACATATGGACACCTTATCTTTGACAAAGGAGGCAAGAATATACAATGGATTAAAGACAATCTCTTTAACAAGTGGTGCTGGGAAAACTGGTCAACCACTTGTAAAAGAATGAAACTAGAACATTTTCTAACACCATACACAAAAATAAACTCAAAATGGATTAAAGATCTCAACGTAAGACCAGAAACTATAAAACTCCTAGAGGAGAACATAGGCAAAACACTCTCCGACATACATCACAGCAGGATCCTCTATGACCCACCTCCCAGAATATTGGAAATAAAAGCAAAAATAAACAAATGGGACCTAATTAAACTTAAAAGCTTCTGCACAACAAAGGAAACTATTAGCAAGGTGAAAAGGCAGCCTTCAGAATGGGAGAAAATAATAGCAAATGAAGCAACTGACAAACAACTAATCTCAAAAATACACAAGCAACTCCTACAGCTCAACTCCAGAAAAATAAATGACCCAATAAAATTTATTCTTATACTGTTCTCTTGTTTCTTCTTTTCTTTAAAGAAGATATTTACATTTCTCCCTTTAGCTGAAAATACAGAAAAGACAGAATTTTCTAAATGGCCTTTCTTGGTATCTGAGTTTTACATGAAATCTCTTGACAGTGTTTTATTTTGATTTTTCAGAATTTTTTTATCCCTAAACTAGAATGTATATAGAAGTTTGGTCTCACAGAGATTTTAAATATAGCAGAGTTGTGGTTTTGAAACAGTAGGCAAATAAGTGTCCTTATGTTCCCTGATCATGTAATATAATTTGTTATTTTGCTCACTGCCACCTCTTTCAGTGTATCTTAGTTCCCCAGAGTCCATAAAATGGTTGAGAAAAAGAGAAGGTACTTCCTTTGGTTTACTGAAAGTTGTTTTCTTACTTTTCCAATGGAATAAATATTAGATTCTATGGTGCTTTCTACCTGGAACTAATCAAAGTGTGAAATTCATGTTTTATGGCCCTTGCTGGTAGTAATTAACATATATAAGTTCTTTCAAAATGACTTTTGTAATTGCATTTTTTTGAGATTTCAGACATTCAGTTTTTTGTTACAAAATTTTGAATTCTCTAAGAAATATTAAGTTCTGTTCCTAGTAACAATTCCTTAAAAAAAATAAAATGCTGTTTCTTTAGAATTGGTCACTTGGTTAAATGTTTATCCAAGATTTTACTGAGTTATTTAAAAATACACCTACCATTTTTAGATCAAGCCTTAGGGAACTTATTATGCTTAAGTGTGTAAATTGTGATATGTTAATATGCTAAACTATGATGAAATCATTGAAGGCATCATCATGTGAAGAAAACCCCAGGGAGGTTATTAGCAATTTAGCATTTACAGTTCATGAGAGAATGCTAATTTCACTTACTAGAGGAAAGTACAAAGATGGTAATCATTATGAATAAGACCCAATGATTGTAAAAGCCTAAAAATGGGAAGTTGATGATTGTACAGATATTCTTAGAATAAATGCATCTGATAGTGTAGAGAAAATGGAACATCTCAATTCAGTTGAATTTCCTTCCAATTTATTATTATTTTTTTTTTCTGGAAACCCAAATTGCAGTGAACTGCCTGCCTTGAATGTATATCCCAGTCCTGTGATTTTAACCTGTACGGGTGAGCACTAGCTATTGTTGCTACTCTTTAGTTGCTCAGTCATGTCCGACTCTTGCGACCCCATGGACTGTAGCCCTCCAGGCTCCTCTGTCCATGGGATTCTCCAGGCAAGAATACTGGAGTGGGTTGTCATTTCCTTCATTTTCCTTCTTCCCCACCTAGGGATCGAACCTGAATCTGCTGCATTGGTGGGTGGCTTCTTTACCACTGAGCCAGCAGGGAAGCCTAGTGCACTAGCTATAGATTAGGATATACGAGCAGATGATGGAGTGTCACATAGTAACTCTAAAAGTCTTACAGAGTAACACCATGTTGGGACTTCCCATGGTGGTCCAGTGGCTAAGACTCCACACTCTCAGTGCAAGGCCCTGTGTTCAATCCCTGGTTAGGGAACTAGATCACACATGCAGTGAATGAAAGAACCCATGGGCCGTAACTAAGACCTGGCACCGTGAAAGCAAGCAAGCAAGCAAGCAAGAAAAAAAAAAATATTTTAAAAGTCATCACCATGTCTCCTGAGTGATTTCTATCACCCACTCTTTTCTTGGCCCTGTCATCAGGACCAGCACCTCATTGCTCACAGTCTCATCTTTTTTTCCCCATCCTTTTCCCCCTACCCACTAGCTCTCCAGGATCTTAACCTGATTGCAAGATATTAAGAATGTATACATATATTTTAATGCTCTTTTTCAAGAAAAAGTCCACCATGTGATTTACAAGTAGGGAAATTGAGGCCCAAAGAGGTAACACAAATTGTTCAGTTAGAGAATCAGTTAGTGAAAGAGCCAGGCTCTTAACTCTTAGCTTGATGTGTTTTTTTTTTTTTTTTTTTCTAGTACGATATCTTAATTATTTCAATGGTGCTACTAGCTATTCCATTCTCCCTGGTAATGAGAGCTAGATCAATCTTACACAGTTGAGTAACAATGTTGCCTATCTTTTTTTGTTGTTCAGTCACTCAGTTATGTCTGACCTTTTGCAACCTCATGGGCTACAGCATGCCAGGCTCCCTAGTCCTTCACTGTCTCCCAGAGTTTGCTCAAACTTATGTTCACTGAGTTGGTGATGCCATCCAACCATCTCATCCTCTGTTGCCCCCATCTCCTTTTGCCTTCAGTCTTTCCCAGTATCAGGATCTTTTCCAATGAGTCAGCTCTTCGCAGCAGGTGGCCAAAGTATTAGAACTTCAGCCCCAGTCCTTCCAATGAATATTCAGGTTGATTTCCTTTGGGATTGACTGGTTTGACCTCCCCACTCCAGTGTTCTTGCCTGGAGAATCCCAGGGACAGAGGAGCCTGGTGGGCTTCTGTCTATGGGGTTGCACAGAGTCAGACACGACTGAAGCAACTTAGCAGCAGCAGCAGCAGCAGCAGCAGCAGCAGCAGGTTTGAACTCCTTGCAGTCCAAGCGATTCTCATGAGTCTTCTCCAGCACCACAATTTGAAAGCATCAATGCTTTGGTGTTCAGCTTTCCTTATCGTTAAAATACCTCATTCAAAATTGAAGTAAATCACTAGTTATGTTTCTTATACAGATTAAAAAGGGCAAAATATGGGAAATTGGCAGACCAATACACAATAGTATTGGAAAAAGAGAACAGGAATAAGAAATATAGAAGTGATGCAAATTGAGAAGAGCAGGAATGAAATGAGATGATGGAAGTAGAGAAATTAGTGACCCTGTGACCATCAGCCTTTCTGATGAGCTGCTCATCACAAACCTGCAAGCCTGAAGAACAAAGAAAGAGCCTGGAGACAGTGACATCAGTGGTTTACTGGATAGGGGATCGTGCATGTATGAAGCAAAAAGGTCCTGGAGCAATACTCCACAGTGGGTGGCCAGTGAGGGGCTGGACATGACAGCATGGTGGAGTTAGAGGGAAAGAGGTTACCAGGTTACCAGTTATAGAGCAAATTTGACTTCATGTTGGCTCGTTGGTTACCAGGGAAGCCAAGAGTGAAACATGCCCCCTTCGCTACCTCTTTGATAAATTATCATAGAAGAGACATTCTGTTATAAAGATTAGAACTATCCCTAGCTGGGGCTGGGGCAAGTAGGCATTTATTGATTAGGCTCTATGATTAGGAGGGAAGTCAATCATGTGAGTAGAGTGTAAATAAATCAGGGACTGATGAGTAGAGGATGAGCAGAGAAGAAGAGAATAGCATCTTGGGTGGTTCTGACCATATACTTTCAGACAAGAAATCATGTAAGATACCTTGGGTTTTAGGTAAATTATTTTCTTCTAAAAGGCATTTTTTTCATTAATAATAAGCACTCAGTAAATGTTAGTTATGTGTAGGTAACAGCACTAAATCAGTGGCAAAATTATCTTGCTTAATCCTCTGTATGTTCACCTGAGGAATAGCTGTTTAGTCCCCACTTTACCTAAGAGGAAACTGTGGGTAGAAATGTTTTAGAACCGTGTCCTATGTCACATGACTAATCAATAGCAAAGCGAAGATTTAAACTTAAGTCAGCTGAATTTCTTTCAAGTTTTTTTTTTCTTTAATATGATCAAACGCAGGCAAAGATTGCACTGACCTTTCAGTATCAAAGACTGAACCTCTATAAATTTTGTTACCTGAAAACTGGATTTGCCTCTCGGTGAGTGTCAAGCCAAAAGACACATTCAAGTCAAAGATTCATTGGAGGAAGGATTTATTACTTGAAGCAAGTTCGGTAAACACTGGGGATCTTTCCCAAAGCAGTGTCTCCCCAACAGCAAAATTGCACGCTCAGTGCGATGGTTCTCTCCTTTCAGCCTCGTAGATAAAATCACTTGGAGGCCTTGTGGAAACGGATTGTTGGTTAGAGTTTCTGATTTGGTAAGTCCCGGGTGGAGTCTGCACAGAAGGCAATGGCACCCCACTCCACTACTCTTGCCTGGAAAATCCCATGGACAGAGGAGCCTGGCAGGCTACAGTCCATGGGGTCACGAAGAGTCGGACACGACTTAACTTTCACTTTTCACTTTCATGCATTGGAGGAGGAAATGGCAATCCACTCCAGTGTTTTTGCCTGGAGAATCCCAGGGACGGGGGAGCCTGATGGGCTGCCGTCTATGGGGTCGCACAGAGTCCGACACGACTGAAGAGACTTAGCAGCAGCAGTAGCAGCAGGGTGGAGTCTGAGAAACTGCGTTTCAAAGAAGTTCCCTGGTGATGCTGCGGGCTGCTGGTCTATGACATTTCCGGGGTCACAAGCTCAGGGTTCAGCCGGCAACCCAGCGCCAACACCCCTCATGACCTCTAGAGGGCGCTGAGCAAGACTCTGCAGGGGCTTGGCAGTCGGTGGCCTTGAGACAGGCTGTGGGTTTTCTCTTTTCCGGTTGATGGTGGTAGAAGCTCTTTTTTTTTTTTTCTTCCGACTGCCATCTTTAAGAAGCTCATTTTGCTCACTGGAGATAAAGATTGCCACTGTTCCCAGTTTTCCCCCTTTTCCTCTGTATTTTTCTGAGCTGTTTGCTTCGAATAGGCGCTTCATCTGTCTGTGAGATGGCGCTGTTTACCCTCCATTCGGTGTGGTGATTTCCAGCCATGCAGAAGACGGTGACTCTGGGATTTGTCATTGTTAGCCATGGTCTTCGATTTCCTTCACACGCTTAGTTGTCTGTTTCCTGAACTGTGTATGCGTGTGTACATGGAGAGACGTAAAAGAAGCAGGTTTGTTTTATTTAGTGAGTTTTTCATCATGTAACTCCAGCGTATTTTTTTCCCCTTAGGAGAACTCTGGTTGAGGGCTGATGCTTTTCGACGCTGTCTTGAAGCTGGGTATTACAATTTAATGCTAACTACTACCAATTATCATAAAAGAAAACTAAGAAATTATGTTTATAACGTTTGGTTTTGCAGGCCTTAAATTGGTTACAATGGCGTACATTATCATTATGGACATTAGTGTTAAGTGGGTGCATTAATATTTTACTTCTGTATTATCAGGGTTGAATGATAGCAAACACTAGCGTACAAAGAACTGAAAGGTTTTTTTTCCCCCCATTACTCTTTTGCCTGTTTGTCAACTTATGTAATATGCACACACTCCAAACCAGTTATTCCAGCCAGCTCTGTAATCCATTTGGACCACTCTGTGATTAATCTGGCCCAGACAATCAGTAGCAGGGAGGAAGACGAAGGAAATAAAAGGTCACTGTAGCCCAGTCCAACTGCCCACTGGGTAGACATAGCGTCAGAACTCTGTTCTAGAGAGTTGTGTGACTCGGCCAACATTCTGTATGTGTGTGTGTACGTAAGCATACAATACTATATAATCTCTTAAAAGAGATCTTACAGGACTTCCCTGGTGGTTCCCTGGTTAGGAATCTGCCTGCCAATGTAGTGGACAGAGGTTCAGTCCCTGGTCTGGGAAGGTTTCACAGGCCACAACTACTGAGCCCAGACTCAAAAGCCCTTGAGCTGCAACCACCGAAGCCTAGCGTGCCTAGAGCCTGTGCTCTGCCACGAGACAAGCCATCTCGTTGAGAGACCCGAGCACCGCACCTAGGGACCAGCCCCTACTTGCTGCATCTAGAGAAAAAGCCTGTGCAGCTCCAAGACCCAGCACAGCCAAAAGTATTAAAATAAATTAAAAAATTTTAAACATTGAAAAAGATTATACAAACATGTAGCATAGGTTCGACAGCAAAAGAAAAAGATGTAAAGGGAATTGCTCTTTTGCTCATTAACTGTTACTTGGTCTCGGTTGTTAAGAAGCTGCTCTTCCAAAAATATAAGTCCTTCGTGAGGCAGTTATGCCAGTCATCTATTCACTCAACAAATATTTACTAAGTGCCTTCTATGCGCCCAGCATTTGTACTAGCAGCTGTGAATGGAGCAGTAAATAGTGTGTAGTTCCTCTCCTCATGGAGCCTATAATACGCTGAAAGAGATAAGCAATAAAGAAGTAAATAAACAATTGAGCAATGGTAGAAGTGCAACAAAAGAAGCAGGGTGATGTGATAGAGGACAGAGGATGGGGGAAGGACGTAGCATCCTTGGTTGGGGTGGTCAGGGAAGGTTCAATGAGAAGATGACATTTAGCTGATGCAAGACAAAGGGAGCCATGTGGGTAGAGAGGACCCCATGTGGGAAAGCCTTAAACTACCAGCACCCTGATCAGAGGGTCTCCTAAGAGCTGCATGTTTGAAGGGATATGTTCTCACTGATGGGTAGAGGCCAAAGTAATTTTGGATCTAAGATGGTGTCAGGGGAAAGTCGAGCTTGGTAGGCAGTCTGTGGTCATTGTGAGAGCCATGGCTGGAGGGAAACACGAAGGAAGTGTGACAAAGGCCCATTTGTTGATTTTGCAATTATGTCTAAAAGCCTGTGATGCCCCCGGCAGCCTATGTGCTAGAAAAAGCTTGCCCTAGGACAGTATTCTCTGAGATAGGGCAGAATTCCTTAACTCCTGGCCTCTTATTTGGCTGGCTCTGTGGTGTGGCATACCCTTGGAGACAGGTGCACCCAATGTTTTTCCTTGTGGTCCCACCTGCTTGCCTGGGTTGTGGGCATGATGGGCTAGTCCACCTGTATAAATAATCCAGGCCTGTTTTGGAATGGCCCATCGATCTGAACTGCACCTGCTTTGGCTGTTCAGCAAAGACAGAAGGTCAGTCTTGTGTTCTATGTTAGGCCATGGCTCTATCCCACAATACTACTCAGCTGAAGAGTGAAAAATCTATTCAATTAACCCATTGTTTAGTACTCAAAACATTTAGACAGTTTGCGCTTTTAACTGAATTGGCCATAATTTGAATGGGCATAAAAGACTGTTCAAATTAACCAAAATGAAAAGGGGGGAGGTGATTAAGACAATTCATCTAGTCTAACCATTCACTCAAACATTGAATGAAAAACAATCATGTGTCATTGAACCCATCTTATTCTACCTGGGGGAGGGGGTTTTCAGAGTCAGGGCTGCTATTACACAGTAGAGCCTGCTTGGCAATGAGAAACCCAAACCAGACTCAATCACTTTCCCTGTTCATACCCCGGATGTGGAATTTACTGACGTATTGCCAGAAGCTCACAGCAGAGATCCAGTTAGAGCTTTGGGGACTGATTTCTCAATGTTTTTCGAAGGGTAATATAGTATCTACCACTTACTGATATGAATGGGATGTTACGAGATGGTTAGGAAAGAAGCTGTCTAGACAAAGGAAACAATATATTTTGGGGTGTTGATGCTGGAGAAAAGTTCAGTAGGCTCACAAATGGTTATTCATTTGTATGCTAGAACACAGATGGAAGAGAATAATGAGGAAAAAAAGGTAATTGGGGCATATACCTAGAGAAAACCATAATTGCAAAAGATCCATGCATCACGATGTTCATTGCAGCATGGTTTACAATAGCCAAGACATGGAAGCAACCTAGATGTCCATAAAGAGAGGAATGGATAAAGAAGATCTGGTACATAAATACAATGGAATATCACTCAGCCGTAAAATGGAACAAAACCGTGCCATTTGCAGAGATGTAGATGGACCTAGAGAGGGTCATACAGAGTAAAGTAAGCCAGAAAGAGAAAAGCAGATGTCATATATTAGTGCATATATGTGGAATCTAGAGAATGGTACAAACAAAAATGGTACAAAATCTTTCTCTATTTTCAAAGAGAAACAGAGACACAGATGTAGAGAACAAACGCATGGACACCAAAGGTGGGGGAGGTGCAGTGGGATGAATCGAGAGATTGGGATTGACATGTCCACACTACTATATACCAAATAGACAGCTAACGAGAACCTGAAAGTGTTCAGTCGTGTCCAGCTCTTTGCGACCTCATGGACTGTGGCCCGCCAGGGTGTCTGTCCGTAGAATTCTGCAGGTGAGAATACTGGAGTGGTTAGCCATTCCCTTCTCTAGGCGATCTTCCTGACCCAGGGAGTCTCCCATATTGTAGGCAAGTTCTTTATTGTCTGAGCCGCCTCCCTGATGACTCAGACAGTAAAGAATCTGCCAGCAATGCGGGAAATCCAGGGTCACAAATAGTCAGACACAATTGAGTGACTAATACTTTAACGAGAACCTACTGTACAGCACAGGGAACACTACGCCATGCTCTGTGGTGACCTAAATGGGAAGGGAATCCAAAAAAGAGGGTTATGTGTGTATGCATAGCTGAGTCACTTTGCTGCACAGCAGAAACTAACATGACACTGTAAAGCAACTACACTCCAATGAAAATCTTTAAAAAATGTTAATAGTTGGGGCAAGTTTATGAAGGATTTATAAGCATCATGTTGGGAACCATGAGTTTATTTTTCAGGCTAGTGGTTCTGAAACTTTTGTGTTAATCACAAATCACAGGGTAGGGGAGAAGGAAGCAGTGCTTACGGTGCAAATTCCTGTCTTATCTACTCGGATGACAATTCAATAGGTCATGAGCGAGGCCAGAGTAAGAATATGCCTTTTTAATGGTTCAGGTGATTTAGATGCACGAGGTCTAAGAATCACCGTCCCGGAAGCTTTTCTGTAGGTAACAAGAAGCTCTGGGAAGGTTTAAAGCTCAAGAGTGTCTTATAGGATTGCACTCTTCTGGTCTAGCTGAATTCTTCCAATTATTTGCTGCATTCTCAGCTTTCCCGATGCTATGGTATATGACCTGCTCTTGTATACTTCCTCATTGGTTACTGTCAGAGGTTACCCACAGGAGACTGATATTAATTTTTTTTTTTTTTTGTATTTACTTGGCTGTGTTGGGTCTTAGTTATGGTACTTGGGACCTCCACAGCATCATGTGGAATCTTTGGTTGCAGTGCACGGGCTCTCTAGTTGTGGCATGTGGGCTCCATAGCATGTGGGCTCACTAGTTGTAGCATTTGGGCTTAGATGCTATGTGTCATGAGGGATCTTAGTTCCCCGACCAGGGATTGAACCCTCGCCCCCTTGCATTGCAAGGCAGACTCTTAACAACTGGACCACCAGGGAAGTTCAGAGACTGATATTAATGATAACAGGAAGTAAGATTCTCTGTTACTGCAATGTTCTGTGGCTACCATGAAAATCCTTCATGCTGAATTGATTCAATTTTAAAACTTCCCCAACCACAATGAAGTTTTACCTACATTTGCATGGCGCAATTATGCCCAGTACCCTGGTGATTCATTGGCTAATCCAAATGTTTTTGTCAAACTAATTTTCTACCATTAAAGCCACTCAGAGCTCCCAGGGTCTCTGGGAGGACCCCTCGCCGTCCCTTAGTGCAATAACTTCTTATCTCGTCTCTAACACCAATCTGCGGCTTCTCAAATCTAATTTTCATATGACTGTCAGAGTTGATTTTTTTAAAACTCCGGTAAAGATCATTTAACTTCTTAAATACAAAACAAAACCAAAACACCTTTATTTTTAGAAAGGGAGCTAATTTACATCATCTTCCTACTTTGTACCTGGAGGTGAATGTAGCAAATTACAGCTAATCTTTGTGAAGCAGGTCTTGTTATTTCCATTTGAGAAGGAAATCTTCTGGGAAGCAACTGAGCTGAAATCTAAACTCAGGTTCCAGAACTTGTTCTCTTTCTAGTATGTTATCAAATGGTTCAGTTAAAATAGAGGTAGCAGAACTACTTCAAAAAGAAAGTTTGGTTCAGGACTTCCTTGGTGGTCCAGTGGTTAAGCATCCGCCTGCCAAAGCAAGGGACACAGGTTTGATCCCTGGTCCAGGAAGATCCTACATGCCTTGGAGCAACTAAACTGGCTTGTTACAACTAAGACCCGACGCAGCCAAATAAATAATAATAGTAATAATAAAAGGAAGTGGGGGTCACCTAGATGGTAAAGAATCTTATTGCAATGCAGGAGACCCAGGTTTGATCCCTGGGTTGGGAAGATCCCCTGGAGAAGGGCATGGCTACCCACTCCAATATTGTTGCCTGGAAAATTCTATGGACAGAAGAGCCTGGCAGGCTACAGTTCATGGGGTCACAAATAGTCAGACACGACTGAGCGATATTAACACTTGGCTCAGTGGAAAAATCATTGACCCAGGAGTGAGTCATGAGGGTCCTAATGAGTAAATGCTTGTTATCTTTTGTATCCTCTGGCTTCTTAGCTGTAAAACAGAGATGGACTCAAAGCTGATCTAGAATGTACTTTTTTATTTTTATTTGATTATCTCTCTCTCTCCTAGATTATAAACTCCACTCCAAGATGGTAAGGATTTTTAAATTGTGGTAAAAATATATAACATGGCATTTACCACTTTAACCATTAAAAAAAATTGTTCCTTTGGGTTACCACTTGCCACTCAGAATAGCCACGGAATTCAAGGCAGCTTTGCTTAACCAGCAGATTTTTCTCTTTCTCGAATGCCCTTTTCTCAACTCTAATTGTGGCAATTCTACTTATCTTTTGTAATTCTTCCATGAAGACTTTCCAGATTCTCCTGGTCCTAAACAATTGTTTTGTGCTCTCTTTACTGCACACTTGACCTCCACTATATGGCTCAGATGGTAAAGACTGCCTATAACTTGGGAGACCTGGATTTGATCCCTGGGTGGGGCAGATCCCCTGGAGAAGGGAATGGCAACCCACTCCAGTATTCTTGCCTGGAGAATTCCATGGACAGAGGAGCTTGGTGGGCTACAGACCATGGGGTTGCAAAGATTTGGACATGACTTTCATATTTTCACTTCCATAGATCTAATTTAGTTTTTCCATATGACATACAGCAGCATATATTACCACATTTTACAGATGTCTCCCTATTCTTCTGTCCCTGGTTCATCCTCTCCATCTTCTGAGGCTGGGGGTATAAAAGTGCCTTAAGGTTTGGTTTCCTTCAGGCTGATCGAAGTGGAAGGCAGCATACATAAATCTTTGTCCTGCCGGTCTGTGTTCACCAAGCTGGGTTGTGCTAAGTCGTGTCAGTCGGGTCCGACTCTGTGCCTCTTTAAGTCTCCCACGTTTGTAGGTAGATTCTTTAGCAAACTTCCCTGGGGGCTCAGACTGTAAAGCATCTGCCTACAATACGGGAGATCCAGGTTTAACCCCTGGGTCAGGAAGATCCCCTGGAGAAGGCAATGGCAACCCACTCCAGTATTCTTGCCTGGAAAATCCCATGGACGGAGGAGCCTGGTGGGCTACAGACCATGGGGTCACAAAGAGTCAGACATGACTGAGCAACTTCACTTTCACTTCTTTACCACTAGCGCCACCTGGGAAGCCCTTGTTCTCCAGGGTAGCCTCTTTGGAAGCCCTTGTTTTAACAAGCAACTCCCAAATCTCAATGGATTAACTTAACAGAGGTTTGTGTTTCTGCGCCTGTCCTGGTCCAGGGCAGGTTGATGGAAAATCTCTGCTCCCTAGTCACATCCCCAGACCCAGGATTCTTTCTAGGGCCTCAAGTAGGGGGGTTCCTGAAATCCTGCTTGAGATTTCTTTTTTTTTTTTTTTTTTTTGCCTCAGGCCAGTAGGCAAGGGAAGAAAGGACTGAGGAGGGTTGAATGGGTCTTTCATGGGTCAGGCTTGGATGTGGCAAAAAGCACTTCTGCCTATTTTCCTTTTTCCAGAGTTTGGTCTCATAGCTTTTCCTGATTATGTGAGAGGCTTGGAAATGAACTTTAACTGTGAGCCCAGAAAAAACAAAAAAGCAAGTTTGATGAGCATTTAATTAAATTCTCTCACACAGACTAAAAGCAACTTGAAATCTCCTTAAGAGCTGTGTCGTAGTACATAGTTCAGGGGGAGAGACTTTCTTGGAAACAATATAAGTGAAGTCGCTGAGTGGCCAGAGAGCATCGTATGTGTAGGAGACTGGCCAACAGTATTTGGTGTAAATTGTGTGTTGGTTACCCTGATGGCACCCCTGTTGAGGGAAGACCCCCCTCTTACTAGGTTAGAGTCAGACCAGAGTCAGGGTGTTTTGTTTGCTTATTGGTCCAGACTTGCAACTTATTTTATTTTATTTATTGGAGTATATCAGTTCAGTTCAGTTCAGTCGCTCATTTGTGTCCGACTCTTTGCAATCCCATGAACCGCAGTACGCCAGGCCTCCCTATCCATCACCAACTCACCCAAACCCATGTACATTGAGTCAGGAATGCCATCCAACCATCTCATTCTCTGTCGTCCCCTTCTCCTTCTGCCCTCAATCTTTCCCAGCATCAGGGTCTTTTCAAATGAGCCAGCTCTTCACATCAGGTGGTGAAAGTATTGGAGTTTCAGCTTCAACATCAGTCCCTCCAATGAACACCCAGGACTGGTTTCCTTTAGGATGGACTGGTTAGATCTCCTTGCAGTTCAATGGACTCTGAAGAGTCTTCTCCAACACCACAGTTCAAAAGCAACAATTCTTCGGTGCTCAGCTTTCTTCACAGTCCAACTCTCACATCCATACATGACCACTGGAAAAACCATAGCTGGATGGACCTTTGTTGGCAAAGTCAAGTCTCTGATTTTTAATGTGCTGTCTAGGTTGGTCATAACTTTCCTTCCAAGGAGCAAGTGTCTTTTAATTTCATAGGTGCAGTCACCATTTGCAGTGATTTTGGAGCCCAGAAAAATAAAGTCGGCCACTGTTTCCACTGTTTCCCCATCTATTTGCCATGAAGTGATGGAACCAGATGCCATGATCTTAGTTTTCTGAATATTGAGCTGTAAGCCAACTTTTTCACTCTCCACTTTCACTTTCATCAAGAGGCTCTTTAGTTCTTTTTCACTTTCTGCCATAAGGGTGGTGTTATCTGCATATCTGAGGTTATTGATATTTCTCCTGGCAATCTTGATTCCAGCTTGTGCTTCATCCAACCCAGCATTTCTTATGATGTACTCTGCATATAAGTTAAATAAGCAGGGTGACAATATATAGCCTTGACGTCCACCTTTTCCTATTTGGCACCGGTCTGTTGTTCCATGTCCAGTTCTAACTGTTGCTTCCTGACCTGCATACAGGTTTCTCAAGAGGCAGGTCAGGTGGTCTGGTATTCCCATCTCTTTCAGAATTTTCCACAGTTTGTTGTGATCCACACAGTCAAAAGCTTTGGCATAGTCAATAAAGCAGAAATAGATGTTTTTCAGAACTCTCTTGCTTTTTCCATGATCCAGCAGATGTTGGCAATTTGATCTCTGGTTCCTCTGCCTTTTCTAAAACCAGCTTGAACATCCACTTGGAGAATTTTGAGCATTAGTTTACTAGCGTGTGAAATTAGTGCAACTGTGCGGTAGTTTGAGCATTCTTTGGCATTACTTTTCTTTGGGATTGGAATGAAAACTGACCTTTTCCAGTCCTGTGGCTACTGCTGAGTTTTCCAAATTTGCTGGCATATTGAGTGCAGCACTTTCACAGCATCATCTTTTAGAATTTGAAATAGCTCAACTAGAATCCCATCACCTCCACTAGCTTTGTTTGTAGTGATGCTTCCTAAGGCCCACCTGACTTCACATTCCAGGATGTCTGGCTCTAGGTCAGTGATCACACCATTGTGATTATCTGGGTCATGAAGATCTTTTTTGTACAGTTCTTCTGTGTATTCTTGCCACCTCTTCTTAATATCTTCTGCTTCTGTTAGGTCCATACCATTTGTGTCCTATATCGAACCCATCTTTGCATGAAATGTTCCCTTGGTATCTCTAATTTTCTTGAAGAGATCTCTAGTCTTTCCCATTCTATTGTTTTCCTGTATTTCTTTGCATTGATTGCTGAGGAAGGCTTTCTTATCTCTCCTTGCTATTCTTTGGAACTCTGCATTCAGATGCTTATATCTTTCCTTTTCTCCTTTGCTTTTCACTTCTTTTCTTTTCACAGCTATTTGTAAGGCCTCTTTAGACAGTCATTTTGCTTTTTTGCATTTCTTTTTCTTGGGGATGGTCTTGCTCCCTGTCTCCTATACAATGTCACAAACCTCCATCCATAGTTCATCAGGCACTCTGTCTATCAGATCTAGTCCCTTAAATCTATTTCTCACTTCCACTGTTTAGTCATAAGGGATTTGGTTTAGGTCATACCTGAATGGTCTAGTGGTTTTCCCCACTTTCTTCAATTTAAGTCTGAATTGGAGTATATAATTGCCTTATAATGTGTTAGTCTCTGTTGTACAATGAAGCAAATCAGCTACATGTATACATACATCCCCTCCCTCTTTGACCTCCCTCCCACCACCCACCAGTCACCCCTCTGGTCATCACAGAGCACCGAGCTGAGCTTCCTGCCCTATACAGCAGCTTCCCACTAGTTATCTCTTTTACACATCATCATGTAGGTACAGCAACCCTAATCTCTCCCAATTAATCCCACCCTCCCCTTCCTCTGAGTCCATACCTCCCCTCCCCCCTCCTCCCCCCCCCCGCCCCAACACACACACATCTACATCTCTATTCCTGCCCTGGTAATAGGTTCCTCTGTACCATTTTATTTTTTTCTAGATTCCACACCTATGCATTAATATATAATACTGGGATCTGGTTTTTATAGTGAGGCTCCCAGAGCAGGGGCTTCCCTTGTGGCTCAGCTGGTAAAGAATCTGCCTGCAATGCGGCAGACCCCAGTTTGATTCCTGGGTCAGGAAGAATCGCTGGAGAAGGGATAGACTACCCCCTCCAGTATTCTTGGGCTTCTTTGGTGACTCAGCTGGTAAAGAATCTGCCTGCAATGCTGGAGACCTGGGTTCAATCCCTGGGTTGGGAAGATTCCCTGGAGAAGGGAAAGACTATCCACTCCAGGATTCTTGCCTGGAGGATTCTACCCACTCCAGAATTCCATGGACTATGTATAGTCCATGAGGTTGCAAAGAGTCGGACACGACTGAGCGACTTTCACTTTTCACTCCCAGAGCAGAGGGCATTCAGTTTGGAAATGAATGGAGATGCTCCTCCTTGAAATGGAACCGACTAGGCTTCTGCATTTATCTGGATGGACCTCAGTAGCCTGCCCCGTCTGTGTGCAAGACAGCTGCTCCAGGCAGGCTCCGCGGGATTTACTGGAGGTGGAGGAGGGCACCCGGTCTGCCTAGCAGTTGATGGATCAAACCGGTTTCCTTCCGAGGCTCATGCGCCACACCAGTCTCTTGTTCCTCACTCAATCCTCCGGCTCTCCCCAAATCCTTTACACCAATGGGCACTTTTGAGTTTGACAAATGGCACTGTCTGCCTGGAGACAGAAAGAAAGCGATCCGATTCTTATTTAAACCCAGCACATCTGCGGCAGCCAGACATGTGTTGGAGCAGACAGCAACACCTGGAGCCTGGCAGAACACAGACAGGAAATGGGGAGGGCTGGGAATGGGGGAAGCCAGGGATGCCCAGAGGCTTGTGCAAACCATTCCCCCAGCCTTTAGGGAGGAAGCGACCAGATAGTCTGATGTTCTTATTAACAACCCTTTCCAATTCTGAGGCAGGTTCCTTGGGGCCCAGTCCAGTCCAATATTGCTGTGGAAACGAATCTCCTGTTCCTTTTCTCTTACAGGACACAGGGGTCTCTTGAACGTTCTCCTTTGTCACATTGATTTGTTTCAAGGCAGGCGTTTGCTGACAGCACCCCCATTAAGATGACCTCCCTGATTTATCAATCCGGTCAGGCTCCCTGACAGAAAGGGGGTTTGGTGCTTTTAAAAATAAGTTTTCTTCCCAGATGAAGCAAAGCGTGGAGAAAGGGGAAAAACGAGTGAAATGTGAAGCTTGTCAGTATGAAAGGCAGTTTCATTGTTTGTCCTTTAACTGGATTTTGTTCCCACCAAGGGAGTGTTTGGGTCTCTCCCCAATTTGCTAGAGATGAAAGCCCAGTTGCCCAACCATGAAAGACAGGAAAGGACATGGGGAGGAAGGGTTTTTCCTGTACTGATCCTTGGTCCTCAAATTGAAAGAGGACCCGGGGACCAGTTACGGTTGCTTAATCTATGTGGGAACATTCCAAATATGAATCTGCAAGGCTTTGTGTCCTGCAAAGTTCTCTTGGACACCTGAAGTCCCCAGGGATGGGAAATAACATCCTTTGTAGAGAAATTTTATTTTTTCAAAGCTCTTTTTGTAAAACGAACTCAAATCTCCTTATTCTTTTTTTTTTTTTTTTACCAACCATCAGCCAAATCATTGGCCTGCACCACCATCACCCAAGACATGCACATCATTCCAATGATTCTGGGAAAAACAGTCATCCGTGTGGGAATGGGAATGGGAGCTAAAGATGGAAGGATGAGCTAGTATCTACTGTAGATCAACAGTGTGGTGTAGTAGAAACTGCACTGGGTCAGTTTGTGACTGGAAACCCGAATAGGGCCTGCCTGACATCTTTCCAGCTCTCTGGCCATGGAGAAGCATTCCCACAATTTGGATTTCATCTACTGCACTGTAAAATGTGGCTAGAGTGATATAGGTTATTTAGCTTCTGTTACAGAGAAGACAATGACAACCCACTTCAGTACTCTTGCCTGGAAAATCCCATGGACGGAGGAGCCTGGTAGGCTGCAGTCCATGGGGTCACGAAGAGTCGGACACAACTGAGCGACTTCACTTTCACTTTTCACTTTCATACATTGCAGAAGGAAATGGCAACCCACTCCAGTGTTCTTGCCTGGAGAATCCCAGGGACAGCGGAGCCTGGTGGGCTGCCGTCTATGGGGTCGCACAGAGTCAGACACTACTGAAGTGACTTAGCAGCAGCAGCAGCCTCTATTAAGGTCTTCCTTATGATGAGGTTATATCCCCATAAGCCATTGTTAGGTTAAAAATGCATCTGAGGGAATTCCCTGGTGATCCAGTTGTTAGGACTGATACTCTTGCTGCCAAGGTTCAGGTTCAATTCCTGCTTAGGGAATGAAGATCCCAAAGATCCCACAAGCAGCTTGATGCAGCCCCCCACTCCAAATGCATTTAATACCCCTAACCTACAGCATATCAAAGCTTGGAGCAGCCTACCTTAATTGTGAGATCATTTCTATTAGCCTATAGTTGGGCAAAATTACCTAATACAAAACCTATGTTATAATGAAGTGTTGAATATCTCATGTCATTTTTAAAATACTGTACTGAAAGTGGAAAGGGGCATGGTTGTCTGGGTGCAGAATGGTTGTAAGTGTATCAGTTGTTCACTCTCGTGATGATGGGGCTGCTGGGAACTTCAGCTTCCTCTGCTCAGTATCTCAAGAGAGTGGGTCACTAGCCTGGGGAAAGATTAAAAGTCCAAGTACAGTTATGGATGTTCAGGCAATCTGATTACGACATTTATCACCCTATTGATTGCCAGGGTTGATTCGGCTGATCTGGCTGGCTGGGCGACTGTCCCCTTCCTCCCTCGCTGCTCCGTGTGCACCCCTCCCGAAGCTGCATGCTTGGCCGAAGAGGACAACCATCCCCGAGAGAGGAGGACCAGTCTTCAATCAAGGGTATACAAGTAGCTGCTCTCCCCAGCTAGAACCTCCAAACAAGCTCCCAAGTACAGTTTCTGCTGAATGTGTATAGTTTTCCCCACCACCATGAAATAGAAAAATCAAAATTTCATTAGGTTGTTGGTTAATCATTTAGCAAATTCCCATGTTTTCCGAGGACTGAAGCAGATGCCTCAGGGTGCTTAATGTTTAGCGTTTTGATAAAGGCTGGTTGTCTCACCCTCCTGGTATTCTTTAAATATGCTTTCAGAGTGATCCAAAAACCACAGATAAAAGATACGAATGAAAAAAAAATTAGCATATTTTTCTTCCTGTGTAGGTGGATGCCTATGTAAATGTGTATTCTGTGCTCTCAGTGTGTGTTAACACAGGAGCGTGTGAGTGAGTGATGTATGAAAAACAGTGGAAGCAATTGAATTAATTCTACTGACATTGTTATGCCTCAAAATCCGAGGAAGAATGACGATTGGAGCCACCTAGACGCCTCCATGACTGCTACTGATGTTTTTTTCTACCCAGTAAAAATGGAACTACAAATGAACAAAACCAACCAACCCCTGGCAGATGATGACTGATTAATGATCAAACCTCTGAGGAAGTGGGAAGAATGACCTCCTTGTCCCAGAAGGGAAGGACTTCTCAGTCTATGCCCTCCATCCTCTAAGAACAAGGAGGAAGAAGGTGTTTCCGCCGAAGGAAAGGAGAGAGATGTCTGTGGTGGAGTTACTCTGTGGCTCCATAGAGCCCTGTCATGTCACCCCTGCTAATTAGCAGAAATGCTTTCTTGACATCCATTATTAGAGGCAATTTTAGCCACAAAAGTTCTGAAGGATGAAACCTTAAAGAAAAAATCCACAGAAGGATAAGAAAACTGGGTCAACCTGCAGGGCTTTATTTGAGTTGTCTGCAGAGGTGGCTGAAGCTCTGGAAACTAATTAATACTCATAAAAATGTTTAGTTTTCAAATGGTCTATTCTAGCACCTCCAGGGAGATGGTAGATGTATAAGTAGGCATTGCCACTCACTTGGGCAAGTCACATAACCTCTTTGAGAAGTCCTGTTTTTTAAAATTAGATTGCAAGACTGAAGAATGCCTAAGCACCTTATCAAGTCTGCGTTGCATAAATCTGTCTGTAGGACAATGGTTCCCAGGGAGAGGTGGGGAGTAATTTGTTCCCTGGGGAAATTTGACAGTGCCTAGAGACATTTTTGCTTGTGATGACTCCGGGGAAGGGGAGATAGACTGTAGGGCTCGTACTGGCATCTCATGGGCAGAGGCGAAGGATGCTGTTAGACACCCTACAATACATGCGATGCCCCCTCTTCCCCTACTAACAAATAGTTGTCTGGCCCAAAATGTCAATAGTGCCATAGAGTAACTCTGCTCTAGAAGTGAACAGTGAACTTATATGCTTGATTTTACTACTAAAATCCCTTGGAAAATTAAAATGATACAATTTCTTGATGATTACCACCCAACGTTTTGCAAATATGATGATTTTCAGAGGCTAACATTAGGTCCAAAAATAGTTGGTGGGCTGGGGGCAGGGAGGCATTCCCTTATGATGGAAGCATGATGCAGTTCTAGGGAAGGGGCTGTGCCTAAGGCCCAAAGAGCTTAAGGTTGGATTAGATAAAGGTACTTAAAAGTAATTTAATTGATGATGATGATGATGATTTTTGGTTGCATTGGGTCTGTGTTGCTGTGTACACAGGTTTCTCCAGTTGCGGCAAGCAGAGGCTAGTTTCTAGTTGCAGTTCAAGGGCTTCCACTGAGGTGGCCTCTCTTTTTGCGGAGCACAGGCTCCAGGGGGTGAGGGCCTCAGTGGTTGCAGCCCCCTGGGCTCTAGAGCACAGGCTCAGTAGTCATGGCACATGGGCTTAGTTGCTCTGCACCATGTGGGATCTTCCCAGATAAGGGATCGAACCCACGTCTCTTGCATTGGCAGGTGGATTCTTTATCACCAAGCCACCAGGGAAGCCCATAGATAAAAGTACTTTCAATCATCCTGTATATGGGGCTGTTTGTCCTTGTTACAGGCATTAGGTGACAGAAAGAAAGGTTAAAATAAAAACTATTTCTTCAAGCTGCTGATAAAGCAGGTACTTGAGCTATACTTCAGCTATTTATGCAAAAACTGATAATCAAGTACCCTTCGGAGTCAAAGCTGCAACAAACTTAAGTGGCCTACAACAGCAAAAATTTATTATCTTAAAATTCTATAGCTTAGATGCCCAACATGGGTACTGATGCAGAAAATGTGGCCTCCGTGCACTGGTGCTAAATCGAATCTTGGAGACAAGAGTTTTGGATGAAGTAGAAATGAACAGAGGAGCCTGGCAAGCCGCAGACCATAGGGTCGCACAGAGTCAGACACGACTGAAATGACTTAGCAGCAGCAGCAGAAATGAAGAGCTCGATTGCTTTGCCAGGCAAAGAGCGACACAGAGGGCTTGAGCTCTTCGAAAACGGTGTGTCTCAAATCTGGGGAATTTTTTATAGCAAAGGTTCAAATTTAGTCTGTTTGACCCTGACCTTACCTAGGGCAAAATGTACCCTTTACACATGAGATTAAGGTTAAGAATCCTGAGATGGAAAGATTTTCCTGGATTATCCTTGTGAACCCATGAGTCTTTAAAAGAAACTTCCCTGGTTAAAGGTTCTCTGGGCCCACAGACATGATCCATTAACGGCTACTGTAAAACTATTAAAGGTTCCCCTTGTAGGCTAATGTTCTTCTGTTGCTTAAAGATAGTGCAGAGGTCTCTGCCTTGCAAGACATGAGCATCCCCCTTAGGACCTCCCATCCTGGTCATCAGACTAATAACTAGGGTGAAGTTACAGCATAACTTGGTCATGGAAGTTCTGGACCAGCTAAGAGAAAATGAAGGAATGTCAAGACTTACCTAACATGTACTTGCGTGGTCTGGGTTACATATGGGACTGAGTCTTGAGATGCTGGATCAAGGTGAAATATAAGATTGGATAAGGAAGAGTTTATCTTTATGGAAGTGCCTCATCATACAGGATTTTAAAAGCTTTCAAGTTATTTTCTCAACACCCTACTGCTAATCAAGGGAGAAAGAGAAATGAAAGATCATGAATTCAGTCCTAGCTTGAGGGTAGACCCCTCAAGCCTTGGTGATAGAAGCCTTGTTATAGAAATTTCAATCAATTAGGTATATAGAAGTAAGAAATGAATTAGGACCAAATTATTCTTTAAAAATTTATGACTAATTTCTGGAGAACCAAGACTTGGGTTCGTACCACAGCTTTCTTATCCATTCATCTGCTGATGGACATCTAGGTTGCTTCCATGTCCTGGCTATTATAAACAGTGCTGCGATGAACACTGAGGTACACGTGTCTCTTGCAATTCTGGTTTCTGGAAGATCCCCTGGAGGAGGGCATGGCAACCCACCCCAGTATTCTTCCCTGGAGAATCCTACAAACAGAGGAGGCTGCTGGGCCACAGTTCATTGGGTCACAAATAGTTGGACATGACTGAAGCGATTTAGCACAGACACACTTGCTTTAATGATAACAAATCTTATTCACCCCAAACCTACATAATTATCCACTCCCTAGATGATTTTATGTGACATGCTATATACAGCTATTCCAGCAACTAAATTAACAAAGTTAAAATTCATTTTTAAGAAAATCTGTGAAATCATATAATTTTAAAGCTGAGAGTAGCATGGAGAACATTCAGTTCAAAGCTCTGTCACGACTGAGCTCCTATAGGGTGATGACTGTATCCCCCCAAATGAACATAATGCTGAGAACTGACTTTTGCAACTCAGTGTTCTGCTCCCTGATGAATCCCACAGATGTTACTTAACATCCCCAAGGTTGGACAGCATGTTCGTGGCAATGCAAAACTTAGCCTAGTTTTATAGTCATGACTCTTTTTTAAAAAAGAATCTTTCTTCTCCATTAACTATTCCTTAGTTCACTGAGAGATCAGCCATAAAACAAAACAGCCTTAAGAGAAGAGCCACACGTTCACATTATTCATGGGGAATTAGGTCTGTTTTCACCTTGGGTTAATGGAATTCCATCAGGCAAATAGATGATGAGAGACTTTTGGATGAGTACAAGAGGGTCTTTTGGTACCTCTAAAATCTCACCTCCCTGATCCTTCCTTTATCTGGCTTAATTTCCTTTATCTAAATTTTACTGTGTATTTTGGTGGTGCTGGTGGTCTTGGAGGGGAGAGCCAAGGGAAAAAGTTGAAAATGGGCCACTGAGATCTTTTGTTGTGGGCAGTATAATGATGATCCCAGATGTGGCCTCTCTGGATCCACTGTCACAATCCTGTCAAACCCACATTTCTTTTATTATTGTTACTAATAATTATTTATTTTTGGTCGTGTCTTCGTTGCTGCATGTAGACTTTCTTTAGTTGCAGTGAGCAGGGGCCATACTTTGTTGGGACGCACAGGCATCTCATCGCTGTGCCTTCTCTTTGTGCAAAGCACAGGCTCTTGGCACGTAGGCTTCAGTAGCAGCGGCACGTGGGCTCGGTCGCTGTGGCTCACAGGCTCAGCATGGCTCAGTAACAGTGGTGTACAACAGGTGGGCTTAGTTGCTCTGAGGCATGTGGAATTTCCCAGACCAGAGATCGAACCCATGTCCCCTTCATTGGCAGGAGGACTCCTATCCACTGTACCACCAAGGAAAGTCCATCAAACCCACATTCCTTTGGACTGCTCCCCAGCTACTGAGTGTGGATTGCAATATTTTGAAGGATAGTGTATTTTGGCAGCATCACAGGATTCTTCCAGCAGAGGATGTTTGTTTGGAGACATCCCAGCAGGCTGCCTTCTTAGAATCGTGCTGCCATTGAGATCTCTTCCTGGCCACTCCTCTTCTTTTTCCTTTCATAGCATCATTTCTGCATTCTCATCTGAAGATTCTCCCACCTTACGTTGTTCCTCTTGCACTTCAGATCCTGTCTTGACACCTGCTTCTCAGTAGATCCACACAAATGTAAGTGGTCCTGAGAAAGCTCCGAGAAAACAGAAAAAAGATGAAGACTTGGGACTGGCTAGCTCCTTTTCTGGTGGACAAAGAGAACCATGTCTTGAGTGTTGGGTTGGCTGTTGATGCCCATGGAGCAAGGTGGTTGCCTGGTTGCAAAGGATTTCACTGGTGGGCAGGTAGAAAATGTCCTGATGGAAGGGAAAATCATTGCAGCTGACATGGAAGAATGATGTCTACAAGGACAATGGAATTGACTGATTACTGCTAAATTCCACTGAAGCTCTGCAAAAACATAATGAGAAATTGAGGACTATGGGGAAATATCAGTGAGTAGGAACCATAAAACCAGACACAGGTATATAAACCATACCATCAATTTTGTGCCTTGTAGCAATAGATTTCCAGTTACTAAAATCTCTGCACATTTGTGTGTGTATAGCCAACTTCCAGACCTGAATTGAGGCTAAGGTATAGAAGGAAAGGAGGAATGAGACTTCCCTGGTGGTCCAGTAATGAAGACTCCATTGTTTCAGTTCGGGAGGTGCAGGTTTGATTCTTGGTTGGGGGACTAAGGTCCACATGCCTCATGGTGTGGTGGAAAAAAAAAATTAAAAGTCAACTATACTTCAATAAAATTCTTTTAAAAAGGAGGAAAGGAGGAATAGACATTACATTTCTGAATCACACCCTTGTCTTCTAGAGAGGAAGATTAACTCATCCAAGGGATAATAGCATTTTTTCTAATCTTAAAGTTTATAGAAGGCATTATTGATGATATTTATTTCTATCTTGGATTTACATGGTAGTTTTCTTCCAAACAATCTGGAACCCATACAGACGATGTTAAAAGCATGATTCATTTTGCTTGAAAATTTTATTAGAAAAATCTACTGCTGATTTGGTTTGCAAAAAGCTGGACTAAGGTCCCTGTATAACGTTCTCTCCTCTACTATTTTGATTCTGTCTTCTTTGATTGAATGATTTCTATCCTTTTCTCTCTCATTCTTCCTCTCTCATCTTTGGTATAGATTGAGCAAAGGAGATTTCCTCAGCGCTGATTGCTCATGTTACTAAATTATTTTCTCAACTGCCTGAAAACAATTTTTCCTTTACTTTGGGACCAACCTCAGTTTTTTGTTACATCTTCAGTTCTGAAGTCGCTGATACAAAATGTTTCTGAGTTGCAGCTCATAGATCTTGCTTTTATTTAATGCTGCTTGATTTTTGTTCTCGTTGCTCTAAATGATTAAAGACATTTGGGCCCCCTTATTTATCATGTAGGAATAGTCCACAAACTCTTAGTACAAAAAGTGCAGCTTTAAATTATTGCTGAGGGAGTGAGTTGTTATAATTATAGGAAGCTAAAGGCTTCTGGTCAATGTAAGAAGCTGGCAGTATATTCTAGTTCGAACTCTTCCTTCCTTCAGTGAAAAAACCAAAACCTGTTGCTATGGACTGAATGTTATGGACTGAACTCCAAAATCTCTACGTTGAAATTCTAATGCCCATTATGATGGCATTTGAAGATGGTGTCTTTGGGAGTCATTAGGTCATGAGCATGGAGACCTCAAGATGGGGTTTGTGCCTGTGTAAGAAGAGACACAGAACAGCTTGCCTCCTCTTTCTACTCTCCACCATGTAAGGAGAAAAAAAAAAAAAAACAAGCTCCTGCCTCAAAGGAATTTTAAAGGGACAGTTAATTTTCTCAAATTAGTAAATTGCTGGAGGTGGGAATGAGACACTTTTAAAATGATGGGACTTGCCCGATAGTCTAGTGGTTAAGACTTTGTGCTTCCACTGGAAGGGGCGTGGATTTGATCCCTGGTCAGGGAACTAAGATCCTGCAGGCAGGAGGCCAACAGAAAACATGCCCCTGCCACTCCCCCCCCCAAAACAAATAAACAACAACAACAACAAAACCATATCACATGCATTTCATGCGTCCATATGTAAGCCAAGTTTTGAAAAGAAAACAAGGAAAGGCATACTAAGACAACCAAAAATGGCTCTTTTTATTCCAATCTACTGTTCCAACACTCCCCACCTGCCTTGTGCCCTTAAATCTTTATTTGGAAATGTGAGAATCTTGTAAATACAAGAGTTAGAACTACTGTAACAATCATTGGTGAAGCTATTTTTAAAACAATTTTCATAGCATTTCCTTTAATCATGTTGCTAAAACAGAATCTCTTCACCATGCAATCCAAATACATTATTGAGAGGGTTGACAATCTTTGTGTCTGCTTGTGTGAATATTGAAGTTCTACTGTCAGCAAATTTCAATTGTATAATATAGTGTTATCAACTTTAGTCACCATGTCACGCATTAGATCCTCAGAACTTATTCTTCTTGTAACTGAAAGTTTGTGTCTGTTTACAAACTGATTCTAATTTTCCCTCATCTACCCGCTGGTAACCAGTGAAGTTATTATTTTTTTTTGTACGCCATCAATCATTTTTATTTTTTACTGACAATCTTCCTAAATGAAAGAGAATTAATTAATTTATAAGAAAGAGATTAAAAATCAAGTATAGATCTTGGTGATTCTAGAATTATCAGGAAAAAGAACCATCTCCCTTTTATTAGCAGTTTACTCTCATAGCAAGAAATACAAAGACCTGGAAACGTTTTCTAAGTATCAGGAACTTGAAGGACATATCAATGGCACCGTTCCCAGAGGGAGCAGAATAGACTATGCTCATGGATAATGAAGCAGGGCATCCCTGTGCTTCAATAAAAGTCTTTCAAACAAGCTCTTGAAGTTGTCTCTTGTGCTAAAGGATTAAGCCATTAACCTTAACTGTGCCAATGTGTTTTTACTTTCAAATCCCACTTAATTAGTATCCAAGGTAATATTTAGTACAAACTTCATATAGAAGAACGTGTAAAAGCATTAGCTGCTCATAAACATGATGGTCTTTTGAGACGCCATAAAGGAAAAAGATGCCAGGCAGAATATAAACTGTTATCTACATAAATGTGTAATACAATTTGAGCCAAGAGGATACGTTGCCAGAAGGCTTGGTAACATACTAAAGGGTAGCACCATCTAAAATAACTTTCTATGATGGTAGAAATGCTCTATGTCTATCTGTTCAATAGGACAGCCAGTAGCCACATGTGGCTGTTGAGGATGGAAGTGTGGCTAATGCAACTGAAGAACTAAATTTTAAATTTTATTAATTTTAAGTTTAAATTGTTGCATGTGGCTCAGGCTACCATATTGGACAGTGCAATTATAATGACTTATGATAAATCATTGCAATACAATTGCATGAAATACTGATCATGTTTAGGTGAATGATTGCCATATTAACAGCTCTTTGCCACCGTTGCCTCCTCTGCAACTCCCTCCCACTACCCTCCCCCTCCCACTGCCATCCCCGACATTGGGTTTCCCTGTATGGCTCAGTGGTAAAGAATCTGCCTGCCCATGTGGGAGACATGGGTTCGATTCCTGGGTTGGGAAAATTCTCTGGAGAAGGAAATGGTGACCCACTCCAGTATTCTTGCTTAGTAAGTCCCATGGAGGAGCCTGGTAGGCTACAGTACATAGGGTTGCAAAAGAGTTGGACAAGATTGAGCAACTAAACAATGGCACCAACAATCTTCCTTGAAAACCTCTTTGTTTTTAAATGTAGTTTGCTTGGCTGTGTTGACAAGTCTCGTGCTTAAGGAAAAGTAAGATCTTGAAGTCAAATCTAGCCTCTATACCCCAAAACGGAATTAAATCTCTGAGACAAGAGTTTTGGGTGAAGTAGAAAAGAAGAGCTTTATTGCTAGGCCAGGCAGAGGGGGCCTAGCAATAAAAAAGTGCATGTTCTGACCTGGAGGGGGTAGTGAGGAGTTTTATAGTTGTGGTTTAAAGATGTGATCAGCTCATGGACATTCTTCTGATGGTTGGTGGTAAGGTAAATGGGAGTCAGCATCGTCAACGTTTCAACTGGTTTGGGGTGTAGGTGCTTGTGGGCATCATGCCATTAATTTCTCCCACCTGGCCTGAATTTCAGTTTCTGCAAAACAGCTTGAAGATATTGCTATGTGTATCCCTTGAGGGGGAACCAGGACTCTATCCCAAGGTTCCACTATTATTTCTTGACTGTTCCTCCCTGTCTCTACAGCCCCTCCCTTCCCTAATTAGCATCTGTTTGGACGTGCCCTTTGGAACTCAGTGAAGGTCTTTGCCAACAAATGTCCATCTAGTCAAAGCTGTGGTTTTTCCTGTAGTCCTGTATGGATGTGAGAGTTGGACTATAAGGAAAGCTGAGTGCCAAAGAATTGATGCTTTTGAACTGTGGTGTTGGAGGAGACTCTTGAGAGTCCCTTGGACTGCAAGGAGATCCAACCAGTCCATCCTAAAGGAGATCAGTCCTGAATATTCATTGGAAGGACTGATGCTGAAGCTGAAATTCCAATACTTTGGCCACCTAATGTGAAGAACTGACTCACTGGAAAAGCCCCTGATGCTGGGAAAGATTGAAGGCAGGAGGTGAAGGGGATAACAGAGGATGAGATGGTTGGATGGCATCACCGACTCAATGGACATGAGTTTGAGGCGTGCTGCAGTCCATGGGGTCGCAAAGAGTTGGACACAGCTGAGCGACTAAACTGAACTGAAGTGAAGGTCTTAGAGGCTAAATAAAGCCCATTTCCTATAATCAAGAAATGAAGGACAAAGAAAAGCTATTGTGCCCCGGGGCCCCACAGAGTCCTGCTTGGTATCAATCTCAGGCCTGCTGTTGACTTCCGAGATTGTTTTTGCAAGGCCAGATGAAATGGAGAGATGAAGCTATGTCTTAATATCTTTTAAAAAATATCTTCCTTCAGAAAAATTTCCCCTGAATTCCAGATTGTGTTAGGTTGATTAATTTCAGTCTAACACCATTCTCTCGCTGTGTTTGCTGGTTAGAGCAGTGAGCTGATGTATCATTAGTTTTGTATTCTGAGGCCATGACTAATTTGTCAGGAAGTTTTCTTTATTGCACAAGCTCTCAGAGGTGTTTATAGATGTATTT
This sequence comes from Bos indicus, assembly GCF_029378745.1. Lineage (NCBI taxonomy): Eukaryota > Metazoa > Chordata > Mammalia > Artiodactyla > Bovidae > Bos > Bos indicus. Next base: position 29,625,103 of record NC_091786.1, read on the forward strand.
GAGTTCTCTTTATGGCTCCTAGGATGCACATATCTGAATCATAGCACCACCTTCATCCACTTGGCTTATTATACACAAAGATGTACAGGACCATCTATAAAAGGAAGGACAAAGACCACGTTTGAAATACCCAGAGGCCAATTATCTTCACAGCATCTAGGTGCACTATATGGGTTAGGTTATGGATCAAGTTATTTTCTAGTTGCTCTGCTTGCTTTTTATCTAACAACTGCCCACATACCTAATGCAATGAGTGTCTTTACCAACAAGGAACACAATTAGCCATCTCTTCTCTCTGCTTCCCTTCTACTCTCTTCCTTCCTGTAAACTTCCAGAGTGATTACTACTATGTATTTTGGAAAGGCTCTGTGCTCTGCACTGTGGAAGGGCCTGAGATAAAGCATAGTTGGTTTTTGCTCTCAAATAGCCTAGAATTTGTCAGAGTTCTAAGTGTGTAGAGATTGTTCTATAAATGTTGGTTACCAGAACTTGCAAATTACTGGGGAATTAATGCATGGGAGGAGTGTTTATCGAGACCCTGAAAAAAAGTGAAAGTTGCTCAGTTGTGTCCGACTCTTTGCAACCCCATGGACTGTAGCACACTAGGCTCTACTGTCCATGGAATTCTCCAGGCAAGAATATTGGAGTGGGTAGCCATTCCCTTCTTCAGGAGATCTTTCAGACCTAGGGATCGAACCCAGGTCTCTTAATTGCAGGTGGATTCTTTACCGACTAAACATTGTACATATTCTCTGCCTTCGGGGAGCTGGCAGTTTAGGCAGGGAGGGGGAAAAAGTATCACACATTAAATAAATATCGAACAATTAAATTTAAACTGTGAGACGGTGATTATTTTAAATATAAATAGGCATTTTAAAGGAGAAAAACTAGGGAATTCCCTGGTGGCCCAGAGGTTAAGATTTCACATTTTCACCACTGAGGGCCTGGAATCGAGGCCTGCTCTGGAAACTAAGATCGCACAAGCTGTGCTGCGTGGCAGAAAAAATTGAAGAATGAAAGGAGTGAAACTAAAGAGAAAAGAGGGAGAGAAGAGGAGGTCTCTGTTCCTTTTTGGCTTCTTTTATGCAGACAATAGCTTTGGTCTATGATTAGTAGATAAACTAAGCCAATCAAATCCATGACCACTGATGAATCTGTAACCATGTACATATTAGCATTGTACACTAAATTTATGGAGGTCTTAATGATCCTTATAGTTTAAGACAACTATTGTTAATCATGAAAATTTCCACTGAGGCTGGGGAATAGTGCTAGGCAGGGGGTGATTGTGTTGTAGCTCTCAGAGAAGTTCTGAAGATTAGAAGGACTGAAATAGGAGACAAAAGAAAATGCCCGATAGCTGCAGAGTCTTTGGCTCCAAGGAATCAACATAGGGTACCTTTGATCTGGCCTTTACAACTGTTCTAAGTCCTGCCCTGTGCCTGGAGGTTGACCAGTGTAGATGAAATCAAGAGATGCCTTGGCCTTCTGCTTTCCAGCTGGGCTTGGTCAATGGATTAGGCTGGCAAGGCACCAGAGAGAGAGAGGCGAACGGAGTCAGAGTATTGATTCCTCTGGCTTTCTACTTTGGAATCATGATGGGTTGGCTGCCTTCATTAACTAAAAGGTCACAACTCCTGTTGGGGGTCCTTTTTGTGTAGCTGTCACTCCTGATTCTATTAAGTGATCCTTGCCCCTTTAGGTCTAGAGATGAACCACCTACGAGTCCTAAGGTACTGTACAAATCCTTGTTGACTTCCTGACACCCTGCCTGAACTCGGGTAGCCTCAGCCTGCAACAGCTTGAAGTGGGGCTTGGGTTCCCAGCTGGAGATTGAGGCTGGATCCCAGTGGTGAGAGCACCAGATCCTAACCACTAGACCAGTGGTTGGCGACAAGGGCCCTGGTCTTTTCAGCTTTGCAGAAAAGAATTCCTACAAAGACAGGAAGTAGTGAAGCAAGTAAAGTACTTCTTAGGAGAAAAAGAGTACTGTAGGTGTGGACAGACACATGGGCGGGCTCAGAGAGAGTCGCTGAGGGGCTCCCTTGTGGCAGCTTGAATTACCTTTGTGGGGCATTTCTTCTGGGTTTCCCTTGGCCAATCATTTTGATTTGCCTGGTTCACAGCCCATATCTTGGCTTATCTTGGCTTATCTTGGCTTATCTCAGGATCCTCCCTTGTGTGCACACACATCTCTCTGCCAAGATGGATTCTGCTGCAAAGGCCTGTGGGCAGAACCTCCCTTGACAGCCCTCATCTTTGACCTGCAAGGAACCTTTCTGTGCATGTGTGGTCCGGGAAGTCTCCAGACTTCAAGAACGAGAAATACATGGTCTGGGCAGGGCCCAGCTTCCTCCCTTAATTGCCCTACTATTCCCGTCTTGGAGTTTCAGTCCACATGGAATGAATGAATCTCCAATCTCTTTACCCTGGGTGTGAGGGTCGGGGGTGGGTGGGGGTGGAAGGCATCTACCTCCTGCCTATGTCCATTGCTTGGTAAATAGAGTTGTTATTACACTCAAGTACCCAACTGCAGCAAGCTGCTGATTTCCAGTTTAGTGTAGATTCTGGGACGGCAGAGGAGCTTTGAGCGGTTACATCTACCCATCAGACCATTTCTTCCAAGCCAAGCTGAGATGCTAACTCGGATGGCATGTGAGTTTTTCTTTTCTAAACATTTATGAAACAAACACAACATTGTAAAGCAATTATCCTCCAATTTAAAAAAAAGAGGAAAAAGCAAATATTTATTTATTTGGCCGTGGGATCTTCAATCTTCATTGTGCCATGTGGGGTCTTTAGTTGTGGCACGTGGACTCTAGTTGTAGCATGCGGGATCTAGTTCCCTGGCCAGGGATTGAACCCAGGTCTCCTACATTGGGAGCACAGAGTCTTATCCACTGGACCATCAGGGAACTTTCAGCATGCGTGAGTTGGAGCGTGGAGTAAACCTAGTTGATGTGATGACAGTGGTTATAACCAATCATTTGCTGGAAAATACTGTGGACTCCACCCCTGAAGAGAGTTCCAGCATGCAAGGAGACCGAGCCACCCAATTGTAGGCAAACGGTGACTGCCAGCCACGCTTGTCAACGTTTTCTGTAGCTACACCAGGATCACTTCCCATGTGCGCTTGCAAAAAGCATTGAATTGCACTCACTGCTTAATTAGCTAAAGCTCTAACAGCCCTATTTGCATGTGAAAAATGCTGTTTGCACGAGAAAATACAGAGTTTTGTGCACACAAATGATTTGCTTATACAAAATTGTATCTAACGTTTTGGGTTCTCAAAAACTTATTACTTAGAGCTCATGGTCTTAGAGCAGTTATCACAAGATGGCAAAGCAACCTGATGACAGTCTTTCTTTACCCACATGTGGTTTTATCCCAGGCCTTCACATCCTATCTGTCTTTAACTGCTCTCTTTCTGAATCTGCCCAGGAGATTCAAGGAGTTGGGGTGGGGGACGGTGCCGGGGGGCGGGGGGGAAAGAAACAGAGGCTGACATCCTGCTTCACTTCGCACTGACAGCTGAGCTCTCATCATGGTGCCTTGCAACCAACATTGATGTGCAAATCAAGATCTCACAAGGGTTTGTAAGTCCCAGGTGGAACTCATCGCAAAAGCATTTTAAAAACAAAATTGCCTTTTGACATGTGAACTGATTAAGTGTGAAATGCCCTTCCCTTTGAGGATAAACTTGGAGAACTCTGAAGTAAGACCCACAGGATGGCTGGTCAGACGTTAGTCACTCAGTCCAAGGTGGCATGTTAACATCCCAGAGCAAACTTGGGGCTTTACTCTGGAGCAAAGTAAAATTATGGCACCGAAAACCTTTGGACTGTCTGTGTTGTTGTTGTTGTTGAGTAACTAAGTTGTGTCCAATTCTTTTCCAACCCCATGGACTGTAGCCTACCCTCTGTCCATGGAATTTTCCCAGGCAAGAATGCTGGAGTGGGTTGCCATTTCCTTTTCCAGGGGATCTTCCTGATCCAGGGATTGAACCCTTGTCTCCTGCATTACCAGGTGGTGTCTTTATCACTGAGCCACCTGGGAAGGCCTTCAGACTGTCCGTGGCCTTCAGACTGTCCGTAACCCACATGATTTTGTTTTAGCCGTGAAGTGATATTTCCTATTCAAATAAGGAATGTTTGGTATTGAAACTGTTAAGTAGTTTGAAAAGCTTACAATTCGTGTAAGTCAATCAACCAACTCTGTCAAATAAATATTTATTTCCTACTGTGGGCTGGGTACCATCTAGGTTGCCAAAGTGAAAATAAAGTGAAAGTGTTAGTCGCTCAATTGTGTACTCTTTGCAACCCATGGACTGTAGCCCACCAGGCTCCTCTGCCTGTGGGATTCTCCAGGCAAGGATGCTGGACTAGGTTGCCATTTCCTTCTCCAGGGGATCCTCCCAAACCAGTGATTGAACCCCGTGCTCTCACACTGCAGGCAGATTCTTTACCATCTAAGTCACCAGGGAAGACTGCCAAAGAAACACTAAAAAAGTTATGGTCCCTGACCTCAGGGAAATTATATACTTACTGAGTTAAAGGAAATACATATGAAATGAGATAAGTGGTGAAGAATTATGGTAGAGTGTTCTATTCATATTGATATTCACTGAACGCCTATTAAATGTTAGCCATGGGAGTAGGGGTAAAATGATTGGACTTTGCTTTGATTCAGAGGTGCTTACTATCTGATTGGTGAGTGATGTGGGCATAGGTTGTATTTGTTAGAGAATTTTGCTTTGATTCAGAGGTGCTTACTATCTGATTGGTGAGTGATGTGGGCATAGGTTGTATTTGTTAGAGAATTTGATAAGGGGGAGGGCATAGTAGGTTGGGATAATTGAGAAACGGCAGAATTTCAGCTGACTCTTAAATAATGGGTAAGATTTAGGTGGTTGAAGATGAGGAGTCAGCTGTAATCGAAGAGGAGGAATATAGGGCTGGAAGCTGGAATATACATGATAAAATGGGTTAGAAAAGGAGCTGACTGGCTTATTTTTTTAAGAAAAATATTAATTATTTTATTGAAGTGCAGTTAATTTGCAGTGTAACAGATGTACAGCAAAGTGATTCAGTTATACATCTACTAGACATGAATATATATATATTCAGATTCTTTTCCATTGTAGGTTATTACAAAATATCGAATACATTCCCCTGTGCTATACAGTATGTCCTTATTGGATTTCTATTTTATATACAGCAGGGTGTAGCCGTTAATTCCAAATTTCTAATTTATCCTTTCCTTGCCCCTTCCCTTTTAGTAACCATAAGTTAGATTTCTAGGCCTGTGAGTTGATTTCTGTTTTGTAAATAAGTTCATTTGTATCATATTTTAGATTCTACCTGTAAGTGATGTCATAGGACATTGCTTTTGTCTGTCTTCATTTGGTATGATAATCTTTAGCTTCATCAGCATTGCTACAAATGGCATTATTTCATTCTTTTTATAGCTGCATAATTTTCCATTGCATATGTATACAACAGGAGAGGAAATAGCAACCCACTCCAGTGTTCTTGTCCGGGAAATCCCATGGACAGAGAGGCCTGGTGGGCTATGGTCCATGGAGTCGCAAAGAGTCAGACATGACTGGGTGACTGATCTCACACATGTATACATCTTCTTTATTCATTCATCTGTCAACAAATGAATGACACGTTGTGTCCATGTCTTGGCTATTGTAAATGCTGCTGCTATGAACATTGGAGTGCATGGGTGTTTTTGAATTAGGGTTTTTATCTTTTTGGGCTTCCAAAGTGGCTTAGTGTTAAAGAATCTGCCTGCCAATGCAAGAGATGCAAGAGACATGGTTTCAGTTCCTGGGTACGGAAGATCTCCTGGATGGGGAAATGGTAACCCGATCCAGTATTCTTGCCTGAAAAATCCCATGGACAGAGGAGCCTGGCAGGCTACAGTCCATGGGGTCAAAAAGAGTCTGACAGGACTGAGCGCGCACGCGCTTTGTAACTTTTGTCTTTTAAACTGGTTTCTTTTTTTAAGACAGGAATTGGTTTGGAGAGTAGTAGGGGATGTGTCCTTCTCTCTTTGACTTTGCCCTAGAAACTTTAAAGACAGGGACCATCAGGGTACACCTCGGTGGGGAACATCAGTTAGGTGGCATGTCATGCTGCCAGCAACTGGATTCCTTTCCACTCCTTTCTCTTTAATTGCCAGGCGTCTATCTTTTACAATAGAGTGCCTTTTCTTCTGCAGATAAGCGCCAGGTGAGCTCTCGTTTTATATGTGGGAATGTATCAGCAGTGTCCTCAGCAAAAGCCCTGTCATCAATCACGCTTGACAAAGTCGGGGATGCGGGAGGAGGGGAGACGTTTGCTTTTCATTTAGGGAGGCACAAAGGTCAAAGCCAGCTTTGCTCTCAGTAGGGTTTTCAGTCCCAATATTCTGGTCTACACCTTTCTTTCTCTCCTTGTCAGACTTGTAGCATTTTTTTCTGCCTTTTCCACTTCTTTCTTATACGAAACGTATTTTACAAGTCTCTGTCAAGTCCTATGAAATATCCTTGATGCACGAAGTCTAGAGGGCCTTTAAAAAATTCCCTCATCTTGTATTATTCAGGGAACACTGATCAGTCCTTTCTTGTCTCTACATCTCCCTTCTTGGCTCTCCTGTGAGGACAGGGCTGGGACAGCCAGAGTGATGGAGGAAGGGAAGAAGAGAAATGGCAAATGGAAGGAAAGTAATTATGTGTTGGGCCAGCCACTGGCTCATGCTCAGAGCGGGGCAGATACAAGGGAGCAGAATGAAATCGCAGAGAAGTCTTGGACTGGCTTGGTGGGATGGGAGCAGTCCAAGCTGAACAACAGAGTGGACCTGCTGAGTAATTCAGATTGGACCTCAGTCTAGCCTGGATGATCAGTGCAAGTTAGAGAATTAGAACCTGAGTGCGGGCGAACCAGAGGCTTAGCTTAAGCTCTGTGATGGTGAGTCAGGGCCAGGCATGGGTCAGTGAACCAGTGAAGTTGCTCAGTCGTGTCCGACTCTTTGCTATCCCACTGTAGCCTACCAGGCTCTTCCATCCATGGAATTTTCCAGGCAGGAATACTGGAGTGGGTTGCCATTTCCTTCTCCAGGAGATCTTCCCCACCCAGGGATCGCACCCAGGTCTCCCGCTTTTCGGGCAGATGCTTTACCGTCTGAGTCACCAGGGGTCAGTAGTCAGATAAAATTCAAAACCAGGAAGACATCACAGCACAAGGAAGAAGGATGGGAAGGCACTCAGTCCAGGTGTAGAAATGGAAACTGCCTCCTTCCTGAGACCCACAACAGAGAGGAAAACATGCTCTCCCCTGGGAACAGGACTTAACAGCATAGGCGACAAAGTCAACCATCTGCAGGGCCAGGCAGGTACCCAAAGAGTGAGGAGAGCGTGGTGTAGGAATGCATACAGGAGTGGTGGGGACTGTGGCCAGTCAGACGCTGCCCATCCTGTCTGTCTGAAGGGAGAGGTTGCTCCTCAGGGCTAATAGATACCTAGTCACCCAGAGGAAAACAAGCCAAGTGTTGCCAGTTCTGATGTTTTTCAAAAGAAAAAGTAAAAAAAAGAAAAAATTGGATTTTTGAAACGAATCTTCCTTTAAAAAAATCTTGGCAATGAATTCACATTTTTTGAAAAACACCATAAGGCCAGGATTGTACTGGCTAAACCAAACAAATCTGTGGGCTGCCTGTGCGCCAGTCCCGTAAGTGGGAAGAACGGGCTCCCTGCCACTGGACAGAACTGACGTCTCCACTCCCTACTGCCTGACTTTTTGGACCTGTGTTACTAGCCCTTTGAAAGCCTCTGGATCCTCATAAGCAAGAGGTAGACAGTAATAATTTAGTTATAGAGTGCTGTAATAATTACAGGTGATATATGTGGAGTCCCTTATCTACTTTATTCTTTTAAGGACTTTAACACTAAGCTTTACATATTTCATGAACACAGTTTGATCTGTTTTGACATATGCATACACCTATGAAACCATCACACAATTTAGTATAAGCAAGTCAAGTATTTTCTTGTACTTCTTTGCATTCTTGTCTGGAAAATCCCATGGACAGAGGAGCCTGGTGGGCTATATAGTCCATGGGGTCGCAAAAGAATCGGACATGACTGAGCAACTGAACCGCCCCACCACTAATTCTGCTTGGCTCAAGAAAAGGCATCCAGGGACCAGGGAGAGGCTGATGGGATAGAGAATTCATAGAAGTGGGCGGAAGGGGAATCTCACAGGACAGGTCAGTCAACCAAGTGGTCAGCGAAATCGTGGTTGCTTTCAGAGCACTTGGTGGAAACCAGGAGCCATGCCACCTCTCTCTAGGGGATACAAAAAGGCAAGGATGCCTACAGTGGGAATCGAGTCTCAGATAACTGAAAAGTAAATAACACAGAACACAAATGTACACACGATAGCAACCGGTAGTAGAGGATTAGTTTTCAAATCCTCGTTGGCTCTAGCACCAGCAAGCAATTATTGTATTTACTGATCTGGCTATGAATATGACAACAGTAACTTACCATGTCAAGGACTGAGGAGGCTATCTTACTTCCTCAGTCTAAGAGTGGAGAATCTACCCTACTTAGTAACCAGTAATGCCCACCCCCGCCTCCTATTCACCTAGTTCCCATCCCCCACCCTCTCCCACATCACCATTCTCCATTCTTTCTCAAATCTGTTTCTCTTTGTCTTCCTGTCTTCCATCTGCTGTCTTATTCTCCTTTCTTCTCTCATCCAAAGGGCTGTTAAGTCCTCCTATATGTTCTCCCTCCTATATATCTCTTTAAATCTGTCCCTCTTTTTAATTCTTGCTGCTGCTGCTGCTAAGTCGCTTCAGTCGTGTCCGACTCTGTGCGACCCCATAGATGGCAGCCCACCAGGCTCCCCCGTCCCTGGGATTCTCCAGGCAAGAACACTGGAGTGGGTTGCCGTTTCCTTCTCCAATTCGTGAAAGTGAAAAGTAAAAATGAAGTCACCCAGTCATGTCCGACTCTTAGCGACCCCATGGACTGTAGCCCACCAGGCTCCTCCATCCATGGGATTCTCCAGGCAGGAGTACTGGAGTGGGGTGCCACTGCCTTCTCCACTTTTTAATTCCTAGTGTATATAAATTTCTCTTTTCCCAATTTACTTTGCTTGATCTAGAATTATGTGTCACCTTGATGCCTTTCTTCTCACCCCCCCCCGCCCCCCCCCGCCAAAGCTGACGTGACTCTCTACTGTCTGTTGAATGAAGGTCAGACTCCTTGACGTACTATTCAAGGTCCTGTATACACTTTTCTGTACCTACCCCACAGACCTATTTTTCCTTCTACTCCCTTCATCCTGCAAACCCTGAGACCCTCACTTCAGAAGCTCTTTGCTGGGAAAGACCTCCATAGATTACATTCATTGTTGAAGGACAATTGATTCTGTGATTTGTCTTAGATCCTATAATAACTGGGTTTGAAACTGTTATTACTTTCTGCTTAGGAATATATATGCTTCCCTAAAACATGTCTCCCATCCCCCTTAATGTTAATAACTTAAAAACATCCCAATAACTTAATCCATCATTAGCTAAGGTCTGTTTGGTCATTTTTCCAAGAGCCAAGCCTGTTTGATGCATTGCTCCCTACTTGGTCATGACAGTCCTGTGATGCATTATGTCACTCAATATTTTCACCCCAGAATAATAAATTGGAGAAATGAGACATCTGCCTACAATTTATTCCTGTTATGTCTTTTCCTTCCTGAAAAGGAAATGCCAACACTTCTAAAATGAGAAAGCTGGGTCAACTTAACCCTTTAAAAAGTTACCACGGATCCAAGGGACAGTCACTTCATTTTTTTTGTGTGTCTTACATGTTTGGTTGAAACACAAAAATATTTTTGCCTTTAGCTTGAAAAGGTGTTACATTAATGAATTAAGAGTGAATGCGATCTTAGGTGTCACTGTACTCACTCACCACAGGGACCATGGACATGTAGACTGGGCCCTCGAGGGAGGTGGTTGAGAGTGGTGGGTGGTTGAGAGCATGGATTTTGGACTCAAGCCCTTCTTCTTTTGTTTACTAAGTGAATGCTCTTGCATCTATGATTGCCGAAGTCTTCAGTTCAAAAAAATGAAAATGACTGTCTATATCACATAGGGTCCAGGGTGGATGAAATGAGCTAGTATAAGCAAAAATCTAACATATATATATATATATATATATATATATATATATATAAATATATTAAAAAAATATATAGCAAACTCTTAGTAAGTAGTATTATTTTTAATTTGGTAGACAAGTATAAAGACTATGACAGAGTAAATATTGCTATGCTAGACATAAACAAAGTAGCTGTAGAGAAAGAGCATCTAACAGAGTTTTGGGGTAGATTTCACTGATATTGTAGGAGTGTCTAACATTTATTGAGTGCTTATAATGTGCTAGGAAATGTTCAATTCTCACCACAAGTTTTTGAGGTTAGATGTGATTGCTCAGCTCTGTTTCACAGAATCTGAAGGCACAGTGAGGTTAAGTAACTTGTGTAAGGACACCCAGCTTCTTGCAAGGCTCAGGAAAGACTTCCAAAAAGAGAAGTGCCTCTTGGAGTTCCCTGGTGGTCCAGTGGTTAAGAATCCACCTTGTGATGCAGAGGCCTCGGGTTTGATCTCTGCCTGGGGAACTAGGATCCTGCATGCCGCGGAGCAACTAAGGCCGTGTGCCAGGACTACCGAGCCTGCACACGCCGGTGCCTGCGTGCCACAACCGAGAGTCCGTGCACCGCGATGAAAGAGCCCACCTGCCACAGCTGACCTCCACACACCAACTAAATAAATGAATACTTTTTAAAAAGAGGGACACCTATGGCCATATCAGCAGATCCCCATACATATGAAAGTTAGTAACTGGTTATGTTTGAGGATAGGAGGCAAAAGATCTCTTGTACAGGGGTCGAGGTGATGTGCTTGAGGAGTTGAGAGTCCTGGTGATGGAGAAGAGAGGAAGAAATCTCTACCAGGTCTAAAGGGGAGAAAGCAGGGACCGGCTTCATGCTTCTTTCCTATGATTTCTAGGGGCTCTCCGAGTGCTTGACTCCATAGACGGCAGCCTACCAGGCTCCTCCATCCATGGGATTTTCCAGGCAAGAGTACTGGAGTGGGTTGCCATTGCCTTCTCCACTTGTATACAGTAGTTAACACTAAATTAATGAATTTAGAAAAATAATCAGTAAAATATGGTTTGTCACAACCAGTATATTCAGAGGAAACAGCAAGAAGAAACATCCATATAAATATTATGCTTTTAAAAAACTTGAATGATTAAAATCACTAGTCGCTCTTTGGGGAGAGGTTTACTGTCTCAGGGGAAAATTGTTTTCAGTAAAGAAGCTGGAAGGACCAACCATGAATTATCTGTTGATTTTTTTTCTTCTTCTTCTTCTTCTTTTTTTTAATAATAGAAGGCACTTGGAAAACAGGGAGAGAGGAGTAGAAGACCCAAAAGGTAACAGGTTAGGGTTAGGGTTAGGGTTAGGGTTAGGGTTAGCAGACGGGGGAGAAAGGCACTTGGTGCTGGCTCTATGGTGTCTTGCTGCTGCTGCTGCCGCCAAGCTGCTTCAGTCATGTCTGACTCTGTGCAGACTGCAACCTGACAGGCTCCTCTGTCCATGGGATTTTCCAGACCAGAATACTGGAGTGGGTTGCCATGCCCTCCTCCACGGGATCATCCCGACCATGGGATGAAATCCAGGTCTCTTGCATTGTAGGCAGATTCTTTACTGTGAAGCCACCATGGCTTCCCTGGTGTCTTGGTGGTGCTGCTAAGTCACTTCATTCATGTCCGACTCTGTGCGACCCCATAGATGGCAGCCCACCAGGCTCCCCCGTCTCTAGGATTCTCCAGGCAAGAACACTGGAGTGGGTTGCCATTTCCTTCTCCAATTAATGAAAGTGAAAAGTGAAAGTGAAGTCGCTCAGTCGTGTCCGACCCTCAGCAACCCCATGGACTGCAGCCTTCCAGGCTCCTCCATCCATGGGATTTTCCAGGCAAGAGTACTGGAGTGGGATGCCATTGCCTTCTCTGCCCTGGTGTCTTACTTTGAGCCAAACTCACTGGTCCACTGAAAGGGAACAAGCCGGCTAGCTGAATGATGTCAACACAAACCAACAACAGAACCTGGAGAGCTCCTCAAAAACCGTCCAGCTCAATACAAATTTAATCTCATCAGTTGTCTGACACTGAAGACTGAACAACTGGTTACCTTACAGGGTCTTCAAACTTTTTAGCAGCTTTTGTTGGATGGTGCACACTGTCTAGGGCCTTCCTGGTGGCTCAGCGGTAAAGAATCCTCCTGTAGTGCAGGAGCCATAGGAGATGTGGGTTGGATCCCTGGGTGGGAAAGATCCCCTGGAGGAGGGCATGGCAACCCACTCCAGTATTCTTGCCTGGAGAATTCCATGGACAGAGGAGCCTGGCAGGGTACGGTCCATGGGGTCACAGAGAGTCAGACACGACAGAAGCGACGTAGCATGCATGCATGCCCACTGTCTGCAGACTGGCTGCCAGAGGGGACACAGCTTGCAAAGGAAGTGCCATCAACCTGGGGCACTCTGATCCCAGGCACCCTCTAGGCTCTGCTTCTAGAGGAAGGTGTGATAAAGTTCCAGTCACGTTAACAGCACCAAGCTTTTAGGTAAAACTGTACAGTCTACAAAGCGCCTTCACATACTTTATCCCTTGGGTGTCATAGAATCCTGATGAAACAGACCTTATCACCCAATGTATTAGATTTGAAGGACTGAGTCTCAGAGCAGTCAGCTGAAGTGTCTTGGGTTGTGCGGTAAAGCTAGGATACCCATCTCCACCATCAGACTGGAAGCTCAGTGCTTCTTCCTTACGATCATTTGCTTCTGCAGAGTGGTCATTGGGGTTATTTCTAGAGCTGAGGTCTGTTCCCAGGTCAGTGTCCAGAGAACCTAGAAATAAGGAGGGCACATACTCTGTAATGATTAAATGAGCTTCTGTTAGTTAGGATTCTATAATTATTTTTAATTAATTAGTCCAGTGGAGTCCATTCAATGGAAGAATCTACATATACTAATTGAAGAGTGTTTTTTTTTTTTTTAAAGCTCTTTAAGAATGCTTGAATCTATTCTGTACAATGATTAATATATATGACTTCTACACACACGTGGGCCTCCCTGGTGGCTCAGTGGTAGAGAATCTTCCTGCCACTGCAGGAGATCCAGGTCCAATCCCTGCATCAGGAAGATCCCCTGGAGAAGGAAATGGCAACTCACTCCAGTATTCTTGCCTGGGAAATCCTGTGGACAGAGGAGCCTGGTGGGCTACCGTCCTTGGGGCTGCAAAAGAGTCGGACTCAACTGAGTGACTAAACAACAGCAAACAACACACACATGTTATAAGTGCCATGCTCTTCACTGATATGGCTCTGTTTGTTTTTTTTCACTAAAGAAATTCCAAAACGTGCTAACAAGTCTGTGTACAAAGAGTCCTGGTTTCCTCTAGACCAGAGCTGTCCACAGACATGTGATGGTGGTGGTTTAGTTGCTAAGTCATGTCCAGCTGTTTGACATTGCTTTACAATGTTGCAGTGTTTCTGCTCTACAGCAAAGTGAGTCAGCTGTATGTACACATATATCCTGTCTTTTTTGATTTCCTTCTCATATAGGTCACCACGGAGCACTGAGCAGGGTTCCCTGTGCTGTACAGCAGGTCCTTGCTGGTTGTCCGTTTTAAATATAGCAGTGTGTACATGCAGATCTCAAACTCTCTGACTATTCCTGCCCCCTCCCTTCCCCCCATAAAGTTCATTCTCCAAGTCTGTGAGTCTGTTTCGTAAATAAGCTCATTTGCTTAATTTCTTTTCAGATTCCGCATATAAGAGATATCATAAGATATTTCTCTTTCTCTGAGTTACTTCACTCAGTACAACAATCTCGAGGTCCATCGGCATCAAACGTCAATTCTAAAAAGATGAGATAGGTCATAGAAATGTGTGGATCTAGCCAGGTGTGAGAAAAAAGAAGTGGTTGAATCTACAGGGGATTTGGAAAATGTGGGTCCAGCCTAAATTCAAAATTAAAGCCCCCAAAGAAACAACAACTCTGGGCCAGTCTAAAATTTTTTGGGGGACAGTATTATCCTCAGTATAACCCAAGCAATATGCCTGCGTTCTCTTTGGCACCAAAATACCCTGAAATATTGTCTTAATGTTCTTCCACTATTTCCATTATTCCATCCCTACCTTCTGGTAGCAGTAGCTTGGAGCATTACTGCTTGAATTTATGATTAAAATATTACTCTTATATCATGTGTAATAATGCATAGTCTGGAGACGATCCTGTGGGCATTTTCCCCTATGATATTCTCTTTTTTGGTTATGACAAGGGGTCTTAGCATGGTGATAAGTGGATGTGGGAAAGGCCTTTTTCACTGGCTTGGGAGATTTTGTCCACGAGGCCTTGTGGAAGAGTCTCTTCCTAGTTAGTTAGAATTCCCTGGGTGGAGGGGCTTCACTGGTGTCCGTACATATTTTAACAATTGTGTTTATTTTTATGCTGTGCTGGGTCTTCGTTGCTATGCTCGGACTGTCTCTGATTGCAGTGAGTGGGGCTCCTCTCTAGCTGTGGTGTGCAGCGGCTTCTCGTTATGGTGGCTTCTCTTGTTGCAGTGCACAGGCTCTAGTGCCCGGGTTTCAGTAACGGCGGCTCCCAGGCTCCAGGGCACAGGCTCAGTAGTCACATGGGTTTGGTTGCGCCTTGGTATGTGGGACCTCCCCTGATCAGGGATTGAGCCCATGTCCCCTGCATCGGCAGGCAGACTGCCAAGCTCTGGAGCACCAGGGCCATACTGGTCTCCATACCTGCCTGCCCCAGGTATGCATTGCCACTCAGGTTGTGGTGACTTACTATCACTGTGACAACTAGGTAATGAGAAAAATCTGTGTTTGGTCACACAGAGGTGTGCGACTGGTTATTATATTTCCTCATCTGGGAGACAATTCAGTATAACCCTGGGGTCTATCCTCTCTCCTCTCCTGCTTGCTTTTTCTGCAGTTACAGATGCACAGCTCCTTAAGCCAGTTGAGGTCTAAAATGTTACATTTTCAGGGAAGGCATCTAAACAATTAAGAGGTTAAAAAAAATCTGCCTCTCCCTTCCCATGTATGAAATAAATATTGGTTATGCCAAATTGGCTGTCCTGTGCCCTGTTAACAGTCTTCTGGTTATCCAAAGCATGGTCTCAATGGCTAATCAACAGTGCCCCAGGGAATATTTATGCAATGTACAGAAGGGAATAATTCCACTCCAACAGGAAAGTAAATTTAGCATCTTTAGGCAAATCCTTACATGACTGAAAAAAATGTGTGAATATGTAGGAGTATGTATGTGTGTGTGTGTGTGGCGAGAAAGATTTGGTCAAGTCAAAACTTTGACTACTTAATCTATTTCCTTCTAATCCAAGCTTGGGCCATCTAGTTATCGGCCTATGCCGATATATATATATGGGGGTGGGAGGGAGGAGCTGTGGAGAGGAAGAAGTAAACAGCAAAGCTTCACATTATATATCTGTTCCTTATTGCTTACAGCTCCAGGCAGCCTTAAGAATCAACTTTTATTAGCTCCCTATTAGGGGACCATTTCCCTTATAATTTGATTATTAGAATGGATATATTTGAAACCTACATTTCCATATAGATAGAACCACTCCATTTTTATGACCCTGATGCACTCTTAAAAACTCACTGAGAGACTCCATCTAAGTTTCCTCAGTTGATTGTTTTCAAGAATGAAATGAGAATAAAATCCAAGGAGCTCAGAGAGAGAGGGTTGAGGCCAGGAAGTGGAGAATGGTAAAAGTTGGTGCTTGGAGCCTCATTAGATACAGAAAGTGTTTTATTTTTGTTGATCCTTGGCCAAAGACGTCAATTAAGTGTTACTTTTGGATTTTTCTCTCTTTGCTCTATCCAATGATATTTTAATTTTTTCCTTTTTTTTCCTCTTTTCTCTCCCCCTTCCACTTAATGTACATATTGAGGATGCTCAAACACCTGCAGAAATCCTGCTGACCTGTCTAGTGCTAAAGAGCTCGTTTCCTGATTCTGTGCTGGCATTAGTAGTAACAGCTAACACTCATGAACATTTTACTGTATGCTGAGCCCTGATGACATTGCCTCATCTTCACAAGTACTGATGTGACATGTGCAACTATCCTTCCCATCCAACAGATGAGTAGGAATCTGTGGATCAGGGTGTTCAAGCAAATCACCTAAGGTTATGTACATAGTTTATAAAGGATGAGTTGGAAGTCAAATTCAGGAAGCTAGTCCATTGGCCAAATTCTAGACCTTTCTGCCTTACTGCCTACAAAGCATATCCATAACCATTACCTCATTTCATTCCCACATCAGCCCTGAGATAGTTGCTGTCATCACTCCAGTTCTAAAGACACACATATAGGTTCAGAGGTATTACATCGTTTGGACCAGCCCATTTAAATTTTTGTTTTATATTGTTGTATAATTGGTTAATAATCTGTTTTAGCTTCAGGTATATAGCAAAGTGATTCAGTTATACATATGTAAGTATTCTTTTTCAAATTCTTTTCCCATTTAGGTTATAATGTGATATTGAGCAGAGTTCCCTGTGCTATACAATAGGCCCTTCTTGGTTATCTATTTTAAATATAGCTGTGTGTATGCATCAGTCCCAAACTCCCAATCTATCCCTTCCCCCTAGTAACCATAAATTTGTGTTCTAAGTCTCTGAGTCTGTTTCTGTTTTGTAAATAAGTTCATTTGTATCATTTTTTCCCCTAGATTCCACATATAAGTAATTTGTCTTTGACTAACTTCACTTAATATAATAATCTCCATTCATGCTGCTGCAAATGGCATTATTTCATTATTTTTTATGGCTGAGTAATATTCCTTGAGTATATGTACCACATCTTCTTTATCCGTTTCTCTGTCAGTGGACATTTAGGTTGCTTCCACGTCTCGGTCATTGTAAATAGTGCTGCATAGTGAACATTGGTGTTCATATGCCCAGGAGAGGGATTGCTGGATCATATGGTAGCTCTATTTTTAGTTTTTTATAGGAGCCTCTATACTGTTCTCCATAGTAATTATACCAGCTTGCATTCCCACCCACAGTGTAGGAGGGTTCCCTTTTCTCCACACCCTCTCCAGCATTTACTGTTGATAGACTTTCTTGATGATGGCCATTCTGACCTGTGGGAGGTGAGTCAGTGTCTTTAAAGTCACTGCTTTTCTGCTCCTCATGTTGAGAGAGGTTTTGAAGAAGGTACAGATCCTATCTCCAGTCAACAAGGAGGAAGTTCCCAAGGGGATGCTATCCCTTGGGATATTCTTCACAGATATGAAACTCCAGAATACACTTGAAGTTTAAAGTAATGTGAAAGGTGGAGCTCTGTGGAGACAGAGGGTGTCGTATACCTTGTTATGTCTTCCGTACCCTAATCATTTCTACTTCTACTTGATCATGGTTGGAAAATGCTACTTCATTTGAGACAGTAAGAACGACAATGGGAAAATTGTTCTATTAGCAGAACAAGGGGAAATTAATCCCTTCTAGCATTCCTCCCTGCTTTGGCCAAAACTTTGAATTGAAGGCGTAATAGTGAGTAGAAAAAAATTGATTAAATATGGTCATATAAAACCAGAATTGCTCCAAATTGATTCCCTTCTCATTATTTTTTATTCCATTTTATATTCCTGGGGCACATTCATTGAGAGCAAAAGGCATCCTCTTAAAATATAACACTAGGGGTTGTTCTTAAAATTTGGATGAAAAAGAAAAGATGATTTGGTTGGGTTTAAATGTAAGTCCTTTTTTTTTTTTTTGAGTTTCATTTTCACTATGTACTTCAAAGGTGGGTAGACAAATATACAACGGCTATCATCACGTAAGACCTGGGAGTTGGAGCTGAAGTAGATAATACTTCTCTGCAGTGAAGGGAAGATTTCCTCAGTAAGAATCCTGGTTATCATTTTATTAATGATAATGCATAGGTGATCAAAAGTGCATTAGGTGTAATCTAGTCCAAATCCCTTATTCAGTAGGTGAGTTAACTGATACTTAGAAAAATGGACTTGCCCAATCTCTTCTCAGGATAAGATATGCGGGGAACCAGGACAGGGTGGCAGTGGAGATAAAGGGTAAGTATCGGGCTGGAAGAGAAACGTGTCCGGTGGGTTCTTCGAACAGAGGAAAGCTAAGAGAATGTTCAGGATCTAAATGTGTTACTGGAGAATATGAGATCAGAGAAACAAAACTGAAACAGCGGGACCTCCCTGGTGGTAGGAATCTGCCTGTCAATTCAGGGGACATGGGTTCCATCCCTGGTCTGGAAGATTTCACATGCTATGGGATAACTGAGTGTCAGTACTGCTGAACCCATCCGCTAGAGGCTGTGAGCCCCAACAAGAGAAGTCACGGCATGAAAAGCCTGTGCACTGCAACTAGAGAAAGCCTGAGCACAGCAGTGAAAACCCAGCAGAGACGAAAATAAATAAATACATTGTTGTTGCTGTTGTTTAGTTGCTAAGTTGTATCTGATTCTTTTGTGATCCCACGGAGACTGTAGCCCACCAGGCTCCTCTGTCTGTAGGACTTCCTAGGCAAGAATACTGGACTGGGTTGCCATTTCCTTTTCTAGGGGATCCTCTCAATCCAGGGATCGAACCTGAGTCTCCTGCATTGGTAGACGGATTCTTTACCACTGAGCCACCAGGGAAGTCCAAAACAATTAAATAAATGAAGACTGAAACAGTGATCCACGTGAATCCCCAGAGCAGTGATATTCTCGTGTGTCCCTCCCTGTAGAGACATTTGTAGCACCCAGAGCCGAATGGACAAGTCTTCATTCAAGGGGTCACACAGAAAGTCTGAGCAGAACCAACATAAAGTCCTGTGTTTCCATTTTTCCTGCTACCCTGTGGCCCTCTTTCTGCAAGGGGTGTGCTCTGGGTAAATCACTTGGACTCTGGACACTCAAGTCAGACATGGGATCAGCTTTCAGGTCTTTGACTCTGACCATGGCAAAT
This sequence comes from Bos indicus, assembly GCF_029378745.1. Classification (NCBI taxonomy): domain Eukaryota; kingdom Metazoa; phylum Chordata; class Mammalia; order Artiodactyla; family Bovidae; genus Bos; species Bos indicus. Next base: position 29,644,182 of record NC_091786.1, read on the forward strand.
TACTCCTCTTGGTTTTTTAAAGGTTAAGTTGGGATACTACCTAGTCGGGGTGTATAGATACAATAAAATAATATATGAAAAGCATTTAAGACAGTGTCTAGCAAATGTGAGCTTGCTATGATAAGCACTGTCGACCAAGAAGACATGCCCAGTGCTTTCTGTTTTTATTGTGAGCTGTGTTTCACTCTGACACTGATCTCCTTGATACCAGGGTCCTGCGTCTCTGAGAGCAGTGACTGAGGAGAGGATGCCATCATGACTGTGCAAGGGGATTTCTCTGGGTGAAATTGGCTCCTGCAGAAATGGGCCTTTGGCTTAATCATCAGCACATTCTAACCAATTGAACACATGACTCAGGTAAGAAGCTGATTGTCAGCTGAAGTCACAGCTCAGAGTTTGAAAACTTAGTCTCAAGTAGACAGGCTTCCCTGGTGACTCAGATGGTAAAGAATCTGCCTGCAGTGTGGGAGACCTGGGTTCGATCCCTGGGTTGGGAAGATTCCCTAGAGGAGGGCATGGCAACCCACTCCAGTAACCTTGCCTGGAGAATCCCATGGACAGAGGAGCCTGGTGGGTTACAGTACACAGAGTTGCAAAGAGTTGCACAACTGAGTGACTAAGCACAGAACAGACAGTACTAGTTTGGTAGGAAAAACCAGGATTTGTAACTATGATTAGGGATTAGGCACAGTTAATGAATGGAAATTCTTAGGACTTTTGGACATAGCCTTTTGTTTCTCCTTTCCTGAGATATCAGTAAAAAATAATCACATGGACAAAAGGTAAATAATTTTATGTGAAAGAGAATTGATACTCTGCTTAGAAGTACCCTGGAGAGGAGAAAATTGATATCAAAATACTATTATTTAACAATTCATTTGAAAATATCATAAAGTAATAAAATTTCCTAGTGAGGATATTGGAAAGAGAATTTATCTGCTTTTTTCTTTTTAATATTCACTTTTATAAAAGTATAATTAACAAATAAAATTGTAATGTGTTTAAACTGTACAGTTGATGATTTGATATATGTATACTTTGTGAAAGGATTCACAACATTGAGTTAATTAACACATCTAATACTTCACATATCTACCAGTGAGTGTTTTGTTTCTCTATTTTTGGCTAAAACACAAGTTCTACTCTCTCAGCAAATTTAAATTAAAGCTAAGTGTTATGAACTATAGGCGCTTCCCAGGTGGTACAGTTGTAAAGAATCCACCTGCCAATGCATAAGACATGAGAGACGTTGTTTCAATCCCTGGGTTGGGAAGCTCTCCCGGAGAAGGAAATGGCAACCCACTCTAGTATTCTTGTCTGGGAAATTCCATGGACAGAGGAGCCTAGCGGGCTACAGTCCATGGGGTCACAAAAAGTCAGACATGACTGAGTGACTGAGCATGATATGATTATAAACTAGTTACCTTGTTATACTTGAGATTTTCAGAACTTGTTCGTCTTATAACTGAAAGCTTGCTTTCTTTTTCCGACCTTTATTTCCCCCACTCCTCAGTCCCTGGCAACCATCATACTAAGCTATATTACTATGTATTACTAACATGTATTACTATGAGTTTGACTTTCTGAAAAATATATTCCACATGTAAGTGACACTATGCAGTACTTATCTTTCCTGTCTAGCTTATTTCCCGTAGCGTAGTGACCTGCAGATTCATGCATTTTATCTCAAGTGGTACGATTTCCTTCTTTTTTTAGAGACTAATATTCCACTGTATACCACATAGTCTTCATCCATTCATCCTCTGATGGACACTGATCGTTTCCACATCCTAGCTATTGTGAATAGCAATAATTATTGTTAATAATGGTCGATAATATGAACATGGCAGTACATGTAGTTCTTTGAGATAATGGCTTAGGTGCCTTCAGATGTATTTCCAGAAGTGGGATTGCTGGATCATATAGAGTTCTAACATATGTGTTCTCCTAGAGAATAATCCATGTGTGTTTGAGAAGAATGTGTCCTCTGCTGCCATTGGATGGCATATACATATATGTATATATGTCTACTAGTTCTGTCTGGTCTACTGCATAGTTTAAGTCCAATGTTTCTTTATTGATTTCCTGCCTGAATGATCTATCCATTGTTGAAAGTGTGATACTGAAGTCCCCTACAAATATTCTATTCATGTCTCTTTCTTCCTTCAGATCTGTTAATATTTTCTGTACACAGTTGGGTACTATGATGTTGAGTTCATAAATATTTATAATAGCAAAATCTCTTAAAGTTGTTAATATTTATGATTCTTAAATACTGACAATTACTATAATTGAACTGACCTCCTTATCATTATATAATAATCTTCTGTGCCTCTTGTTACTGTTTTTGGCTGAGATTCTATTTTGTCTGATATAACTACTCCTGCTTTCTTTTGGTTTTCTTTTGTGAAGAATATCTTTTTCCATTCTTTCACTTTCAGTCTGCATGTGCCCTTACTTCTGAAGTGCATCTCTTATACATACCATATGGTTGGGTATTTCTTTTTAACCCATCCAGCCATTCTATGTATGAGATTAGAGAAACAAGCCCATTTACATTTAAAGTAATTACTCATAGGTATAAACTTTCTATTGCAAATTTGTTAATTGGCTGTTTTATAATTCCTTTGTTCCTTTCTTTTTTTAATATAGATTTATTTATTTTAATTGGAGGTTAATTACTTTACAATATTGTACTGGTTTTGCCATACACCAACATGAATCCACCATGGGTATACACATGTTCCCAATCTTGAACCCGCCTCCCACCTCCCTCCCCATACCATCCCTCTGGGTCATCCCAGTACACCAGCCCCAAGCATCCTGTATCCTGCATCGAACCTGGACTGGCGATTCATTTCTTATATGATATTATACATGTTTCAGTGCCATTCTCCCAAATCATCCCACCCTCTCCCTCTCCCACAGAGTCCAAAAGACTGTTCTATACATCCGTGTCTCTTTTGCTGTCTCGCATACAGGGTTATCATTATCATCTTTCTAAATTCCATATATATGCATTAGTATACTGTATTAGTGTGTTTCCTTTGTTTCTTTCTTGTCCTCCTCATTTGTCATTTCATGATTTTCTCTGATGGTATGCTTGATTCTTTCTCTTTTATATATCTCCTATACATTTTTGTTTCATAGTTACCACGAGGCTAACATCTTAGAGCTACAACAGTCTATTTTACTGATAACAGCTTAATTTTGAACAATACAAACACTATACATTTTACACCCTCATTTTATGTTTTTGATGTCACAATTTACATCTTTTATGTTTTTCCATTAGCTGATTATTGTAGTTATAATTATTTTTAATCCTTTATGTTTTAACCTTTTTACCTTAGTTATAAATGATTACCATCCACCACGATATTATTGTTGTTTAGTCACTCACACTGTGTCTGACTCTTTTGTGGCCCCATGGACTATAGTCCACCAGGCTCTTCTGTTGGATTTCCCAGGCAAGAGTTGCCATTTCCTTTTCCAGGGCCTCTTCCCTGCCCAGGGGTTGAGCCTGCATCTGCTGCACTGCATAAAGATTCTTTGCCTCTGAGTCACTGGGGAAGCCCAGTGATATTATTAGAGACCTCTGAATTCAACTATATATTAACCATTTAATAATATATTAACTATTTAACTATAGTTAAATATTTAACTGTAGTTAACAACATATGAACTATTTAACTATATATTCCTTTGCCAGGGAGTTTTATTCTTTCATATGTTTTCATGTGACTAATTAGCAGCCTTTCATTTGAGCCTGAAGAACTCCTTTCAACATTTCTAGTGCCAGGCTAGTGGTGATGAATCTTTCTACTTTTGTTTATCTGGGAAATTCTTTATTTCTCCTTCAATTATGAAAGACAATTTTGCTGGTAAACTAATTTTGTTTGGCAACTTTTTTTTTTTTTTCCTTTCAGCACCATGAATACAACATCACATTCACTTCTGGACTGCAAAGTTTCTACTGAAAATTCTGCTGCTAGTCTTATGGGCATTCCCTCATACTTAACAAGCTATTTTTCTTTCCTTTTTTTTTTTTTTTTTATGGCCGTATCTTGAGGCATGCAGGATCTTATTTCCCTGACTAGGGATGGAACCCTCACCCCCTGCAGTGCAAGCATGGAGTCCTAACCACTGATCCATCAGGGAAGTCCCAACAAGTTATTTTTCTTTTGCTGCTTTTAATATTCTCTCATCGTCTTTAACTTTTGACTATTTAATGAGTCTCAGTGTGAGCCCTTACAGATTCATCTTATTTGATCTTCTTTGGGCTCCTGGATCTAGATGTCTGCTTCTTTTCCCAGGTTAGAGACATTTTCTGCCTTTATTTCTGTGATCCTGAGTTTGCATATCTTAGTCCTTCTGGTGATGTCCCATAAGTCCCTTAAACTATCTTCCTTCTTTTTCATTCTTTTGTCTTTTTGTCTGATTGGATGAATTCCACTTTTCCATTTTCAAGTTTGCTGATCCTTTCTTCTATTTAATATAGTTAATTCTGGAAGCCCTGTATAGAAGTCTTTTTTTTAGCTCAATTGTTATATTCTTCAACTTTAACCTTTTGTTGTTGTTGTTGTTGTTTTAATATTTTCTATTTCTTTGTTCAAAGTGTCATTTTGTTCATGTCTTGCTTGCCTGATCTCAGTGAGCATTTTTTTCTGACTGTTATTTTGAATTCTAGTGAGTAAATCACTTTTCTACATTCTTTAAGATTGGTTTTAGAGATTTATCTTGTTCTATGGTTTGGAGCATATTCCCCTCCACATTTGATAAAGGAGTCACCTATCCCAGTACCAAGAGACGAGTCTCATGTGGGAGGTATGCCTCCGTAGTCCCATCCGAGCACCTTTGTGATCGTCCAAACTTCTGTCTTTGTTCTTAGTGGCTGCTGGGAGTTAAGGGTGTGCCAACACCCACCAGTGCCCCCAAAAGCATGCAAAATGCCCAGATGTCTCTTTAGGCTCCTGGAGGAACTAATTGCCTGCCCCTTCACCTCCCTAATTGGAGGCCCAGGATTCATGCCGCATCTGGAAAAGTCAGAATGTTAGATTTTCAGTCTAGCTCTTATTTGGAAGAAATCAGGAGCTGGTGGGTTTTTATTTGTATTTTTCCTCTGTTACTCACTCTGTGCTGAGCCAGATTGAATAGTCATTGGAAGAGCTTGTGCACCCAGATAGAATTGTTTCTTTGTTTTGTGTGGTCCCGGGGGACTCATAATTGCCAAGCTCTGTCAGCTCCCAGAGCTAGGTGACTTGGGAACTTGTCTCTTGGGTGGCAGCAGTAACGGTTAGGGTGCTAGGTGTGTTGACAAGTTCCTTCCAGGAAGAAGCTAGAGGCTTAGTTCTGAGGAGAGACAGCAGGAGATGTGACTACCAACTTTATCAGGCTCCCAGGAGGATCCTAGTCAACTTCCACATGTAGGCTTATTAGGAGATGAAACCTCAGGCTGCAGCTGGGAAAACATCCCGTCAAATCCCTTCCAGGAAGAATGTGGGAGGTGGGTGTTTTTGCTTGCTCTGTGTTGAACCTGGGGAAGACAGCTGCAGGGAGTACTTATACACCTACTGGAAAATTGCTTTTTGTTTGTTTAATACGGACTTGGGGACTCATGAATGCCAAACCCTGTGGACTATCAAAGATAGATGGCTGAGGGGCCCTTACTCAAGTGGCAGCTATATAAGCTAGGGCACCAGCTGTGTGGACAAGCCTCTTCTTGAGTGATGACTCAGTTTGCTCTTGGAGTGAGCTGGGGAAAGAATGTGTGAGGGAAGTGTCCACAGACTCTTTTGGGCTTTAGAGAGGATCACAGTCAGATCCTAGATTAGAGGCTCATCAGAGGCTGAACCAGTTGGTGGTCCTGGGCTGCTTGTTAAGAGAGAATGCTTGAGCTGATACCTAAGGGTGTGGAGGTGTGCTCAGTCGTTCAGTCATGTCTGACTCTTTGCGACCCCATGGGCTGTACCTAAGGGATGATTTGTAATTACATGATAAGGGAAAATGTAGCAAGAGAACATTTGCTAAGTAAAGGGAACAGTTGTCATTAATCCTAAGGAAAGAGAAAGTATGAAAATGGTATAATCTGCTTAGGGCACAGAATTAAGTGTGAATAGTGGTGGTGCTTGGGGCAGGGAGGGAAAGCAGGGTCTGTATTGTTAAGGGACTTTATCCAGAGAGCAAGAGAAGGAATAGATGAGTCTGACAGATTAGACTTGGTTTTTAGGGAGGTTGCCCAGGCAATGGGCTTCCCTGGTGTCTTAACGGTAAAGAATCCACCTGCAACATAAGAGCATCAGGAGATACAGGTTCAATCTCTGGGTCAGAAAGATCCCCTGGAGAAGGGAATGGCAACCTACTCCAGCATTTTTGCCTAGAGAATCCCATGGACAGAGGAGCCTGGCGGGCTACAGTCCATGGGGTCGCAAAGAGTTGGACATGACTGAAACGACTTAGCAGGCATGCATGCATGCCCTGGCTATACTGTGAAGGCTGAATTAGAGTGAAGAAAGGGAAACCAGTTAGCAGACAGTGCAAGAAATGATGATGGTTTGAACTTAAGGACAATACAAATAGGATAAATTGAGAAATATCAGAGGGAGAATTGACAAGACCAGTAATTACTGGGGTGTTCAGTTCAGTTCAGTTCAGTTTAGTCGCTCAGTCGTGTCCAACTCTTTGTGACCCCATGAATCACAGCATGCCAGGCCTCCCTGTCCATCACCAACTCCCGGAGTTCACTCAAATTAACATCCATCGAGTTGGTGATGCTATCTAGCCATCTCATCCTATGTTGTCCCCTTCTCCTCCTGCCCCCAATCCCTCCCAGCATCAGAGTCTTTTCCAATGAGTCAACTCTTCGCATGAGGTGGCCAAAGTATTGGAGTTCCAGCTTTAGCATCAGTCCTTCCAAAGAACACCCAGGACAGATGTCCTTTAGGATGGACTGGTTGGATCTCCTTGCGGTCAAAGGCACTCTCAAGAGTCTTCTCCAACACCACAGTTCAAAAGCATCAATTCTTTAGCACTCAGCTTTCTTCACAGTCCAACTCTCACATCCATACATGACCACTGGAAAAACCATAGCCTTGACTAGATGGACCTTTGTTGGTAAGGTAATATCTCTGCTTTTCAATATGCTATCTAGGTTGGTCATAACTTCCCTTCCAAGGAGTAAGCATCTTTTAATTTCATGGCTGCAATCACCATCTGCAGTGATTTTGGAGCCCCAAAAAATAAAGTCTGCCACTGTTTCCCCTGTTTCCCCGTCTATTTCCCATGAAGTGATGGGACCAGATGCCATGATCTTAGTTTTCTGAATGTTGAGCTTTAAGCCAACTTTGTCACTCTCCTCTTACACATTCATCAAGAGGCTTTTTAGTTCCTCTTCACTTTCTGCCATAAGGGTGGTGTCATCTGCATATTTGAGGTTTTTGATATTTCCTCCAGCAATCTTGATTCCAGCTTGTGCTTCACGCAGCCCAGCATTTCTCATGATGTACTCTGCATATAAGTTAAATAAGCAGAGAGACAATATACAGCCTTGACGTACTCCTTTTCCTATTTGGAACCAGTCTGTTGTTCCATGTCCAGTTCTAACTGTTGCTTCCTGACCTGCATACAGGTTTCTCAAGAGGCAGGTCAGGTGGTCTGGTATTCCCATCTCTTTCAGAGTTTTCCACAGTTTGTTGTGATCCACACAGTCAAAGGCTTTGGCATAGTCAATAAAGCAGAAATAGATGTTTTTCTGGAACTCTCTTGCTTTTTGATGATCCAGCGGATGTTGGCAATTTGATCTGTGGTTCCTCTGCCTTTTCTAAAACCAGCTTGAACATCTGAAATTTCACAGTTCATGTACTGCTGAAGCCTGGCTTGGAGAATTTTGAGCATTACTTTACTAGCCTGTGAGATGAGTGCAACTATGCGGTAGTTTGAGCATTCTTTGATATTTCCTTACTTTGGGATTGGAATGAAAACTGAGCTTTTCCAGTCTTGTAATGTAGGGTAAGGAAAAGATGACTCAACAGTGACTCATAGTTTTCTTCATTGGATAACTGAGTGGATTAATATGAAATTCAAATGAGTTACAGAGAGCAGCCAGTTTCAAAGCCAAAGGGGAGATGAATTTAGCTTTTTGTATGTTGACTCTGAACAGCCTGTTAGTTATCCAGGTGATGGAGAAGGGTGCACATTAAAAATAAGAGATCTGAACTTGAATATACGTTTGGCATTTATCAGTATACAGATAATACTTGAGGTCTTGAAGAATATATGGGGTTGAAAGAGAAGAGGGCTGAGTAAGAGAGCAAAATTAGACGACTTCCCTGGTGGTTCAGGGTTAAGAATCCCTTGCCAATGCAAGGGACACAGGTTCGATCCCTAGTCCGGGAAGATCCTATGAGCTGTGAAGCAACTAAGCCCACGCACCACCACTACAGAGCCTGTGCTCTAGAGCCCAGGAGTTGCAACTACTGAAGTCTGTACTGTGGAGCCTGTGCTCCACAAAAGAAAAAGCCAGCACAGTGAGAAGCCCGCACCCCACCACTAGAGAGCAGCCCTGCTTGCCGCAACTAGAGAAAGTCGGTGCACAGCAACAAAGACCTACCGCAGCTGAAAGTAAATGAACAAAATCATTGAAAAAAAGAAAAGCAAGAGAAAGAGGCACTTCATATGTTACACTGAGCTCTTGATCTTACCCTTCTGCCTACATCCATTGCTAAGATTTAAAATTCTACATTAAAGCAAAGATAGCCATGTCCTAAAATAGAGATTTCTAAAGAATGAGGAGTTCATTACCTTGGATACAATTAAATTGTTCAGGTGTTGAGTATCCGTGAAAAGATAATATCATAAATATCATTTAGGGATGTTGATCATATGAACTCCAATCTACTGAAATAATGCTTAGGATTACATTGGAAAAAATGAAATAACCTTGCTGAAGCTAACAAGAAAATTGTAATTACAACTGTATATATAATATGAAGACATAAATAATAATAAAAACATGCAAATAAATAGCCACTACTCTTCAGATCTCAAACCCTGGAACTAGGTTAGTAACTCCTTTCTCCCAGGTATTATAAAATGTAATTACTTGAGCTTTGTAATTACCTAAAGTCTGAGCTTAAATCAGCCATGCTACCGAAGGCTTTTTTATAATCTATCACACACCAAGAACACATCTCAATTTATTTGTCTTCATTTGAGGAAGAATAACTGAGCATCAGGGTAAGTCAATCAAGAAACCAGAAAAAGCGCTGAAGATATAATGATACATGCATGATGAATCCAAACGAGGTAAACTAACTTCTAGCCGAACTCTGTATCTGTCATCCTGCGGATAGACGGGCATGTTTCACTTTATATTTTGTGAAGGTGTTAATTTCCTGCCTCAGTAAGATTGGCTCTAATGCTAGGTGGTTCCAAGGATTTTCAAATTCAAGAATATAAGAAGGCATCCTGTACTAAATCTTAATAGGTAGGGCTCTCCTTTCCATTAGAGCAGGGGTTCCCAACCTCCAGGATCTAATGCCTTATGATCTGAATCCAAGCTGATGTAATAATAACAGAAATAAAGTGCACAGTAAGTGTAACGCACTTGAATCACCCCGGAACCATCGCTCCCCTCTCACCTTGTCCATGGAAAACTTGTCTTCCACGAAACCAGTCTCTGGTGCCCAAAAGTTTGCGGATCACTACACTAGAGGCAGATTTAAAACCGCATGGATTAATATTAGAAGGATAGCAAATGTTTCAATAAGGAGTTTCAGGAATACTGACACCATGGACATTTTCGAGACTGATTTTACTCTTTATTAGTAATGGCAATGGCAATTAGTGAATTCTTCTCAGACATTTTCTAGAGTGCTGACATACATGGCTTTGCCTCGGCTGGACCAGAAAGCTCATATCAGGACTTGGACAAAATCCAATCGATTGGAAGTATTGTGCATCCTGCCTTCATGTTCATCATCACAAAACCATACAGAGAAGTCTCCTTTAGTTCCATATTTCTTGATGTTATCTTCTTCCAGAAAGCGCTTGGATTTCTTTTTTTTTAATGTTTATGATTTTAATCACAGCAGCAACAATAATAGTAACAATAACAAGCATTATTAGAATGAGTGACTTTAGTGAAGTTGCAGTGTCTGTATATAAAATCTATTATAACTTCTATATTATTGGGGCTTACCTGGTAGCTCAGAGGGTAAAGAATCTCCCTGCAATGCAGGAGATGTGAGATGCGGGTTTGATTCCTGGGTCAGGAAGATCCCCTGGGGGGAGGAAATGGCAACTCATGCCAGTATTCTTGCCTGAAAATCCCAGGGACAGAGGATCCTGGTGGGCTACAGTCCATGGAGTTGCAAAGAGTCGGAAACGATTGACCGACTAAGCACAGCACAGCATATACTAACCACAAACAAATAGAGTATTTAAACTGCTTTGTTGGGGTACAGTTGACATATAATAAACTGCATATATTTAAAGTGTACAATTGGATAAGTTTTACATACACGTACATTCATAAAACCATAACCACAATCAAGAAAATGAACTTATCCATCAATCTCAAAAGTTTTCTTTGACCATTTGTAGTCCCTCTCTCTCACCCCTCCATGCCCTTTCTCTACTCTCATCTGTTTTCTGTCACTGTAAGTTGGCTTACATTTTCTAGATTTTCATAAATATGAAATCATAGTCTATGCGTTCTTTGGCTGCTTTCACTCAGCTTTATTTTGATGTTCATTCACGTTGCTTGGGGTGCTTCAGCACTTGGGTTTCTATAGCCATCACTGTCTACTTTTTTTTTTTTCTCTTTCTCCCACAAAAGAACAAAAGGAAATATTTTATCGTGTCTCACTCAAGCCCTGTAGGTAACAAAAACCCTCTTCTCCCATTTCAAGGAGCTTGTGCAAGCAAAAATGAAAGACAATTGCTGTCTTTTTTTGGTAGCATATAGGAGAAGAAGCTTTTTATACCAGAAGAGATGAATAAAAGAGGTCACTGTTCATGGACCTATCTCTGGGTTAGGCAGTTCTGTTCTCAGCACTTTGTGAATGCTAAGGTTACTGCATCCCTATGGCTACCAGAATATGAATTGTACGGCCTTGAAAATGCCTAACGGTGCTACCTGTCCATTTTAAGTTTAAAAGTATATCACTCATACAGTTGGCTTTAGTCTGCAGCACTGGGTACTAGAAGGGCAGAAACTGAGCTGTTCTCACAGCTTGTGGTGATAAGTGAACTGCTCCAGGCAGACTATCATTGCCATGGGTGTGCGGTCTAATCTCCAATGTAATGGGCATTTTACAGCTTTGTTTAGCTTGGTGTATTTTCTTCTCCCTGAGCACTAGTGCCTGGAGAAGTGTCATATTCAATGCTTGCCTCTCATCTTCAATATCCGGGAGTACCGTGTTTAAACTCTGATGTGCTATTGGGACACACCTTTCAAGCAAGAAGTTTTGAAATGGGAATACCAGAGTTCAGAGGGTTACCGGTGCAAAGCGAATCAGCCCCAGTGCAGCTCAAGTTTCACCCAAGGTTCCAAATATATCTCAGAATTATCCCAGAAAGAAATCTTAGCTACCCTATTAGGATGGATTCAAAGAGACCTGCTGAAGGATTGTTTGTATACATTGGCAAGATGAAATTTGTATGGCAAGTTATCCTGTCTGTATGAACAGAGAAGCAAAAAGCTTTACCAAGGTCAGTGGGAGACTCAAGATGAGCTTGGGTTGCATATATTCTCTGTGGCAGACATAGAACCTCTTTATCTGTCTGTACCTCTGTTTTCTCAAATCAAAGAAGTTGGTGAAGTAGTTAATTGACCCCTAAAATCTGTTCTCATTCTGTCTATGTGTCGAAGAGCTCGGGATTCTCAATTTCAGAGCTGCTTTCTTGGCCCATGACTGCTTGGTTTCTATCTTGGGATTTCTTGGAAGTGTATCTGAGAACAGAGAGAAGTACATCTAAGGATTGTTTAACATTTGCTTATTCATTTGTTTTCATTCATTGCACCTATTAGATATTCAAGCACCTATTATAGGATGGACACTATCAAGGCACAGGGGTTATACTTGATAAGGAAAAGATAGTATATGTATGCACGTGTGCGATCTTGTCTGACTCTTTACGACCCTTTGGACTGTAGTCTGCCAGACTCCTCTGTCCATGGGATTCTCCAGGAAAGAATACTGGAGTGGGTTACCATTTCCTTCTCCAGGGGATCTTCCTGACCCAGGGATTGAACCTGCATTTTCTGTGTCTCCAGTTTCTGGCAAATAAAGAGTTTTTCAGTGGGAAGAATGGTCAAATAAGCTTCAAGTCCAACCAAGCTGAGAAATGAGGTCTATATGATACTATAACTGTGGTTCTCAGTGGAAATTATTTTGCTCCCCGGGGATATTTGGCAATGTCTGGAGACATTTTTGGTTGTTACATCTTGGGGGGAGGGTGTGGTACCTAGTGGACGGAGGCGAGGATGATGCTGAACATTCTACCACATTCTGGATGCCCCCACAGCAAAGACTTGCTGCTGCTAAGTCGCTTCAGTCGTGTCCGACTCTGTGCGACCCCATAGACAGCAGCCCACAAGGCTCCCCCATCCCTGGGGTTCTCCAGGCAAGAACACTGGAGTGGGTTGCCATTTCCTTCTCCAATGCATGAAAGTGAAAAGTGAAAGTGAAGTCACTCAGTTGTGTCCGACTCTTCATGACCCCATGGACTGCAGCCTAGCAGGCTCCTCTGCCCATGAGATTTTCCAGGCAAGAGCACTGGAGTGGGGTGCCAGACTTATCCGGCCCCAAATGTCAGTATGGCTGAGGTGAGGAACAGCAAAAACGTGAAGTCAGTCTAATTAAAACCAGAGGCCCCTGGAGGCTTATCCAGCTTTCAAATGAACTCTACAGGAGTGTCTAGGAACAGTGGCAAGAGACTTGGGGATGATTTGAAGTTTTGGTTGAGTCATGAAGCATGAGTAGAGGTGAACCAGCTGAACTAATGAAGAACGGGAGAGAAGAAGAGTTTTCCAGGGCGAAGACCCATGCAGAATTGGAGGGCGAGGGATCCTGGGATTGTGACTGAGTGGCAGGTCTTTCTACACAGTGCAGAGCCCCTGTGGGATCCATGTGGGCAGAGGTGGCATAGTGACAGGTCCTGGCTAATTGCTAAAAATCTTGTTTTTTCTTGAAAGTGATGGTGAGATGCAGTGAATGATTTTAAGTAAGACAGTAACTTGGTCAAATCTCTGTCGTTTTTTTTTTTTTTTTTGGCCCCTCCCAGTGGCATGTGGGATCTTAGTTCTCTAGCCAGGGATCAAACCTGCAATGCCTGCATTGGAAGTGCTGAGTCCTAACCACAGGACCACTAGGGAAGTCCAAAATCACTGTTTTCTAATAATCAGTCTTTGGGGAAAGGTGGTTCTAAAGGAGTGAGAGAGGGAGGCAGTGATAAGTCATTTGTATGTAGCCCAGATGTGATGTGCTGAAGACCCAAATAGGCAGTGACCATGCAAATGAAGATAGAATCACAGGTTCAAAACCTTGAGACTATAGTGTTGTCACAAGAGGTGGCCAGTCAGAACAGAGAATCCTAGAGGATGACTCTCAGGTTCTATCTCTACTAGATAAACAGTGATGGCTTTTTACCAAGATAGGAAACATAAAAGGAGGGGTGGATGTGGATGAGAGAGAGTGGTGGGGGACATGGAATTCCTACCTTGTTGGCAGCAAACGTGAAGCCAGCTTCATTAAAACCATTGGTCCTTGGGGCCTCATTGAGCTTTCAAACTTGCCTTTGCATGGAACACATGGAATGATTTCCTGAAACGTAACCTGATGTATTAGCTTGGCTTAAAGATGGAAATACAAGAAGGCATCTATTCTGACAGGTTTACAAGCAGCACAAACTCATAAGGACACCCCTGTCAGAATTGTCTGCTTGGCCTTTATCGGAAGCAATTATTCCAGACAACTGAAGCATATTTATAAGGGCACCAATTAGACATAACTCAGGCTGTGTTATCTTGATGGCTGCTGACTCTTCACCTGCAGACCATGATGGCGGTCACAGGTGGAGGAGGCCCTGCAATCACCTGGTTCTGCCCTCCTTTGATTGGTTACTAGGGTTGGGATGAAGGCTCCGTCTCCAGGGAAACAGAGGCCTCTGGGCTGATCAGTTTGGATTACCCTTCTCTAGGTGCTCTGGAAGTTTCTTGGCCACTTAGAATTACAAGAGACTTTGGTCTTTATGAAATTGCTTCTGATTTGTCTTACCAGAAGCATTTCCTTTGGGTAGAAATCTAGCTGGCAGGACATTGATTTGTTCATAATTTCTGAGATTCGAATGTGTGTTCCTTGGTGTTTCCTGCATAACTTGGTTGCCATCTTGACTTTGTCCTTTTCTTGGGTTCCAGGAATGGGGTAGGATTTTATAGTTGGTGTGAGAAGATCTATTTCACCCCACTTCTAAGAATAGCATCCTACGTAACTAAGCACTAAGATATGTGCCTTTACTTTCTCTCTCTCTCTCTTTTTTTTTTTTTTTTAACAATTTTTAACTACTTTATAAAAATTTTTTAAAATTTATTTTTAATGGGAGGATAATTGCTTTACAATGTTGTATTGCTTTTTGCCGTACAACAACATGAATCAGCCATAAGTATACAAATATCCCTTCCCTCTTAGAGCATCTCCCCAAAGCCACACTGGGCTCTGCATCTTTAGCCTCCCATCACCAACATTACCCACCTAAGCACAAAGTTTGTGGCATTAGTAACTTCCCTCTGAGCAAAGGCAGTTCTGGCATCTTGGTTGTTATCTTATCTCTCTGCTTATCCTCTCTCTTCCATAAACTGTTTTTCAGATCTTTGGTGGTTTTTTGTGCATTTATTTATTGGAATAGTGTTTATTCAGCACTTTATCTTGGGTATCTAAAAATAGGTTAGAGAAATTGGAGTATTATTGACAGTGATAAGAATTGTGTTGATAAAGACAGAATCGAGAAAAAGAGAGCCTTGCATTTTAAATTATACTAGGAGCTTATAAAGAACGAACTGGAGTGTATTGGAGGTCACTGGGAGGAAGACCAAGGGGCTTAAGTTATCGGAAATCAACTGAGTCTAGAGGTTGGTCCAAATCCTGGGAGGTCAGCAAGTGAACCAACTCAGTAGGACCCATCAAAGGCTGTATTAATAAAATAAAGGGGTTAAGGCTTGGACAGAAAGCCTAAGAGATAGTCTTCTTGGGGAGCGCTAAAGGCAAGGAAAAGAATCTGAGCAACCCTATGTCTACAATAATAATAAAACTTTTATTTGCATTATGTTGTGCCATTTGCAAAGTACTTGCAAATACTCTCCTCTTTGTTTCATTTAATCTTAACCACAGTCTTAGGAAGAAAGTTATTACTATCGACATTGTACACCTGCGCATAGTAAGTGGCGGAGCTTTGAGAAGAGAGCCCTAGTCTTTTGACAGGAGGTTCAATATCCTCCCCACCACCTCCATATCCCATCCGTACCCTGGAGGGAGTGATTTCTTGCATTCTAAGCTGTCGGTTCAATGCGATGTTATTGATGAGCTCATATCGCAGAAGGAACATAGAATACAATTAAGGACAAGGATTCTGCTGTTTGGGGATAGTTGTCACAGTAACTCAAGGGATTCTTATAGGTTATAAGAGTTCAATAGGAAAGTTATCCTGAAGCACAATTCTGATTTCATAATGTCTCTGAAACGTAGATTACCAGTCTGTGGCTGAGGCTTTCCTTTCTCTGGCTGATACTCGCCACTCCAGCCTCTTTATTTCCCATCGTATATGTGGGTCACACAGCTGCACCAGATGACCGGGCAGGCTTATTAGCCCTTTCTTATTTCCATCGTGCTGCAATGCTCTTTTCTTCTGTTTCCACCTGTACAATTCTACCTGTCAGTCAATATCTGACTCATACGAAGTCTTTTCGCATATGGCCTCCATTTCCTCCTGCCCACCAGCTGCCTGTCCATACTGTGTATTCCCACTGCATTTTTTTGAATCTTTTTTTAAAAATTATTTTTATTGATTCATGTATTTGGGTGCTCTGGGTCTTAGTTGCGGCATGCGGGATCTAGTTAACCAACCAGGGATCAAATCCGGGCCGTCAGCACTGGGAGCTCCAGAGAAGGCCCTTGTTTGCATTTTTATAGCATGGGTTGCAAACTTAAATATGTGCATGAACCAGCCAGATGAACAAAGGAGGTTATTGAATGTGAAATACATGAACAATGATGATTGTGGCAAGTCCCTGAGCTCTTCCCCTCATAGGAAGCCGCTGCTCAGTTCTGGGCATAAAATGAGCCCAGTCTTGTGTGTGTGTGTGTGTATGAAATTCCTTGGTTTTAAAAATATTGGCAAATGGGAGGGGGGTTCAGGATGGAGGGGACATATGTATACCTATGGTCAGTTCATGTTGATGTATGGCAAATACCATCACAATATTGTGAAGTAGTGAAAGTGAAAGTCGCTCAGTCGTGTCCGACTCTTTGCAACCCCATGGACTATACAGTCAATGGAATTCTCCAGGCCAGAATACTGGAGAGGGTAGCCTTTCTTTTCTCCAGGGGATCTTCCCAACCCAGCGTTCGAACCGAGGTCTCCTGCATTGCAGGCAGATTCATTGCAGCTGAGCCACAAGGGTATCCTCAAATTAAAATAAATACATTTTTTAAAAGAAAAAATATTGGAAAATAAATAATTCAAATATTTTTGAAAATCTCAGTGGGTTAAACAAAAATCTGTCTGAAGGCTATATTTGGATGATGCTGGATGATCCTACTTTCTGACCTTACCTGGTAACTTTGGGGATGAATAAATGGTACAGATCAGAATATACTATCTCAATTATTAATTACAAATACACTGAGAGTGAGAACAATGTGAGATCATCTTTCCAACCATAGAATGCCTTTTCTGGAATAGGTGTTTAGTAAGTTTTTGTTGAATTGCAGGCAGCCTTCAGAGGGTGGACTGGAGAAAATTAGCTGGCTGGATGGAGCATGCTATTTTAGGTTAGATAGGTTGAGACCACACTTTCTGTAAACTGTATCATTTGGATGTTTTATTAATCACTGCTGCCAGTGAATTTAAATATTTTAATGATTGGTATATTTTACTCTTAGCATGCCCTGGGGCTTTTTTTTTTTTTTTTTTAAAGAAATGGCAGTTTTAAAAAAATGAAAATAGAATCCCTGCTCAATCAGCATTCAAACTGCCAGGTGACACTTGGGTGCTTCCTCCACTCCAAATCTGGGTCAGCATGGCATTCCGGGACTGGGACACCTGCCCTGCCTTCCCTAGCAAAGGACTGGCTGAAATTGGGCTCCTTAGGTAAAGTTGTCTTTCAGGTTAGAACCCTGAAAATTATCCCCTGAAACAATTCTCTCTTTGGAATGTGAATCTCCATACTTCTAGCAAAGCTTGGAAGAAGGGGAAAAAAGAAGACACTTCGCCACCACACCTCAATCTTCCCTTTGTAACTATTAAAATATCTTTTCTAAGTTATGGATCAGCTATCTTTGGGGGAGCCTCTGGGCACAGGCAGATCTCGTTTCATGGCTGCTGCTGCTGCCTGGCTTACCGTGCGAAGGTGTGTGATAAACCTGTTACGAGCAAGTCTCTCAGTGCCATTTTCAACAACATTTGCTTACTTTGTGTCTTGGCGTCATGTTCTGGTCATTCTTGCAATATTTTAAACCCTCCACCAGCAATAAGATTACGAATTCCTAAAGGCTCAGGCGATGCTTAGCATTTTTTAACAATAAAATATTTAGAAATTAGGGGTTTTTTTTTAATATGTAACACTGTTGCACACTGAATATACAATACAATGAAAACACAACTTTCACATGCCCTGGCAGACCAAAACATTCACGTGTCTCACTTTATTGCAACATTTGCTTATCTGTGGAACGAAACCCACAATACCTCCGAGGTCTGACTGTTCAGAACTCCTTAAGGTTATTCAACATTTATTAAAACAGAGGTTGGGCAAAGTGAGTTTATTTACCAAACCTGAGAAGAAGGTAGCAGTGAAAGGATAGACTGTTGGGGGTTTGATTTCCGTTCTAGTTTCAGTGACAAGCGTCCTTGTTCTGTGCCCGGAGGCTAACATAGTCGCTCTTGGAAAGAGATTGTGTTCCTGCTCTGTTGCTTCTCTTTTCTGCACTAAAGCGTCACTGATTCGTGGAACTGTGGGCCCCATCTTTGTTTGTTTTTATGCCAGGACGTTCTTGCGGTTGGCTCCTGCCATGGAAGGTTCCAACCTGACTTTTCTCTGTTCCCCTTCCTCCTGTAGTTCATCCAGTGACCACACTTGTGGAGTCATGATCTCTAACTGTCCTGTGACCTTCACCTGCTCGTCACTTCCCATCACGACTGCAGGCTTGCCTTTTTTGGTGCCAGGGTTTGCAAATTTCTCACTATCCTATCTAATTCTGTAAATCAATAATAGGCAGGGTGTGAAGCCCGAGTCACGTCACAGGACTGTGATTTTTTTCTTTCCCTCCCACTCAGCCATCCTGAATTGTCACTTTCTGCCAATTCTTAGACACGGAGTTGAAAAAATACATAAACAGCTTCGTGCCTCACCTGAGGGAGTCTTTGACCTTTCCTTTCCATTGTTTTCACTTTTTGCCTCCCTCACCGAGGAATCGACAGTCTGCATTTTGAAACAAAACTCCTTGCTCTCCTCTAATAAAGGTGAAACAAGGTAAGGAAGGATTTTAAAAGACTCCACCGGGAAGAGTTTGGGAGGGATTATGAATAAGGAGAAAAAAAAATGTAGACCTGAATATTTTAAAGACTATAAAGATATTTCCTTGCAAGCAGATTCTGTCTTCACCTTTAGCCCCTTGACCACACAGAACTCTTGACACAGAAACACACATCCCCGTTATTCTGTCTTCATAAACACAATTCTGTGAATTCTGACTTTAAGGAGGATATGCCACAGAGCTAATAAAGCTAAAGCCCTGAGTGAAGTCCCAGCAGTATGTTCATATGGTTATATGCTCTGTAAAACTTGCCAAAGTAAGATATTTTAAACCACAATTGGCTTTTTTTCCATTCCAACTTTCCCAATGACCCACTGTCTCCAATGACCTTGGGGTGTTTTAAGGATCTCCCTAAGGGAATTCTAGTTGAGGACGTATTTAGTTTGGGTTTAATGAGCTACATTTATGTGACTATCTGTCCCTTCCACACAGAGTTAAGTTATTGCCAGCCTGGTTTTCAGGAACACTCCCACCTACTGAGCTGTCTTCAGGGCAAACTGGTTAATTAGAAAGTTGTCACTTAACAGGGAATTTAAGTTAGCTGCTACACAAGAAAATTTTAAATGTCCCAAAATCTTGCAAATTCAGTATGAAAGAAGCTCTAAAGAGTTTTCCCCGTACTTGGCAATCTTACAAATCAATATGACATCGCTAATGTTGAGTTATGAGGCTGAAATCTTTCCAAGCGATTGATACAGGAAATTTTCATCTGC
Organism: Bos indicus; assembly: GCF_029378745.1. Classification (NCBI taxonomy): domain Eukaryota; kingdom Metazoa; phylum Chordata; class Mammalia; order Artiodactyla; family Bovidae; genus Bos; species Bos indicus. The sequence continues at coordinate 29,663,707 of NC_091786.1, forward strand.
TATAGCTAAATTAGGGGCTTCCCTGGGGGTCTAATGGTGAAGACTCTGTACTCCCACTGAAGAGGGCCCAGGTTCAATCTCTGACTGGGGAGACAAGGTCCAACATGCTGCAACTAAAGATACTGCACGCTGGGATGGAAACTTTGGGGTTTCCAGGCGGCATTAGTGGTAAAGAACCCACCTGCCAATGCAGGAGATGCAAGAGACAAGGGTTCAGTCCCTGAGTCAGGAAGATCCCCTGGAGGAGGAAATGGAAACCCACTATAGTATCCCTGCCTAGAGAATCCTATGAACAGAGGAACCTGGTGGGTTGCAGTCCTTAGCGTCACAAAGAGTCAGACAGGACTGAAGCAACTTAGCACAGGTAGCTAAATTAAAGATTCAATTATTTCTTCTATTCTCTTGGTAGAAAATTATTTTTTATCACATTAGTATTATATGAATAGGTAATCAAAAAGAAGTCAAAATTGTGGCAAAATATTACAGGTGTGTGTCACAAGGTTAATTAATAAAAATACTGTTTTCTGGATTTTTGTGATGCTTGTGGGATTTCCCAACTTTAAAAAATTTGTGATCTGTTATGATTTCTCCTCCCATATATTTGTGTACCCTATTTTTTTTGCTCTTTTTCTTGAAGGGAGACTTCAAAGTTGTTAAAGCTTCAGGCCCCACAAAACCAGGATCCATACTTGATTTGAAACAACAACTGAGCTGAGCAACATTATGTGATTTGTCTCAATTATGTAGTTAGTACTTGGTACAAGACAACTCAAAGATAATAAATCGGTGTCCAGAGCTTACCTATTTATCTATGAGGTCATATTGTCTTTTATTTTTATAAATTAAAATAAATTATTTATTGGCTGTACCAGGTATTAATTGCAGCATATGAATTCTTAGGTGAGGGATGTGGGATCTAGTTTTCCAACTAGGGATCACACCTGGGTCACCTGCATTGGGAGCCCAGAGTCTTAGCCACTGGATCACCAGGGAAGTCCCCATACTCTCTTTTAATGGAGGCTATTCAGGTTGGAGAGGTTCAGAGGGAAGCAAGGCTCTCTCCAGATGTTCTGCTTTAGTGAAAATGGTAGAGGAGGTTGGAAGTGTTAGAGGGTTATGGGGAGATTGTACCCAGATAACTTAATTCTTTTCTTCGTCTCTCTGTTCTCATATCTGAAAACAGAAATTATAAGATATCTCTCTTTTTTCCTTTCCTGAGTACAGACTTGGGGGTTTGGGACATTTGTTTGGCTTTCTACTTATTAGGAACAGCACTGGGGATCAGGTGCTACCTGCTATGGACTGAATTTTTTTCCTCGTCAAATTCACATATTCAAGTTGTAAGTCCCAACATGACCATATTTGGACACAAAGCCCATGAGTGCTAAGTTGCTTCAGTTGTGTCTGACTCTTTGAGACCTTGTGGACTGTAGCCTACCTGGCTCCTCTGTCCGTGGGATTCGTCAGGCAAGAATACTGGAGTGGATTGAAATGCCTTCCTCCAAGGAATCTTCCAAACCAGGGATTGAGCTCACCTTTCCTCTTCTCCTGCATTGGCAGGCCAGTTCTTTACCATTAGAGCCACCCTTTTACTGTAAATCCCCATAAAACGAATGTGAAAGTGCCAGTTGCTCACTTGTGTCTGACTCTTGTGACCCCATCGACTGTAGCATGTCAGGTTCCTCTTGTCCATAGGAGTCTACAGGCAAAGAATACTGGAGTGGGTTGCCAGTTCCCTTCTCCATGGGATCTTTCTCAATCATGGTCAAACCCAGGTCTCCCACATTGCAGGCAGTTTCTTTACCATCTGAGCTATCAGAGAAGGCCATAAGGAAGTATTAAAGATTATACACACTAGTAAAGAAATGCTCAAAATTCTCCAAGCCAGGCTTCAACAATACGTGAACTGTGAAATTCCAGATGTTCAAGCTGGTTTTAGAAAAGGCAGAGGAACCAGAGATCAAATTGCCAACATCCGCTGGATCATGGAAAAAGCAAGAGAGTTCCAGAAAAACATCTATTTCTGCTTTATTGACTATGCCAAAGCCTTTGACTGTGTGGATCACAACAAACTGTGGAAAATTCTGAAAGAGATGGGAATACCAGACCACCTGACCTGCCTCTTGAGAAATCTGTATGCAGGTTAGGAAGCAACAGTCAGAACTGGACATGGAACAACAGACTGGTTCCAAATAGGGAAAGGAGTACGTCAAGGCTGTATATTGTCACCCTGCTTATTTAACTTATATGCAGAGTACATCATGAGAAATGCTGAGCTGGGTGAAGCACAAGCTGGAATCAAGATTGCCGGGAGAAATATCAATAACCTCAGATATGCAGATTAACACCACCTTTATGGCAGAAAGTGAAGAAGAACTAAAGAGCTTCTTGATTGAAAGTGAAAAAGGAGAGTGAAAAAGTTGGGTTAAAACTTAACATTCAGAAAACTAAGATCATGGCATCTGGTCCCATCATTTCATGGGAAATAGATGGGGAAACAATGGAAACAGTGAGAGACTTTATTTTCAGGGGCTCCAAAATCACTGCAGATGGTGACTTCAGATACGAAATTAAAAGATGCTTACTCCTTGGAAGGGAAATTATGACCAACCTAGACAGCATATTGAAAAGCAGAGACATTACTTTGCCATTACATTACTCCATCTCGTCAACGCTATGGTTTTTCCAGTAGTCATGTATCGATGTGAGAGTTGGGCTATAAAGAAAGCTGAGTGCTGAAGAATTTATGCTTTTGAACTGTGGTGTTGGAGAAGACTCTTGACAGTCCCTTGGACTGCAAGGAGATCCAACCAGTCCATCCTAAAGGAGATCAGTCCTGGGTGTTCATTGGAAGGACTGATGTTGAAGCTGAAACTCCAATACTTTAGCCACCTGATGTGAAGAGCTAACTCATTGGAAAAGACCTTGATGCTGGGAAAGACTGAAGGTGGGAGGAGAAGGGGACGATGACAGAGGATGAGATGGTTGGATGGCATCACCAACTCAATGGACATGAGTCTGAATAAACTCCAGGAGTTGGTGATGGACAGGGAAGACTGGCTTGCTGCAGTCCATGGTGTCACAAAGAGTTGGACACAACTGAGCGTCTGAACTGGACTGAACTGCGGTCATGGGGTGGGGCCTTAATCAGATAGGATGGTTGACCTTATTAGAAGAGGAAGAGGCATGAAAGAGCTCTCTTTCTTTCTCTTTCTCTCTGTCTGCAGGTGCACAGGTGAGGACATAGCATTAAGGGGTCACTTATATGCCAGGATGAGAGGCCACCAAAAACTATCTCTGAGAGCAACAGCTTAACCCTGGCCTTCAGAACTATGAGAAAATGTGCTGCTACTGTTTAAGCCACTCAGTCTATGATACTCTCTTAAGGCAATCCAAGGGGATGAATACATCTTCTATTTCTGATAATCTACTGAAAAATGCAGGAATGAAGGGTTTACTAGCTCAAAGGTGACTGACATATCCTAGAATTGAAATGATTACTGTCTAAGAATTTGCATTGGGTTAGCTGCCTGCCTTTTTTTAAAGGAGTCCTTTGAAATAATTAATAACCAAATATGGGTTAAGAAAAAAAAAGGAAACACTTCTGTAACCAAATGAAGAGAAAATATGGTTTCCACAAACTTTTCTTTTCATCACAATTACTTTTCCGATGAGGGCCCAAACTTTTGCACTAATGCTAATCAAATAGGCCACAAAGAGAACGAAGAGTCAAGTTGATAAATGAATATTCGTTAAGGTAGAATAAAGGAAATGCTGTCAGTTATAAATATGTATTATATAGACTGTTTGCAGAAAGCATGTGAAGGTGATGTCAAAAGCTCAGCCTTTCTGTACACCAGCACCGAATTGAATGTCGGAGACAGAGTTTTGGGTGGAGTAGAAAAGAATAGCTTTATTGTTTTGCCAGACAAAAGAGGACACAGCAGACTGCTGCCTCAAAAAACACCGTGTGTCCCAACCAAGGAGGATATGATGGGCCGTTTTTATTTTTATAGCAACAGTTCAAGGGTGAGGTTGCTAACAAGATTAGGATACGTGCAGGGTCTCAGGACTTTCCCAGGTGACATTAGTGGTAAAGAACCTGCCTGCCAGTGCAGGGATGGAAGAGACCCGGGTTTGATGGCGGGGTCAGGAAGATCCCCTGGAGGAGGGCATGGCAACCTACTCCAGTATTTTTGCCTAGGAAATCCCATAGATGGAGGAGTCTGGCAGGCTACAGTCTGCGGGGTCACAAAGAGTTGGACTCAGCAACTATCAGCAATAGCAGCAGGGGCATTTGCCATCTGCTTCTGCAGGGATTGAATCCTGTTCTGCTGCAGCTGTTGACCCTCAACAAGCCCTGAAGAAAGTTCAGGGTGGAGAATGAGGCACTTTGCGCTCCAGGAAACCTGGTGGAACAGGTCTTTAGACGGTTAGATTCTTTTTAGGAACTAATGTTATGAGTCCAATCCTTGCATCTGCTCGTATCTAGAAAAGCACTAAATCCCTTCATGATGACTTCTGCTCCTTGTGGTAGCAGAAATCCTTTTGTGAGATATATGCTTGATTGTATGAACTCCTCCTTCACCAGTATCACATATATTGACTGTCCCCCTCTACCTCTTTGGAGCAGTTTCTCAGAGCTCTCTGAGGCGCTCTTTCCTAGGCTACAGTCCTCATTTTACCCCAAATAAAATTTAACTCACAACTGTCACATTATACATCTTTTATAAGTTGACAACGATAATAGACACAATGTAGGTGAAAGCTTCAAACACCGTGCTCAGCCCAAAGTAGGAAGCAGTTACTGAATAAATGATGACTATTGCATGACCTCAGTTGAAATGCTGGTATTCTGGATTCTAAACTTCTAGAGGCTTTAAAGAGATGATCTAGGGCTTTTTCAAATGTCCTTGGTTTGATGAATGTAGAACTCCCAGGATGTATTCAAAATGCAATTCTATTTTTTGTTACCAACCCTTCCCCAATATCATTTTTTTCCCCATGGACAAGTTACTTTTCTATGTTCCTAGATGAAAAGTTTGGCACATCCCATAGTTTTTCTGCTTATTCTTAGGTAACTGACAGTCACGTGATCATGAGTCTAACAACACAAACACTGCTTTTTATTGGTAATTGGAATGCATCTGATCCAAGATATTAACCAACCTTCTTCAATCCTCCATTCAAAGCATTCCTTTTCTTTTCTTGGGTGTGTAGTTGATTGCAGTCCTCCTTCGAGGTTGGTTTCTTTTATCTCTCGCTCACCTCCTTCCCAATATAGCAATTTACACCATTTTGTTCCCCTAACTGGGGACTAGGGAACTAAGAGATGAAGGGATAAGGGCAAAACTTTCATGGCTGTGCTCCATCAAGCTCTCTCCATCTCGTCAATGTTGAGTTGACTGTCTCTGGGATCTTCAGTGGATTCTTCAGAGCTTGTGTGCTAAATCACTTCAATAGTGTCCGACTCTTTGCAACTCCATGGACTGTAGCCCACCAGTATCCCATCCTCTGTCCATGGGATTCTCCAGGTACTGGAGCAGGTTGCCATTTCCTTCTCCAGGGGATCTTCCTGATCCAGGGATCGGAACTGCGTCTCCTACTTGCAGGCAGATTCTTTACCGCTGAGCCATTGGGGAACTTTAGCTTTTTCACAATTGCATGGAACATACAGAAAACTGTCTTAGAGCTCCATCTTAAGTACTTCAGTTAAATGTTATCATCTGTCTCATACCAGCTCCCCATCCTGCTTTGTAGGGGAGAACTCAGCAGTTCAACAACTGGAAAAGTCACAAATCCTTTTTCTTTCTCTACTGTCTGACTCTGCTTATATTCTTGATCCCTTGGAAGGATCCACGATTTATGGAGCTTTCTTTCAGTCATCTCTTAAAAATATGAGTGATGCTCATAGTACTGCTTTCATGGAAACTTCAGTATTTACATTCTGTTCCACAAACAATAGATTGATATCTATCAGACCATAAAAATTTAATCCCACAGAGGGAGCTGTCCATTATTTGTAACTTTTTATATAATGGGGATCAGCAGAGATTTTTATTTGTAAAGAGCTTCACTGTTAAGAAGATTGGTAAAGGACTGCATTAGTGAAACCACTTTGATCAGGAATTTCTCCATATTTCTAATTGAATGACTATTTCGCATTTAATAAAATATAAGCCTGTTATGGGAGAAGGCAATGGCACCCCATTCCAGTACTCTTGCCTGGAAAATCCCATAGACGGAGGAGCCTGGTGGGCTGCAGTCCATGGGGTTGCTAAGAGTCGGACACGACTGAGCGACTTCATTTTCACTTTTCACTTTCATGCATTAGAGAAGGAAATGGCAACCCACTCCATTGTTCTTGCCTGGAGAATCGCAGGGACGGGAGAGCCTGGTGGGCTGCCTTCTATGGGGTCGCACAGAGTCGGACATGACTGAAGTGACTTAGCAGCAGCAGCAAGCCTGTTATGTAAACTGAACCAGCTTCCTGGCAGGTATAGCCACTACCATAGCTGTTGTTGAAACTAGCATTAAGGCAACCAAAGGGTCCTGTAGGAATCCCTGGCTTTTCAGAACTTGACAAAAAACTTGATCACCTTGGACTCCACAATGCTTGTTCCCATCATCTCACTTCCTGTTTAATTTTTTTAGTAATTTTATTGACAGTATGAGAGCTGAGGACAGGGAAAGAGGGTCACAGGAGAGATCTCATGAAGAAACAAGCAAGGGGCAACGTGTGGTTTTTCCCAATAGGGCTTTCATTGTCCATTGGGGTCCCTTTGTTTACTGTATCTCAAAGAAACTATGACAACTGTATTTGTCTCTATTTTCTCTCCCCTTGATGGTCTGGCTCCATCTGTTTAATATTCACCAATGAATTCAACCTTTTTTTTTTTTTTTCTCTTTTTTCATTATAAACAAAAGTACACCATGTGAGTTGATTTTTTTTTTTAAGTAAAAGAAAATAAGAATTGACAGGTGAAAAGAAACAAGCAACAGGCAGCTTTCTGACACCACACAAAACCACTCCTTCCTTTCTTCCTCCTCCCTTCTACAGAATAATTAGCAATTTTCCCTCCCCAGCATTTTTAGATCAAGTCTAGCTAAAGACCCTCTTGGAGTAACACTTTGCACGCAATATTAATATTTTTGTATTAATCGTAACACGTTTTTAGAATACTTTGCAGTTTACAAAATGCATTAAAATCTGCATGACCTCTTGCTACTCTTCCCTGATGGCTTAGTGGTAGAGAATCCATCTGCCAATGAAGGAGATGCGGGTTTGATCTCTGGGTTGGGAAGATCCCCTGGAGAAGGAAATGGCAAGCCACTTCAGTATTCTTGCCTGGGAAATCCCATGGACAGAGAAGCCTGACGGGCTGCAGTCCATGGGGTCACAAAGAGTCAGACACCACTTAGTGACTACACAAAATAAAAAGATACATATTATGGTCATAGTTACCTGCTCTTTACAAGCCTAGATATTGTTAAAGATACACTACTTTTGCTACTAAAATTTATGATCTAGATGTAATTTGACACGCAAATGATAAATTATGAGAAAAAAGACAAATTTAAAAAATATGTATATTTGAAAGTTGCTGAGAGAGTAGATCTTAAAAGTTGTCAGTGTAAAAAAATCTTTTAGTAACTATGTATAGTGATGGATTGGGCTTCCCAGGTGGTACTAGTGGTAAAGACCCCACCTGCCGGTGTTGGAGACATAAGACATGTGGGTTTGATTCCTGGGTCCAGGAGACCCCCTGGAGGAGGGCATGACAACTCATTCCAGTATCCTTGCATGGAGAATCCCATGGACAGAGGAGCCTGGCAGGCTACATTCATAGGGTTGCAAAGAGTTGGACATGAGTGAAGCGACTTAGCACACATGCATGCATGGTGATGTATGTTAACTAGACTTATTGTGGTGATCATTTTGGAATATATACAAACACTAACTTATTATACACATGAAACTAACATAATGTTATATGTCAACTATGCCTCAGTAGAAATGCGTAAAGTAGTACCATGTAGCATAGATTAGATAGCAATTACTTTGGATCTGATAAACCACAATAAGACTTTAGGAAAGAGAAAATATTTGGGCTGACTACTAAATGAAAAAGATAGGATTTTGTCCAACTAAGAAAGAAAAGAAGAGAAGTTTAGATAGATAGATGGGCAAGATTATATATGTATTAATAGCTGGGAGAGCACGTTACTTGTTTGGAACAATTTCTGGAAGCTGAGCTTGCTTTTAATTTTATGTTGACTACATATTGTAATAAGGTTTAGCTGTATTGTACCAAATAAAGTAAAATATTAAAGTTAATTAAAATATTGTACCAAATAAAGTTAAAATATTAAAGCTTTTGTTACTTTAAAAATGTGATTATTATATTCTTTAAAATTATATATGTAGAGCATCTTTTCATGTGTTTGTTAGCCATCTGTATGTCTTTTTTGGAGAAATGTCTATTTAGTTCTTTGGCCCATTTTTTGATTGGGTCGTTTATTTTTCTGGAGTTGAGCTGTAGGAGTTGCTTGTATATTTTTGAGATTAGTTGTTTGTCGGTTGCTTCATTTGCTATTATTTTCTCCCATTCTGAAGGCTGTCTTTTCACCTTGCTAATAGTTTCCTTTGATGTGCAGAAGCTTTTAAGGTTAATTAGGTCCCATTTGTTTATTTTTGCTTTTATTTCCAATATTCTGGGAGGTGGGTCATAGAGGATCCTGCTGTGATGTATGTCGGAGAGTGTTTTGCCTATGTTCTCCTCTAGGAGTTTTATAGTTTCTGGTCTTACGTTTAGATCTTTAATCCATTTTGAGTTTATTTTTGTGTATGGTGTTAGAAAGTGGTCCAGTTTCATTCTTTTACAAGTGGTTGACCAGATTTCCCAGCACCACTTGTTAAAGAGATTGTCTTTAATCCATTGTATATTCTTGCCTCCTTTGTCGAAGATAAGGTGTCCATATGTGCGTGGATTTATCTCTGGGCTTTCTATTTTATTCCATTGATCAATATTTCTGTCTTTGTGCCAGTACCATACTGTCTTGATAACTGTGGCTTTGTAGTAGAGCCTGAAGTCAGGTAGGTTGATTCCTCCAGTTCCATTCTTCTTTCTCAAGATCGCTTTGGCTATTCGAGGTTTTTTGTATTTCCATACAAATTGTGAAATTATTTGTTCTAGCTCTGTGAAGAATACTGTTGGTAGCTTGATAGGGATTGCGTTGAATCTATAAATTGCTTTGGGTAGTATACTCATTTTCACTATATTGATTCTTCCAATCCATGAACATGGTATATTTCTCCATCTATTAGTGTCCTCTTTGATTTCTTTCACCAGTGTTTTATAGTTTTCTATATATAGGTCTTTAGTTTCTTTAGGTAGATATATTCCTAAGTATTTTATTCTTTCCGTTGCAATGGTGAATGGAATTGTTTCCTTAATTTCTCTTTCTGTTTTCTCATTATTAGTGTATAGGAATGCAAGGGATTTCTGTGTGTTGATTTTATACCCTGCAACTTTACTGTAGTCATTGATTATTTCTAGTAATTTTCTGGTGGAGTCTTTAGGGTTTTCTATGTAGAGGATCATGTCATCTGCAAATAGTGAGAGTTTTTACTTCTTCTTTTCCAATTTGGATTCCTTTTATTTCTTTTTCTGCTCTGATTGCTGTGGCCAAAACTTCCAAAACTATGTTGAATAGTGATGCTCAACATCACTCATTATCAGAGAAATGCAAATCAAAACCACTATGAGGTACCATTTCACACCAGTCAGAATGGCTGCGATCCAAAAGTCTACAAATAATAAATGCTGGAGAGGGTGTGGAGAAAAGGGAACCCTCTTACACTGTTGGTGGGAATGCAAACTAGTACAGCCACTATGGAGAACAGTGTGGAGATTCCTTAAAAAACTGGAAATAGAACTGCCTTATGATCCAGCAACTCCACTGCTGGGCATACACACTGAGGAAACCAGAAGGGAAAGAGACACGTGTACCCCAATGTTCATCGCAGCACTGTTTATAATAGCCAAGACATGGAAGCAACCTAGATGTCCATCAGCAGATGAATGGATAAGAAAGCGGTGGTACATATACACAATGGAGTATTACTCAGCCATTAAAAAGAATACATTTGAATCAGTTCTAATGAGGTGGATGAAACTGGAGCCTATTATACAGAGTGAAGTAAGCCAGAAGGAAAAACATAAATACAGTATACTAACGCATATATATGGAATTTAGAAAGATGGTAACAATAACCTGGTGTACGAGACAGCAAAAGAGACACTGATGTATAGATCAGTCTTATGGACTCTGTGGGAGAGGGAGAGGGTGGGAAGATTTGGGAGAATGGCAATGAAACATGTAAAGTATCATGTGGGAAACGAGTTGCCAGTCCAGGTTCGATGCATGATGCTGGATGCTTGGGGCTGGTGCACTGGGACGACCCAGAGGGATGGTATGGGGAGGGAGGAGGGAGGAGGGTTCGGGATGGGGAACACATGTATACCTGTGGCGGATTCATTTTGATATTTGGCAAAACTAATACAATTATGTAAAGTTTAAAAATAAAATAAAATTGGAGAAAAAAAAATTATATATGTAGCTTGCATTTTGTTTCTTTTGGACAGAGATGCTTTAGACCATTACATGAGAAAAGAAAATGAATTCCAATCTTTTTATAGGCATTACATTTTTTTTTGTTTTTTTTTTTGAAGCTAATCATATTTTAAAATAAGTGCAGTGTTTTTACATTTTTTTTCTTTGTGTTTGATGTTCTTCAAAGTTTTCACTATAATTTGGCTAGGTGTAGATTTATTTTTATTTATTCTGCAGAGGGTTTGGTGGGACTCTTCTAATGTGTCTTTCTGAAATTCTGGAAAATTCTTTTAAATTAGGTCTTTGAATAAAAATTCTTCCTTTATCTCTATTTTTTTCTGTTAAGAATGTTTATTTGATGTATTATACCTTCTTAAATTCTCTAGACTACAAGTATATTAGTTATTATTTTCTATCTCTTTTTCTATGTATTGAATTATGGATGATTGTCTCAGGTTTTTCTTTCAATTCATTAATTTTATCTTTGTCTGTACTGTTAAATCCTTCCATGATATTTTAATTTTACCAAGATATTATTGTTTGTTTACGGAATTCCCTTAGATTCTTAAAATTGTTTTTATTTTTTTTCATACTGTCCTACACTTGCCTTTAGTTTCTGTTCTTTCTTTAAGCATTTTAAACATAATACTTTCAAAGCTTCTTTCTTATTGCTTACTATTTTTAATTTTTAGGCTGCACGTTCTTTTATCTACTTGCATGTTTAATTGTTTCCAATTATACTTCATTTCCTCATTCTACATGAAATGTTTGGTTATGAACCCAGATTCAGCAATGGCCACTTCCATGGAAGTGACAACTGTAAATCTTGTCTATAGAAATAGCTTTATAGTATGGTCTTGTATGGGTCTCTGATAAAATCTGGATCAGTTTTTGATGTGAATTTGTTGTCTTGGAATTCATGTAAATTCAAATCATAGTCCTGAAAATGGCATTGGTCGGGATTCAGACTCTTTTTCTGAACATGGGCCCGAATGGATGGAAGATTTCCTTGTCACACGTCCTTCAGTGTCAAGTTCTTGCAGCCCCTTCTACAGATAGGCTAAGTCTGTGTGACTTTCAGCTCATGAAAATAAGGTAGCTCTGAAGTGCAGCTCTTAAAGTTACAGCCTGGACTCCCCTCTTTTGCTAGCACCTGAGGATCTTCCTTTCTTGGTGTCGAGTTTGGTTATGTTTCCAAGAACTTTGTGTTTTATTCAACTTTCTCAAGTTGTTTGAACCAGTGGGGTATGTACATCTCTCCATCATTCCAGAAGTATCCTGGTTGATGATATTTACTATATTTTCAGTAACCACAGTGAAGTCTTTCATGATTTTGCAATGGGTTAATTATAAATTGGAAAACAAATGAACAGACTTACATTGTTTACATTAATAATGTAAATGTAACAGATTTACAATAATTTACATTATTATAACTGTGCAATTTCACATTTACTTAAAAACTATCTGGTGAAGTCAGTATTTATTTATTTTTGGATGTAAGATCATTGACCCTATTTTATCAGAGGGTAATTATTCTATTATTAAGCTTGAATACAGACAGATATAGCCTTACAACCTGGTCTTGGCCTTTGAAACTTTGTTAGAGATGATTCTTCATGGGTTTCTCATGGTTCTGAAGGTCTTAAGAGATACTGCTTGTCCTTTTCATCTCTATTATTTTTTCAAGCGTGTATAGTGATTCACCTTGGAAGGTAGAGATGTTGTCTCCTTCTGGATCAAATGGCAGGCATATCTACTGCCCACTATAAAAGACTGGAATTCCCTAAGCTCTGGGTTCCTCTCTTGTAATATGTCCAACTCCTTGTGCGGGCATCTGGATGTCACCCCTGAGGGACTTGGGCACAAAAGGGTCTGACCCAAATATGTGGATGCTCATCTTGCTTGATTTGCCTTGGTTAATGAAATCGTTTATCTCTGACCTAGACAGTCTCATGTTTTCTGCCAACATCCATGAATCTTGACAAGGTAATGTGTTAACTTATAAGTTAGCTTTTCAGTTCTTGACAGAGATTTACAAGAAATTATGCTAGGAGGGATTTTTTTTGGGGGGGATTTAACTTAAAAAGAAAGGAACAGATTTTGGCACAACTTCTCACTTCTCTACCTCCTGCCACCTGCCTATTCCAAGCCTGGATGTGAAGTCTGGAGCAGTGGTATCTACCTTGAGATCATGAGGTAGAGATGGATTCTGATATCACTGAGTCATTTAACAAATGCCAGCAGCTTCTCAATACTTTGTGATCACGTTAAAAGAAAAGAAAGTGAAGTGAATGAAAACAAATTCTCAAGTCAACAGAAACCAAGACCAAATCACCTACTGTTAGCCAGATCCTGTATTTCTTTGACCGACACCTTCGGTACTATTCCCATTGATCATTTCCCTGAGAAATTGATGTTTATTCTATATAAAATATTATGCTAGGTGTTCAGAAGGATAAGAAATGTTCATTATTATCCTGCCCTTGAGGAGGATATGGCTTTTTGGGGAAAATGGTAATTAGCAAAATGAGGTAATGCTATAAATTTCCGAGAGAGTGGAACAGGTAATAAATGTTATTGGAACTGAGGGGAAAGAGCCTGGCTGAACTTTACATGCTTGGAGGGCTGCCCAAACCACGGAGTGCAGGGGAGCCATTTCCTCAGGTGTCAGATGAGAACGCTGACTAGCATCAGATGTTTTGCAACTGTAGTTTTAATAGCAGAACTATTTTATTAATGGACATTTACAAAGACCTTCAATCTATAAACTAGACAAGATTCTGTGAAGCATAAACCCAGAGTCAGATCACTGGATGCCGTGTCCTCATACCTTCCAAAGTCCAAAAGGCACCTCTCAGAAGCCCTAAAGGTCATAGAACAGAATTTGAAAATTATCAGGCATGATGACTGCAGAGGTGTAAAGCTAAAAGCAATTCATTCGTCAAAGATCAAACTTTTCTGAGCTTCAGTGGGTCGCTGTGCTAGCCTTATTAACACAGTGAAAACCTAGCCAGACCCCCATCCCTGTATCATTGACCATTTAGCCACGGACAGCAGCCTAAGCAGAACTCACCAGCCTCTAGACACATGTCATTCGAGAATGTGAATGAATCAGTTCAAAATCCATCATCACTAACGAGAAAAACCACTCACAGCTCATTCCTCACTGATTGTGGGTGGGTGACTTAGCCCCATTTAGTAAGAGAGGAAAGTTCTTACTTGTAAATCAGCATTTTGAACATCATGAAAGGAAAAATGCTTTTTAGATTAGCTTCTCCCCCACTGGACCCAGAGAGAGAGGCTATTGTGGTCATTAGCTTTTCCGGCATTAAATCTGCTGGGTCTGAGTAGTCCATTTGATTTCAGGTTTATCCTTAAGCCACAGAAATCGAGTTGCTGGGTATTTACTTGGGATTAATGACCAGTTAGGAGAAGCTGTGCTTTATACCATTAACCCGAGCCAGGTGCTAATTTCTCGAACATGCCCTGCAAACAGAGGTCATTATTGCTTTTTGAAAGTGCGAATGCTGCCTTAGAAACCACAGGCTTTATTTAAAGATGGAGTCATTTTGATTTGTCAACACGGCATATTTCTGGAGAACAATGCCCTGTGTACAGGCCAATCTGATTGCCTGGAAACATCTCTCTGTGCTCTTGCTGTTCAGCCGATAATCCACTTCTAGACGTGGGACAGCAAGCTGGAAACTGTAGCAGGTTCTATTTTCAGCACCTAAAATCAATGCCCCCCTCCAGCAGCCTGGTCTGTTGCCTCATTATGTCCCCTGCCCCGTGAGCTGAGCTCGGCTTCCCTTTGCAGGAGATTAAAGCGAGTCAGGGAGTATGATAAATGCTTTCAGTCATATCTGCTGTCATTTGAATAATACTAGGTGTCAGGAAGAAATACATCCCCAGCCAGTTTTAACCAACCAACCTGCATTGATACCTCCTTCCCCTTAGTGTAGGAAGAAGCAGTGACCTGGAAACCTGGCATCCCCTCCTTCCCCCTCCCCTGCCCCAGCAGAAAAGCAAGTTCTGTTTATAAATTCTCAGGCTGGGTTGAACATTCTGTCTGGAAAGGTCCTCTTTTCATTTATCTAGCAAAATCCAGAAGTTTCTCCTAGTTTGGGGAGGGGCCTTTTCTCTACTTACCAGGAAAGAAAGTGTGTCCATTTTGCCAGAAACTTCCAAGCTTTGGGAAAACCACATTAACGTTTTTGACTAAATCTTGTTCTGTTTGTGTGTGTGTTTGTGTGTGCTTCTTATTTCCTAGTGGAGTGTAGTTGATTTACAATGTCGTGTTTCATGTGTACAGCAAAGTGATTCAGTCATATACATATATATGTATGGAAAGTATAGATGGACTCTTTGTGACCCCATGGACCATTCCCCCCCAGGCTCCTCTGTCCATGGAGTTCTCCAGGCAAGGATACTGGGGAGTGTAGCCATTCCCTTCTCCAGTGGATCTTCCCAATCCAGGGATTGAACCCAGGTCTCCTGCATTGCCAGCAGATTCCTTGCCGTCTGAGCCACCAGGGAAGCCCATATATATGAGAATCTTTTTCAGATTCTTCTCCATTATTGGCTATTACAAGTTTCCCCGTGCTATATAGTATATTCCTTGTTGATTATCTATTTTCAATCTGTACGTGTTTCAATTACCCTCAGTGAATATGCCTACTCATCCTTCAGGTTTTCTGCTGATGAAATAGAAGGGAACAAAGGTGTGATGAGAAGCATCATTGGATGAAGGAGTAGGGTAAAAGGCACGAGTCCTGGTCCTTCCTCTCAAGTCACACAGGCTGTGACGACCTACACCAACACCGGTGTGGCCAGAACCGGCCTCAGGCAGCACTGAATCAGGCTTAGCTGATTTTCAGTGGCCCCAGGGTCCCGTTAGAAGCTGTTTGCCACCCAGGTGAGTTCCCCTTCATTCATCTTTCAGTGAACCAGGATCCTCAGCTCTGTCCTCTCTCCCTGTTGAGACCAGATCTCAGGAACGGATTTGATGGATTTGCTCTTGGTGGAATATTAATGGCAGTAGGAGACTGGAACACCTTAAATGTGGATTGTGTGGATCCATCTGGGCATTGAAAATCTGATTGCTCTCAGATAGTGCCATCAGGCATTCTTGGAATCCAAGGATGAGTGCCCAAGGGCTCCGTCGTGTGTGCCGATAAACTGGGGCACTGAGAAAAGAAAGCCCAGATTTGTAACTTTCGCTGTGTTCACTAGGATAGCTATTCCCGTAATGGCTGAGTTCAAGCTACCAACATTAAGGCACTGAATTTGGAGCTGGAAAGAGATTCATATAATCAGCTCCTGTGAGCCACTCTAACTCTTTTCCTGGCCCTTTTTTAAGAGATTTGCCCAGTGTAGATCTTGCATTTTTCTTTATAGCTTTCTGATTTTTCTGGAAGTAAGATAGAGTAATATTAAGGGTTAGACTGAGAAACTTCGCTTTGAATCCTGGATCTCTCCATTACTTACAAACTTTATGGTTTTGGACAATTTAACATCACTGAGCCTTTATTTCCTTGACTATAAAAATAAGGATAATATATATGTCTCAGAGGTGTTCTGAGAATGAAATCATATAAAAGATGTGAAAGAAGCTAGCACATGTTAGTGGCTCAAAAAATGGTTTTCAAATCTGCTTTTCTGGAAAGAAGTCTCATGTCTATATTTATTTATTTCTGTTTAATCTTATTTTAGTGAAAGAAGTGAAAACAGTAATCACTGAGGACATATATGAGAGTGGCCGCTGCTTCCACATAAGGGCGCTGGATCCTTTCTTTGATTTTCCTTTTCTGGCTCCTATTCTAGTGCTTGGTGAATCCTTTGCTGTAAAACTCAGTCATGAACAAACATCCTCTCTCTTTTTTTTTTTTGGTAATTATTGGCCACACTCCATGGCATATGGGCTTCCCTGGTGGCTCCATAGTAAAGAATCTGCCTGCAATGCAGGAGCCACAGGAGACGTGGGTTCAATCCTTGGTTTGGGAAGATTCCCTAGAGGAGGAAATGTACCCCACTCCAGTATTCTTGCCTGGGAAATCCCATGGACAGAATGCTACAGTTCATAGGATCACAAAGAAATGGACACGGAGGAGATGGAGGAGACATCTGAGGAGACGGAGCACTCATGCTTGCCATGGCATATAGGACCTTAGTTCCTCAACCAGGGATTGAACCCGTGCCTCCTGCACTACAAGGCAGAATCTTAACCACTGGACCACCAGGGAAGTCCCAGCATCTTCCCATTTTTGGATGGTGATACATATGTCTGATCCATATGCTCCTTCTTGCCCGAGAAACAGCTTGTATATTCAGTTCAGTTCAGTCACTCAGTCGTGTCCGACTCTTTGCGACCCCATGAATTGAAGCATGTCAGGCCTCCCTGTCCATCACCAACTCCTGAAGTGCACTCAAACTCATGTCCATTGAGTCAGAGATGCCAACCAGCCATCTCATCCTCTGTCGTCCCCTTCTCCTCCTGCCCCCAGTCCCTCCCAGCATCAGAGTCTTTTCCAATGAGTCAAGTCTTCGCATGAGGTGGCCAAAGTACTGGAGTTTCAGCTTTAGCATCATTCCTTCCAAAGAAATCCCAGGGCTGATCTCCTTTAGAAGGGACAGGTTGGATCTCCTTACAGTCCAAGGGACTCTCAAGAGTCTTCTCCAACACCACAGTTCAAAAGCATCAATTCTTCAGTGCTCAGCTTTCTTCACAGTCCAACTCTCACATCCATACATGACCACTGGAAAAACCATAGCCTTGACTAGACAGACTTTTGTTGGCAAAGTAATGTCTCTGCTTTTGAATATGCTATCTAGGTTAGTCATAACTTTCCTTCCAAGGAGTAAGCATCTTTTAATTTCATGGCTGAAGTCACCATCTGCAGTGATTTTGGAGCCCCCCAAAATAAAATCTGACACTGTTTCCCCATCTATTTCCCATGAAGTGATGGGACCAGATGCCATGATCTTCATTTTCTGAATGTTGAGCTTTAAGCCAACTTTGTCACTCTCCTCTTTCACTTTCTTTTTTTTTTTTTTTAAATTTTATTTTATTTCCAAACTCTATATAATTGTATTAGCTCTGCCAAACACCAAAACAAATCCACCACAGGTATACATGTGTTCCCCATCCTGAACCCTCCTCCCTCCTCCCTCCCCATACCATCCCTCTGGGTCGTCCCAGTGCTCTAGCCCCAAGCATCCAGTATCGTGCATTGATCCTGGACTGGCATCTCGTTTCATTCATCAAGAGGCTTTTGAGTTCCTCTTCACTTTCTGCCATAAGGGTGGTGTCATCTGCTTATCTCAGGTTATTGATATTTCTCCCGGCGATATAGATTCCAGCTTGTGCTTCTTCCAGCCCAGCGTTTTTCATGACGTACTCTGCATATAAGTTAAATAAGCAGGGTCACAATATACAGCCTTGACGTACTCCTTTTCCTATTTGGAACCAGTGTGCTGTTCCATGTCCAGTTCTAACTGTTGCTTCCTGACCTGTATACAAGTTTCTCAAGAGGCAGGTGAGGTGGTCTGGTATTCCCATCTCTTTCAGAATTTTCCACAGTTTATTGTGATCCACACAGTCAAAGGCTTTGGCATAGTCAATAAAGCAGAAGTAGATGTTTTTCTGGAACTCTCTTGCTTTTTCCATGATCCAGTGGATGTTGGCAATTTGATCTCTGGTTCCTCTGCTTTTTCTAAAACCAGCTTGAACATCTGGAAGTTCACGGTTCATATATTGCTGAAGTCTGGCTTGGAGAATTTTGAGCATTACTTTACTAGCATGTGAGATGAGTGCTTGTATATTGGTTTTTAGCAATTGCTGTATTTGGATTTCAGAGCTTTTCAGTACTTCTATGAGATGACTTTGCTTTTTAGCAAGGATAAGGATTTTGAGTGAAGAGAATAGATGTCACAGCTAACATGCATTCATGCTTTCTTCATGTTAGGGACAGTGCTGAGCCTTTTTACAAGGACAATCTCATTTTAGTCCTCACAATGACCCTATGAGATGGGCTCTATTATCCAATTTTACAAATGAAAAATCTGAGACTTAAAAATCCTAAGTAATTTGCTCAAGGTTAGAGCTTCAGAGTGATTGATCTTTAGTTATGAAATTTCAAGCATCAGTGAATTTCTACATGGGGTAAGTTGGGGAAAAAGAAATCTCTTAAAGGTCTAACAGTCATGCCTCATGGGCAGTCTTTGTATGGTTAATTCTATTGATACTTGACTGTAAGAAGCTCTTTGAGGGCAGAGATCTTGTTCTATTCATCTCAATATCTTCTCATCAGTGCCTGGCATGTGCTTTGCACAAAGTGCTCAATAAAGGATTGTTGAACCAAATCTTTAATTTACTCTACAGTGTACATTTATTAAGTGATAGATTCTTTTCTAGGCACTGAAAATAGAATAGTAGAAAAAAAATGCAGAAAAAATTCTTGTTCTCAGAGACCTCAATTCTACTAGAAAGAAACAAAGCATAAATAATAGATGAGTAAATTGTTTTATATATTTGTTGTTCAGTCACTAAGTCATGTCCAAGTCTTTGTGACCTATGAACTGCAGCATGCCAGGCTTCCTTGTCCTTCACCATTTCTTGGAGTTTGCTCAAGTCACGTCCATTAAGTTGATGATGCCATCCAACCATCTCATCCTCTATCACCCCCTTCTCCGCCTGTGCTTAGCATTTCCCAGCATCAGGGTCTTTTCCAATGAACTGGCTCTTCACATCAAGTGGCCAAAATAGTGGAGACTCAGCATATTAGAAGATGATAATTGGTACAAGAAAATAAGGTAGAATGTAGGAGACCTGGGTTTGATCCCTGAGTTGGGAAGATCCCCTGGAGAAGGGAACGGCTACCCACTCCAGTATTCTGGCCTGAAGAATTCCATGGACTGTATAGTCCATGGGGTGGCAAAGAGTCAGACACAACTGAGTGACTTTCACCAAACTAGAGAGGGAGGGATTCAATAAAATTCTGGTATTTGGGTAGAAACTTGAAAGGGTAAAGGAGTGAGCCATGTGTCATGCAGGGAAATGTTCTAGGCAGTGGGAAAGCCCTGACATGAAATAGCCAGGAGGCAACTGTAGCTGGAGAAGAATGAGCAAGAGGGGAGGGGAGGAGGAGCTAGATCAGAGAGTTGGGAGTTGTGCCTTTTAGAGGGTTTTATAAAGACGTTGACTCTTACAATGATGCAATGAAAAGCCACTGGAGGGCTGGGAGCTGAGCCTCAGTGACCCGATTTATATCCTAAAAGGATCACTGTAGCTATTGTGTTGAGTGCAAATACCGAAGAAGCAAAGGTTAGAGCAGGAAGACTAATCAAGCAGCCATAGTAATGATCTTGGCAAGTCAACGATGGTGGCTGGGACCAAAGAGGTGGACATAGTCAGTAAGAATTTGAAAGACAGGAGTCAAAGATGATTCCAAGCAAGGGGAGGCTGGGATTGCCATATCCTGAGCTGGGGAAGACTGCTAATGGGGCAGGTTATGGGGAGAAGATCAAGATTGCAATTCTACACAGGTTAAATTTGTGGTGTCTAGTAGGCATTTGTCTATTTGAAGGCTGGATAAGGAATATGAAGTTTAGAGGAGATGACTGCCTCGCAGACTTTTAAAAATAACTGGGAGTGACAAGCATCTGGATGGAACTTAAAGCAGTTTGGGGGAAAACAAGAAGAGAAGGAGTTCAAGGATTCAACCTTCGGGCCCAAAGTCAGGGAAGAAAATGGAAATTCACAAGGAATATTATTAACAAAGTGTGGTCAGAGTCTGGAGAAAAATCAGAACTACATGGTGTACTGGAAGAAAATTAAAAGTATATCTAAGGGGAAGCCATGAACAACTGTGTTAAATGTTACTGGTAAGTCAATTAAGATGAGAACTAATCATGGACCCAGGATCTAACAATATGGAGTTCACTGGCGACCATAATAAGAGCAGTCTCAGTGGAGTTTTGGTGGCCAAAGCCTAAATGGAATGAGTTTAGGAAAGAGTAGAATGAGGTAAACTGAAGACAGAAGTAACTCAAGGAGTTTTAATGTAAAGGGAACTGAGAAATAAAGCAACAGCAAGAGAGGAAAGCGGGACTAAGAAAATATTTATTATTATCAATATCTCTTAAGTTGGAGAAGAATAAGTTGCTTTGTGCTTATAGAAAAATATTGAGTTGGCCAAAAATTTGTTCAGGTTTTTCCGCAACATGTAATGGAAAATCCCAGCAAACTTTTTGGCCAACCCAATACGATAGAGGTGAGAATGGGCAGTGTAAGAGACAGGTTGTAGGTCCTTGTCGGAATGGGAGATGGCATCATGTGCAGATGTGCAAGTGTAGGAGCAGTCTACCTTCTACCTCATTCATAGTAACAGGAGGGAAGACAGAATAGACATGTGCTGATTCATCTAGGCTTCCTTGGTCAAAGATTTCTCGAAGACTGTTTATTTGTATCATTCAGCATTTATTGTTGTGCAGTGTGTGTATTACAAATATGCAGGTATATGCGTATATAAGGGGCTTCCCATGTGGCTCTAGTGGTAAAGAACCTGCCTGCTAATGCAAGGAGACATAAGAGATACAGGTTTGACTCCTGAGTTGGGAGATCCCCTAGAGGAGGGCATGGCAACCCACTCCACTATTCTTGCCTGGAGAATCCCATGGACAGAGAAGCCTGGTGGGCTATAGTCCATGGGATCGCAAAGAGTCGGACACGACTGAAGTGACTTAGCACACACGCACGAAAGCATATATAATACAATGCAAGCATATGTATGTATATATATATGTGTGTACACATATATATATATATTGCAAATGGCATATGTATGTTGTGATATTCTCTATGAGGTGGAAAACAGTAACAAATAATTTTTCCTTCAGTGAGTTTTCCCAACTCTTTAACAATATAAAGCTACTTAAAAATTTCCAACCTTTCAAAGGCATACTGTTAAAGCTCAGTTTTTTTTTTCCCCCCTGGACCTCCAAGTATTAAATCAAAATGAAAGAGCAGTTAAATATATTTAGGACACTTTATTTAAAGTGTTTTTCAATCAGGAAACAATGATTTTTTTTTTTTTTTTTAAGAGTGAATCTTTGAAGTGAGTCAGCTGCTGTTTCTCTCCCATAATTGAAGCGAGAGAGAATTACAGAGAAGGAGTCCAGGGCGCTCTCTCCTCCAGACAAAGCTGTGATGATTAGTAGAATGAATTGCAAATGAGGAAGACAATAGGGAAGAAGGTTCTTTTATGGGGGAGACAGGATGGGTGGTGCAGAAAGGACTCTTAATAATTACAATCTATGCTCAGAAAGCACTTGGCAATGTGAATAATTCAGCAGCCATTAGAGAAAAGAAAACTTTGGAGAATGTCAGCCCCTGGATAAGAAGTGAAGAGTATGAGGGCAGCATCTGTGGCCATCCCAAATATCCTCTCTGGTGATGGGTGGAAAACAAGAAATGCAATCTGTTATGCCCTCTCAATTAATTAAGGGACAAACATGAAAATGATTTTTATATTTCTAGGATTACTGGGCCCAACTCTTATATGTCAAATCTTTCTTTCCTTTGGAGAGTAGATCCCTTAATCCATTTTGGTCAGATTCCACCATTTTCCAGATAGTTTCAGCTATTAAAAGACTGTTTTGCACTTGACTCATGCCACATTCAAAGATTTTCTTGCTATCATTATGTCAGGCTTACAACTAGGGAGATGGGAAGTGGGGAGGAAGAACTTTTCGATACTGTGTCAAGCAGGCTGCTTCTGGATGGTTCAGTGTGTGATGTTGTTGTTCGGTCACTAAGTCATATCTGACTTTGTGACCTCATGGACTGCAGCATGCCATGCTTCCCTGTCCTTCATTATCTCTTGGAATTTGCTCACACTCAAGTCTGTTGAGTTGGTGATGCCATCCAACCATCTCATCCTCTGTTGCCCCCTTCTCCTCCTTCCTTCAATCTTTCCCAGCATCAGGGTCTTTTCCAATGAGTTGGTTCTCTGCATCAGGTCAGAGAAGGCAATGGCACCCCACTCCAGTACTCTTGCCTTGAAAATCCCATGGACGGAGGAGCCTGGTAGGCTACAGTCCATGGGGTCATGAAGAGTCGGACACGACTGAGGGACTTCACTTTCACTTTTCACTTTCATGCATTGGAGAAGGAAATGGCAACCCACTCCAGTGTTCTTGCCTGGAGAATCCCAGGAATGGGGGAGCATGGTGGGCTGCCATCTATGGGGTGTCACAGAGTCAGACACAACTGAAGCGACTTAGCAGCAGCAGCAGGTGGCCAAAGTATTGGAGCTTCAACTTCATCATCAGTCCTTCCAATGAATATTCAGGGTTGATTTCCTTAATGATTGTTTGGTTTGACCTCCTTGCTGTCCAAGGGACACTTAACCAAGGAATCCTGTGGTCACGGGCACAGCCCAGGGCCTCCTTCATACTGAAGTAGGTCCTCTGGTTAAGCGCTACCTTGTGTGTGATTCTGTGACTGTGATTCTAGTGGTGGTGCTGGCTGAGCTTCTGTCAGCAGGAAAGGCAAACCCATATCCAGAATAGGTATCTATTTTTGTGAGAATGTATTGTGGATTCTTCAACATTCAAAGGGACCCATTGTAGTCAGCTTGCCATCGTGTGGTCAGTTGATCTCAAGGAATAGTAGCAATCCCACTTTGGGTCTCTGTTGCTTACAAGTTAGACATTCAGAGGTGGTGGTGGCTAGATCAGCCTTGGTCAGTGAGAATCCCTGCTGTTGGTCCCATGCGTGGCTCTGCCTCTGCCACTTTGTTCAGGAGTCTGTTTTCCATCACTTGGGATTGCAGCTGACAAAGACCAGCTCATATCAACTGACTGATTCATTGTATCTCATCAGTAATTTGCTGCTTCTAATGTGGAGGATTAGAAAGCATCACTACGAACAAAGCTAGTGGAGGTGCTGGAATTCCAGTTGAGCTATTTCAAATCCTAAAAGACGATGCTGGGAAAGTGCTGCACTCAATATGCCAGCAAATTTGGAAAAGTCAGCAGAGGCCACAGGACTGGAAAAGGTCAGTTTTCATTCCAATCCCAAAGAAAGGCAATGCCAAAGAATGCTCAAACTACTGCATAATTGCACTCATCTCACACACTAGTAAAGCAATGCTCAAAATTCTCCAAGCCAGGCTTCAGCAGTACATGAACTGTGAACTTCCTGATGTTCAAGCTGATTTTAGAAAAAGCAGAGGAACCAGAGATCAAATTGCCAATATCCACTGGATCATTGAAGAAGCAAGAGAGTTCCAGAAAAACATCTATTTCTGCTTTATTGACTATGCCAAAGCCTTTGACTGTGTGGATCACAATAAACTGTGGAAAATCCTGAAAGAGATGGGAATACCAGACCACCTGACCTGCCTCTTGAGAAACTTGTATGCAGGTCAGGAAGCAACAGTTAGAACTGAACATGGAACAACAGACTGGTTCCAAATAGGAAAAGGAGTACATCAAGGCTGTATATTGTCACCTTGCTTATTTAACTTTTATGCAGAGTACATCATGAGAAATGCTGGACTGGAAGAAGCACGAGCTGGAATCAAGATTGCCGGGAGAAACATCAATAACCTGAGATATGCAGATGACACCACCCTTATGGCAGAAAGTGAAGAGGAACTAAAAAGCCTCTTGATGAAAGTGAAAGAGGAGAGTGACAAAGTTGGCTTAAAGCTCAACATTCAGAAAATGAAGATCATGGAATCTGGTCCCATCACTTCATGGGAAATAGATGGGGAAACAGTGGAAACAGTGTCAGACTTTATTTTCTGGGGCTCCAAAATCACTGCAGATGGTGACTGCAGCCATGAAATTAAAAGACGCTTACTCCTTGGGAGGAAAGTTATGACCAACCTAGATAGCATATTGAAAAGCAGTGATATTACTTTGCCAACAAAGGCCCATCTAGTCAAGGCTATGGTTTTTCCAGTGGTCATGTATGGATGTGAGAGTTGGACTGTGAAGAAAGCTGAGCACAGAAGAATTGATGCTTTTGAACTGTGGTGTTGGAGAAGACTCTTGAGAGTCCCTTGGACTGCAAGGAGATCCAACCAGTCCATTCTAAAGGAGATCAGTCCTGGGATTTCTTTGGAAGGAATGATGCTAAAGCTGAAGCTCCAATACTTTGGCCACCTTATGCGAAGAGTTGACTCATTGGAAAAGACCCTGATGCTGGGAGGTATTGGGGGCAGGAGGAGAAGGGGACGACAGAGGATGAGATGGCTGGATGGCATCACCGACTCGATGGACATGAGTCTGAGTGAACTCCGGGAGGTGGTGATGGACAGGGAGGCCTGGCGTGCTGTGATTCATGGGGTTGCAAAGAGTCGGACACGACTGAGTGACTGAACTGAACTGAATGTGGAGGATGCCTTCTCATGGATGTTAAAGGGTAATGTTATACTTGTGCCTGTGTTGCCATCCATATACTTCTACTCAGAGCTCCTTATCTCCCTGAATGTTGACTTTTTTGGCCCTGATCAGCACCTGAGACATTTGTTGTTGCCCATTATAAGGTTTCCTTGGTGGCTCAGCTGGTAAAGAATCCGCCTGTAATGTCGGAGACCTGGGTTCTATCCCTGGGTTGGGAAGATCCCCTGGAGAAGGAAACGGCTACCCACTCCAGGGTTCTGGCCTGGTGAATTCCATGGACTGTATAGTCCATCAGGGCGCAAAGAGTTGGACACGACTAAGCAATGTTCACTTTTCACAATATATATGTATCACCACCATCCAGAGGCCAATGGAATCACAGAGTCATAGATCACTCACAAGGTAGCACTTAACCTAAGGACCCATTTTCTATGAAGGAAGTGCTAGGGTGAGCCTGTGACCAGGGGATTCCTTGGTTTCATTATGTATTGAACCATCCAGAAGCAGCCAGCCGTCTTGACATAGTAATGCTCTGTTCTGCTTCCCCACTTTCTGTCTCCCTGCTTATAAGCCTGACATATAATGAGAGCAAGGAAATCTTTGAATGTGATATGAGAGTCATGTTCAAAATGGATAGTCTTTTAATAACTGAAGTTATCTGGGAAATAATGGAATCTGACCAAAATAGACATAGAGAGATAGATAGATGAGAGACAGATAAATTAAGCTCAGGCTTCTTTTCCTTTCATTCAAAGTAAATGATTAGTGTACTACTCAAACCATCCATTGGGAAGATATTTTCTTTCTACTGCCTGTTTTTAACTATTTATTTATTTGGATTCCTAGGTGGTGGAGTGGTTAAAGAATCCGCCTGCCAATGCAGGAGACATGGGTTTGATCCCTGGGTCAGGAGGATCTCCTGCAGGAGGAAATGGCAACCCACTCCAGTACTCTTCCCTGGACAATCCCATGGACAGAGAAGTCTGGCAGGCTACAGTCCATGGGGTCACAAAGAGTCAGACAGGACTGGACACACATTTGGTTATTTTATTTTGGCCAAGATGCGTGGCATGTTCCCTGACCAGGGATTGAACCTGAGCCCCCTGCCTTGAAAGGGTGGAGTCTTAACCACTGGAGATCCAGGGAAGTCCTCCACTGTTTTTCAAGGCTATCTTTGAGTGAGACTGTGAAGTAGCTCTCATCCGTTTTTGACCTGCACTCCCTGGCCATGTACATCCATCCATAAACCAGGCTTGAGTTTTTCCTTTCTTCTTCAGCTTGTCTTATGGGACTTCCCAACACAGTCTCCTTATGAGCTGAGAGTTGTGTTGGTTTAACTGTGGTGAATATCATGTGAGCTGATGCCAGCTTGACTGTGCTGTCTGTTCCCACTAGTGCTCAGTCCCTTTGCATGGCCTTTGGATTAGCTCGACATTATTGCTTAGGCGGTCAGAGACCCAGCCTATGACAGGCAGTTCTGGTTGCACATTTACTCGGCATTTCATGGTTAACTATTTTCTCTCCATCAGGGTCCAGGAGCGTGTTAGAGCTGTTTTCTTTTCTTTTCCTTTTTTTTTTCCCTCTTGTTTTTTAGCTTTTTGTTGTTGTTTGTTTCCCCAAAGGCTTATAATTCTCCACTAGAGAAGTCAAGGAATACCAGGACCACAGATTCTGCATTTTGATTCTCCTTCTGAGCTTGTGGTTAACACGCATCTTTTGCCATCACTGACACCTCAGATACCATAGTGTTGCCAGCACATGTTCCCCAAGGGATGGGGCTAATTGCACTGCTGGCTGGACCTGGCGAGGGGCGCTTCCTACTTCTGGCTCCACTCCCAGTTATTCTTCCCCATCACCAGGTGTGTGGGCTGGATTCATAGGTGTGGAACAATTGTTGTTGTTTTAGTCACTCCTTGCGACCCCATGGACTGTAGTCCACCAGGCTCCTCTGTCTATGGGACTTTCCAGGCAAGAACACTGGGGTGGGTTGCCAAATCAAACCCAAGTCTCCTGCATCACAGGCAGATTCTTTATCACTGAGACACTTGGAGAAGCCCAGGTGTGGGATATGTTGCCTCTCAAACTCAGAAGAGGCTTACTAGGTGGTGTGCATTGTTCTACACGGTAGGGGATACAAGCTGTGGCAGTTTTTTTCCCCTTAGACAGCTGTCTCAGCACGCTCCTGACACCAGACCCCTAAAAACTTAATGGAAGTGACAGGTCCAAGGGACTTGTGGATTATTTGTCTTAAACCCTCCTCTATCCCAGCTGCTCTTGATTGGTTTGCTGGATTAGTATCATACCATCAATGTAATGGCTCAATGTGACATTATATGGGATATTTGGACAGAATAACAGATTGTGAGGCCAGAGGAAGAGTTGCAGAGCTGTGAACAAAACTATAAACGTATAATCTTCTCAGTTCCATATGAATTCTATGTGAACTGATTTTACTCCTCTTTCCTGATAAGGATAGGAAGAATACCTTCACCGAATCAATGGCTGCATGCATTTATTTGACTCCTTGTAATTCTGCTCTATTAAGGACATAACCTCCTGTGTGCAGTATTCCCCAGCAAGCATCCAGTTGCCACGTGGGCTGACTGGTGAATTCAATGAAGATATAAGACTGGCACTTCTGCATCTTTCAGATATATAAAAAGTCTGTCACTGTTTTCATTTTCTGTGAAAGTGAAGTCGCTCAGTCATGTCCCACTCTTTGTGACCCCATGGACTGTAGCCTACAAGTCTCCTCTGTCCATGGGATTGTCCAGGCAAGAATACTGGAGTGGGTTGCCCTTTTCTTCTCCAGGGGAATCTTCCCAACCCAGAGACTGAACCCGGGTCTCCCGCATTGCAAGCAGACGTTTTTACCATCTGAGCCATCAGAGAAGCTCATAAAGATGTAATTAATCTCTGAATTTCACCCAGAATGCAATACTGTTTATAATTTTCTATCTAAGGCGGAAAAGGGACAGTCAGTTTCAGAGATTCATACTTGACCTTCCACTGTCAATGGCTCTTACCTCAAAGGTCAAGGACCCGAAGTGAGATTTACCCCAATCCAATTAAATAGCAATAGGTCTCTTTGAGAAAGGATTTCTTTCTTTTTTTTTTTTTTCAAGTCACTCAGTAGTGTCTGACTCTTTGACTCTAGCCCAGCTCGCCAGGCTCCTGCATCCATGGGATTCTCCAGGCAAGAATACAGTAGTGGGTAGCCATTCCCTTCTCCAGGGGATCTTCTAGACTGTGGGATTGAACCCAGGTCTCTGGCATTGCAGGCAGATT
Organism: Bos indicus; assembly: GCF_029378745.1. NCBI lineage: Eukaryota > Metazoa > Chordata > Mammalia > Artiodactyla > Bovidae > Bos > Bos indicus. Next base: position 29,692,027 of record NC_091786.1, read on the forward strand.
CTTTACTATCTGAGCCACCAGGGAAGCCCTGAGAAAGGATTGGGAGAATCATTAGAGTATATACTGCCATGGTGTTGCCAGTATATTGGGCAATATGTTTTAGTTTTGAAAACCGGCTTAGGCATGTGATCTGGGCAAGAGATGGTGACTTTTATTTATTTATCTACTCACCCATTTTTACTTACTTCTGATTATATGTACCAAGCTGTATGCTTGTTGGTTCCCTCACCCGTCCTTTTGGCCATAGGATGCCTTATTAAACATCTTCACAGCTCTCGAAGATCAAGACCTTTAGCTGCTTCTCTGACCTGGCAGCCTGTTGCAATAATTGCAACCCCTCGGCTCCTGGCAGTTAAATGCTGCCACCTGGTTTCTATTGCTTCCAGAGAAATATTCCATGACGTTTTCCACCTCCATCTCTTTCCAGAGAGGAGAGCCGTACTGAACGTGGTGATGCTCATACCTTCTCACCAACTTGCTCCTGATGGGTTTGGTGATGATGTGCCCTCTGGCTTTTCTAGGAAACAAAATCATCATTTTCACCATATAAGGCATGTCCTCTCCAGCATGCCCATTTCCATGAATCTTTTAATTTCTTTCTCTAGTCTCTATCATAGCAACTCAGTGGTTTCAGTTTTTCTCAGCACACTTTGCTTTCTCCAGGCATCCGTGATAGGGTGTGAAATCCCTTATCCCAAGAAGATGCCCAGAGGTCGATCAACTTTCATCATTCAGTCATATATTTCAGCTTTTCTGATCAAGCAGCCTCAAAATCCAGCCCTATGGGTATTCCAGTGATTCTTGTTGATCCACGCTGGCTAATTCCGTAACTCCTTTGCACTATAGTCTTTTTCTTAGCTGGATGATATAATTCTGGCTGGATTATGCTGAGGTTTCATCCTAGTTGTAGCCTATAAAAAGGGATCTTTTCTTTTTAATTTGTTTTTTATATTGAAGTATAGTTGATTTACAATGTTGTGTTATTTAGTGCTGTATAGCAGTGACTCAGTTATACATGTTTTCATATTCTCTTCCCTTATGCTTTATCACAGGATATTAAATATGGTTCCCTATGCTACATAAATTAATAGTACAAACTTGTTTATCCATTCTATATATACCAATGAGTCTGGTAGTTCTTTAATTTTGGGTTTTATATATACAATATAACAATAAAATAACTCCAAATACACCATTTTAACAATTTCTAAGTGTACAGTTCCCCTGGTGGGTCAGATGGTAAAGAATCCACCCACAGTGAGGGAGACCTGGGTTCAATCCCTGGGTCTGGAAGATCCCCTGGAGAAGGAAATGGCAACCCACACTAGTATTCTGGCCTGAAGAATCCCATGGATGGAGGAGCCTGGCTGGCTACAGTCCATAGGGTCACAAAGAGTCAGACACGACTGAGTGACTTCACTTTCTTTCAATGGCATTAATTATATTCACAACCATTATCACTATTTTCAAAACATTCCATATAGAAACTCTATTTTCCTTCAACAATAACTCTCCTCGGCATTTCTACTGTATTTTATGTTTCTATTAATTTGCTTATTCTGGGTATGTCATATAAGTGGAATCATAAAATATTTGTCCCTTTGTGACCAGCTGATTTCACTTAGCACAATGTTTAAAAGATTCATTCATGCTGTAGCATGTATCAAAATGCCATTCCTTTTTATGGACGAATAATATTACTTTGTTATGTATATACCATATTTTCTTAATTCATTCACCTCTTGATGGATACTTGAGTTGCCTTCACCTTTGATTTCTGGGAATAATTCTATAATGAATATGTGTATACAAGGATCTGCCTGAGTCTCTGTTTTCACGTTTGGGGGGTATATACTGTGGAATGGAATTGATGGATCATATAGTAAATCTACATTTAACTTTTTGACAAGCTGCCAAATGAATACTGGTTGTCTGGTCCTTTTACCCCTGGAAAATGTACCAGCTACATGACTTAAACCAGGCTGTCCTTTTATTTTTCCATTTGACCCTCAGGAAATCCTCTCATTCTTTTTTTTTTTTTTTTTTTTAATATTAAGTGCCCACTTTTATTTGAGATGCTATGAAAACAAAATAGTGCTTGTCAGAGGATAGGGGATGGAAAGGGTACAATTTATATTCTTTATTACAGATGGATATAAGGAAAGCTTTTCTTTCTTTTTTTTTTTTTTTGTGTGTGCTTGTTTTTTTTTTTTTTTTTTTTTTAATTTAATATATTCCTTACAAATTTAAGACCCCATCCTGAACCCTCCTCCCTCCTCCCTCCCCATACCATCCCTCTGGGTCGTCCCAGTGCACCAGCCCCAAGCATCCAGCATCGTGCATTGAACCTGGACTGGCATCTTGTTTCATACATGATATTTCACATGTTTCAATGCCATTCTCCCAAATCTTCCCACCCTCTCCCTCTCCCACAGAGTCCATAAGCCTGTTCTATACATCAGTGTCTCTTTTGCTGTCTCGTATACAGGGTTATCGTTACCATCTTTCTAAATTCCATATATATGCGTTAGTATACTGTATTGGTGTTTTTCCTTCTGGCTTACTTCACTCTGTATAATAGGCTCCAGTTTCATCCACCTCATTAGAACTGATTCAAATGTATTCTTTTTAATGGCTGAGTAATACTCCATTGTGTATATGTACCACAGCTGTCTTATCCATTCATCTGCTGATGGACATCTAGGTTGCTTCCATGTCTTGGCTATTATAAACAGTGCTGCGATGAACATTGGGGTACACGTGTCTCTTTCCCTTCTGGTTTCCTCAGTGTGTATGCCCAGCAGTGGGATTGCTGGATCATAAGGCAGTTCTATTTCCAGTTTTTTAAGGAATCTCCACACTGTTCTCCATAGTGGCTGTACTAGTTTGCATTCCCACCAACAGTGTAAGAGGGTTCCCTTTTCTCCACACCCTCTCCAGCATTTATTATTTGTAGACTTTTGGATCGCAGCCATTCTGACTGGTGTGAAATGGTATCTCATAGTGGTTTTGATTTGCATTTCTCTGATAATGAGTGACGTTGAGCATCTTTTCATGTGTTTGTTAGCCATCTGTATGTCTTCTTTGGAGAAATGTCTATTTAGTTCTTTGGCCCATTTTTTGATTGGGTCATTTATTTTTCTGGAGTTGAGCTGTAGGAGTTGCTTGTATATTTTTGAGATTAGTTGTTTGTCGGTTGCTTCATTTGCTATTATTTTCTCCCATTCTGAAGGCTGTCTTTTCACCTTGCTAAGAGTTTCCTTTGATGTGCAGAAGCTTTTAAGTTTAATTAGGTCCCATTTGTTTATTTTTGCTTTTATTTCCAATATTCTGGGAGGTGGGTCATAGAGGATCCTGCTGTGATGTATGTCAGAGAGTGTTTTGCCTATGTTCTCCTCTAGGAGTTTTATAGTTTCTGGTCTTACGTTGAGATCTTTAATCCATTTTGAGTTTATTTTTGTATATGGTGTTAGAAAGTGTTCTAGTTTCATTCTTTTACAAGTGGTTGACCAGATTTCCCAGCACCACTTGTTAAAGAGATTATCTTTAATCCATTGTATATTCTTGCCTCCTTTGTCAAAGATAAGGTGTCCATATGTGCGTGGATTTATCTCTGGGCTTTCTATTTTGTTCCATTGATCTATATTTCTGTCTTTGTGCCAGTACCATACTGTCTTGATAACTGTGGCTTTGTAGTAGAGCCTGAAGTCAGGTAGGTTGATTCCTCCAGTTCCATTTTTCTTTCTCAAGATCGCTTTGGCTATTCGAGGTTTTTTGTATTTCCATACAAATTGTGAAATTATTTGTTCTAGCTCTGTGAAGAATACTGTTGGTAGCTTGATAGGGATTGCATTGAATCTATAAATTGCTTTGGGTAGTATACTCATTTTCACTATATTGATTCTTCCAATCCATGAACATGGTATATTTCTCCATCTATTAGTGTCCTCTTTGATTTCTTTCACCAGTGTTTTATAGTTTTCTATATATAGGTCTTTAGTTTCTTTAGGTAGATATATTCCTAAGTATTTTATTCTTTCCATTGCAATGGTGAATGGAATTGTTTCCTTAATTTCTCTTTCTGTTTTCTCATTATTAGTGTATAGGAATGCAAGGGATTTCTGTGTGTTGATTTTATATCCTGCAACTTTACTATAATCATTGATTAGTTCTAGTAATTTTCTGGTGGAGTCTTTAGGGTTTTCTATGTAGAGGATCATGTCATCTGCAAATAGTGAGAGTTTTACTTCTTCTTTTCCAATTTGGATTCCTTTTATTTCTTTTTCTGCTCTGATTGCTGTGGCCAAAACTTCCAAAACTATGTTGAATAGTAATGGTGAAAGTGGGCACTCTTGTCTTGTTCCTGACTTTAGAGGAAATGCTTTCAATTTTTCACCATTGAGGATAATGTTTGCTGTGGGTTTGTCATATATAGCTTTTATTATGTTGAGGTATGTTCCTTCTATTCCTGCTTTCTGGAGAGTTCTTATCATAAATGGATGTTGAATTTTGTCAAAGGCTTTCTCTGCATCTATTGAGATAATCATATGGTTTTTGTTTTTCAATTTGTTAATGTGGTGTATTACATTGATTGATTTGCGGATATTGAAGAATCCTTGCATCCCTGGGATAAAGCCCACTTGGTCATGGTGTATGATCTTTTTAATGTGTTGTTGGATTCTGATTGCTAGAATTTTGTTTAGGATTTTTGCATCTATGTTCATCAGTGATATTGGCCTGTAGTTTTCTTTTTTTGTGGCATCTTTGTCAGGTTTTGGTATTAGGGTGATGGTGGCCTCATAGAATGAGTTTGGAAGTTTACCTTCCTCTGCAATTTTCTGGAAGAGTTTGAGCAGGATAGGTGTTAGCTCTTCTCTAAATTTTTGGTAGAATTCAGCTGTGAAGCCGTCTGGACCTGGGCTTTTGTTTGCTGGAAGATTTTTGATTACAGTTTCAATTTCTGTGCTTGTGATGGGTCTGTTAAGGTTTTCTATTTCTTCCTGGTCGAGTTTTGGAAAGTTGTACTTTTCTAAGAATTTGTCCATTTCTTCCTCGTTGTCCGTTTTATTGGCATATAATTGTTGATAATAGTCTCTTATGATCCTTTGTATTTCTGTGTTGTCTGTTGTGATCTCTCCATTTTCGTTTCTAATTTTATTGATTTGATTTTTCTCCCTTTGTTTCTTGATGAGTCTGGCTAATGGTTTATCAATTTTATTTATCCTTTCAAAGAACCAGCTTTTGGCTTTGTTGATTTTTGCTATGGTCTCTTTTGTTTCTTTTGCATTTATTTCTGCTCTAAGTTTTAAGATTTCTTTCCTTCTACTAACCCTGGGGTTCTTCATTTCTTCCTTTTCTAGTTGCTTTAGGTGTAGAGTTAGGTTATTTATTTGACTTTTTTCTTGTTTCTTGAGGTGTGCCTGTATTGCTATGAACTTTCCCCTTAGGACTGCTTTTACTGTGTCCCACAGGTTTTGGGTTGTTGTGTTTTCATTTTCATTCGTTTCTATGCAAATTTTGATTTCTTTTTTGATTTCTTCTGTGATTTGTTGGTTATTCAGCAGGGTGTTGTTCATCCTCCATATGTTGGAATTTTTAATAGTTTTTCTCCTGTAATTGAGATCTAATCTTACTGCATTGTGGTCAGAAAAGATGCTTGGAATGATTTCTATTTTTTTGAATTTACCAAGGCTAGCTTTATGGCCCAGGATGTGATCTATCCTGGAGAAGGTTCCATGTGCACTTGAGAAAAAGGTGAAATTCATTGTTTTGGGATGAAATGTCCTATAGATTCAATTAGGTCTAACTGGTCTATTGTATCGTTTAAAGTTTGTGTTTCCTTGTTAATTTTCTGTTTAGTTGATCTATCCATAGGTGTGAGTGGGGTATTAAAGTCTCCCACTATTATTGTGTTATTGTTAATTTCTCCTTTCATACTTGTTAGCATTTGTCTTACATACTGCGGTGCTCCCGTGTTGGGTGCATATATATTTATAATTGTTATATCTTCTTCTTGGATTGATCCTTTGATCATTATGTAGTGACCTTCTTTGTCTCTTTTCACAGCCTTTGTTTTAAAGTCTATTTTATCTGATATGAGTATTGCTACTCCTGCTTTCTTTTGGTCCCTATTTGCATGGAAAATCTTTTTCCAGCCCTTCACTTTCAGTCTGTATGTGTCCCCTGTTTTGAGGTGGGTCTCCTGTAGACAACATATGTAGGGGTCTTGTTTTTGTATCCATTCAGCCAGTCTTTGTCTTTTGGTTGGGGCATTCAACCCATTTACGTTTAAGGTAATTACTGATAAGTATGATCCCGTTGCCATTTACTTTATTGTTTGGGGTTCGAATTTATACACCATTTTTGTGTTTCCTGTCTAGAGAATATCCTTTAGTATTTGTTGGAGAGCTGGTTTGGTGGTGCAGAATTCTCTCAGCTTTTGCTTGTCTGAGAAGCTTTTGATTTCTCCTTCATACTTGAATGAAATCCTTGCTGGGTACAATAATCTGGGCTGTAGGTTATTTTCTTTCATCATTTTAAGTATGTCTTGCCATTCCCTCCTGGCTTGAAGAGTTTCTATTGAAAGATCAGCTGTTATCCTTATGGGAATTCCCTTGTGTGTTATTTGTTGTTTTTCCCTTGCTGCTTTTAATATTTGTTCTTTGTGTTTGATCTTTGTTAATTTGATTAATATGTGTCTTGGGGTGTTTCGCCTTGGGTTTATCCTGTTTGGGATTCTCTGGGTTTCTTGGACTTGGGTGATTATTTCCTTCCCCAGTTTAGGGAAGTTTTCAACTATTATCTCCTCAAGTATTTTCTCATGGTCTTTCTTTTTGTCTTCTTCTTCTGGAACCCCTATGATTCGAATGTTGTAGCGTTTAATATTGTCCTGGAGGTCTCTGAGATTGTCCTCATTTCTTTTAATTCGTTTTTCTTTTATTCTCTCTGATTCATTTATTTCTACCATTCTATCTTCTAATTCACTAATCCTATCTTCTGCCTCTGTTATTCTACTATTTGTTGCCTCCAGAGTGTTTTTAATTTCATTTATTGCATTATTCATTATATATTGACTCTTTTTTATTTCTTCTAGGTCCTTGTTAAACCTTTCTTGCATCCTCTCAATCCCCGTCTCCAAGCTATTCATCTGTGATTCCATTTTAATTTCAAGATTTTGGATCAATTTCACTATCATTATTCGGAATTCTTTATCAGGTAGATTCCCTATCTCTTCCTCTTTTGTTTGGTTTGGTGGGCATTTATCCTGTTCCTTTATCTGCTGGCTATTCCTCTGTCTCTTCATCTTGTTTAAATTGCTGAGTTTGGGGTGTCCTTTCTGTATTCTGGCAGTTTGTGGAGTTCTCTTTATTGTGGCTTTTCCTCGCTGTGTGTGGGTTTGTACAGGTGGCTTGTCAAGGTTTCCTGGTTAGGGAAGCTTGTGTCGGTGTTCTGATGGGTGGAGCTGTATTTCTTCTCTTTGTTCAGTCGCGCTCCTTTCGAAGAGTTGGATTGCTTTTCTGGGTGCCTGTTGTCCTCTGCTGGCATTCAGAAGTTGTTTTGTGGAATTTACTCGACGTTTAAATGCTCTTTTGATGAATTTGTGGGGGAGAAAGTGTTCTCCCCGTCCTACTCCTCCGCCATCTTCATCCTCTCATTCTTGCTGTGCCAAATTTGGGATACAACTGATGTACATCTGTTCCTGCTCTGTGTCCTGATATCTCACTCCATGAAGTGTACCATGCTTGACTTGCTGTTGAGCACAAGAGCAAATTCTCTGTCTATGTTAGATGAGCAGATGGGTATCACATGCCACTTTCTTCTTACAATCACCTCTGATCTTTACTAGGGCCTGGGCTCCAGAGAGTATGGAACGCCTCTTTACCCTCCCCTCCAAGGAACCATCGAGGAATCTCAGTGCAATGTGGGACCCTGCTTTGGTCTCTAGTCTCCTGCTCTAGGGGAACCGAAATGCCACTAGCAGTAACAGAGAACAAACAGGCAGGAGAGCTTAAAGTGTCTGTTTTATGCTGTAGATATACAGAAGTCTGTTCAGCTTGACTTCCTGGGTGGTGGTCACAGAAAACAAATCCATCCTGAGTGAGAGCTGCTTCTCTGTAGCGGGGAAGGAATTTCTGGGGAGGGATGCGTTGCAGTGGCGGGAAGAGTCCACATGGTGGTCATCAGGCAACTTGGGTCACAATTCAGCTCTGCCACGTACTTACTGCTTGGTGTTTGGAAAGTCATTTATCCTTTGTTTATCTCATTTTTTGGAATGGCTAAATCACATTGTCTCTCTATGTCATAAAATACCATTTTGAGGTTTAAATTGGGTTATGGGTGTGCAAACATACTGCAAAATAATAAAATGTTTTCCAAAGATAATTTGATATTCTTGAGAAAATAAGGTTATTTTTGAGAGTGTTGGTCCTGAGGTGAAAGTTGACTAAAATACTAAAATGTAGACTACTCTTTTTACCTACTCACCCATCTATCTACCCATCCATCCATCCACCCATCCTTCCATCCATCCATCCATCCATCCATCTGTTGGTCCATTCATTTGTACTCACTCATTCATTCAACAATAACTGAGCAGCCATCATGTGCTGGGTGCTAGAGATACAGGGAAGAACGAAACATGCATCCTGTACTTAAAAAAGTGACAGTCTACTAAGAAAGGAATACACGTAAATAGACAAACATGATACAGTGGGACAGAAGTTTTGATGGATGTAAGTTGGTGGGATATTTTGAGCACATTGGCAGGGCATCTAACTCCTGGGAGAGTCAGAGAAAGTGAGGTTACCATCACAGTGAAGGCTGGAAGAGTGAACACATTTTGAATTAGGCTGGACATCTTCCGAGTATGTCCCACGATGCAAATTACCTCCCGGTTTGTGTTCTCAGATGCTGCCAATTTTCCTGCCAGGCAACATCTGCTGTAGCACCTGTAAGCCTCACGCTAATGATTATTAATGACACTCTCCTTCTGCATTAGAGTCGATTGTTGAGGAAGCAACAGCACACAGCCCCTCCACACAGCTTGCACCTTGGCCACTGCTGAAGGGACCCGTGCCTTATGTTGGTGCCCCTGGGATCTAGCCACCCGTTTGGGATCACTCCTGCCTGCAGCAAGCAGGGCCTTAGCTTCCCTTTTGCTGTGTCTTCTCTTCCTTAAATATTCATTTTGGATCTGGATTTTATGAGTTACATGGTAATAGTAGCTGTCATTTAAATAGTGCTTGCAGGGTATCAGGCACTAGTCTAAATACTGAGTGAAATGTCACAGGGTCATGACACCTGCATTTTATAGAAGGGAAATTGAGGCACCAAGAGGTTGAGGATTCCTAGGTCACCCAGCTAAGAAGCCGGGGAGTGACATTTCTCACCCAGGCAACCCAGCTCTGGAATTCCCAGTCTTTACTGCTGTGGAGTATTATCTTTCATACATAGTATTTTAGAGTTTATAAAGCAGTTTCATATATACAATTCATTTAATTCTGCTAGCTGGTGTAAAGCAGGTATTAATATTTCCCCATTTTATAGATGAGGGCACAGGGCTTTAGAAAGTCTTTGCAGTTTGCCTAAATTTTCACAGCTTGTTGCTGGATCTTGGAACTAAGATTTCTAACTACAAGTAATCTTTCCAGGTAGCATGTTTATCCAGATTGACAGACGATGTCAAACAGGGTATTCCTACAGAAACGGCTCATTTAGGAACATTTGAATCTTTGGCCCTTTCATCATCTTACTGAAGTTTTGCTCCCAAGGGAAAAAAAATTGCATGTAGACACAGAAAAGTCTTCCCAACAATCCTGTTCTCTAACGTCTGATTTTTCCTTTTTCCCTTTAGCACAGGAAGAAAAGCTAATTGAAATTCATGCCACGGTCTTATGAACTATGAGTCAGAAGAAAAGAAACACTTAATCACTTAGCGCAATGATTATCTTTTCAAGCAAGCAAAAGGGAATAGGTTGGGGAGGGGCAGGGAAGAGGAGAGCTTGCAAGATATCTTATGGGAAACTCTTTGGAAACACGACTCTTTGATCTTTGCAGTTTTTCGGAGCCCTCCTGTGTAACTAAATATATACTTCTTTCTTATACTGTAGCCAATAAAGGGGCTTCCCAGGTATATCAGTGCTAGAGACAGCAAGAGACTGGGTTTGATCACCGGGTTGGGAAGATCCCCTGGGGGAGGAAATGGCAAGCCACTCCAGGATTCTTGCCTGGAAAATCCCATGGACAGAGAAGCCTGGTGGGCTACAATGCCTGGCGTTACAAAAGAGTCAGACATGACTGAGCTACTGAACACACACACACACACACACACACAGAGTCAACAAAGAGAAAGCTGTAGTTCTATATTTGCTTTGATGTCAAAAGACAAATTCAAATGTGTGTGTATTGATCACCCAGGGTCGAATCTTTATGAGAATCCATCCAACTAGGATGATGGATGCATTATCCATTTGGGATACCTGGGTTCCTTCTATGCTGTTTACAAGGCCAAGTTAGATTTGTTTCTTTGAGTCAAGCTTAGTTATTAGGAGGACAGACTCTGTCCTTGACTACTTTCTGCCCATCCCCTTCGCCCATCAACTGTTCTCTCCTCTGTAGGTAGGCTCCAAAGTCATGGTTTATGTCTGCATGTAGTCACAATTACTCTAGAAGAATCCCCCTGGCTCCCCATGAAGAACACATTCTCTGAGCTTATGCAGATTGCACTGTCCTAGTAAATCCAGTTCGCAGCCAGTTTTGCCCTCCAGCATTGAAAGAACTATTTGTTTCTTTGACTTTTTTTGTATTAGATGAAATGGTTGGTTTGTGTTTAGAACCATATGTTCTAAACATGTTTATTTCTAAAAAGGTTATTTTCATCTAATCTTGCCTATTTGAATTTGCATAAATAAATGTCATCATGATGTACCTGGATCATAAGGCATCTGTACGTGTGCTGTATGTTGAAGATAACTGATATTAAAATGTTGAGTGATTCTGGATTAAGGCAGAACAATTAGACCACTGTTCAGGGCTAAGAATGTCACACAGTAAGGAGGAATTAGAGTCCAAGGATATTTCACAACTGAAACGGTTCTTAGAGTGGACTGCTCTGAACTTCCTTTTTGTATATTGCATAAAAGAATATGTCATGTTCTAGCGTGAACTGTTGACTCATGTTACTCTGCCTAGTAACAGCTCCTTAAAGTTGGTTGTTCTTTATCCATGATGAAAGAATTTATGTTTTTATGAAAGACTGTGCATCAGATATAAATGCTATAGGTGTGCATAGCATTTTGGAAAGGAACTGAAGATAGAGAAGGGTTGCATATTCAAGTGTGTGTCTAAAATATGTGCCCCTGTTTTCTTAACTCTAAATATTGTGACATCAGAAGTTCTCTGAGCCTCCATTTCTTCATTTGTAAAATGGGGATAAAAATACTTGACTCATCAGCTTCAGATTTGTTGTAAGGATTTAAATAAAGCAAGATGTGAGAAAACACTTTTGAAATGGAGTTGTTAAAATGTAATGATTTCCCATTATACATATCAGAATTTTTATTTTATAATTTTAGGATACTCTTTTGAACTATTTATTGATATGTCTATGTATTAAAATCACTTTTATATCAGAGAAAACAAGTCATTGCATTTTTAGAGGAATCATTTAAAGGAAAAAAGAAACCCAACTGATAGTTAATACTATCAGTATTAACTGTGTTAAATCAGTTACATTTTATAAACACAAAAGAGAAGGAAAATAGAAATGGGAGAAGGAACGTACGTAATGTTTGAGGCTGTTATTATTCAGTTAGGTAAAGATTATGATTCTCCTAGAACACGCAGAGGGAAGTTGATTGTGGAATTGAGCTGATATGTGTGACATATCCAGAGAAGGCAATGGCACCCCACTCCAGTACTCTTGCCTGGAAAATCCCATGGACGGAGGAGCCTGGTAGGCTGCAGTCCATGGGGTCACACAGAGTCGGACACGACTGAGCGACTTCACTTTCACTTTTCACTTTAATGCATTGGAGAAGGAAATGGCAACCCACTCCAGTGTTCTTGCCTGGAGAATCCCAGGGACGGGGCAGCCTGGTGGGCTGCCGTCTATGGGGTTGCACAGAGTCAGACATGACTGAAGCGACTTAGCAGCAGTGTGACATATCAGGTGGTAACGTGTGCAATGGAAAATGAATAATAGACAAAAGAGACGGCACACCGCATGCTTTTCTGCAAACTTCAGGATTTGGATAGCCAGGAAGATTTCCAGCATGTGTGGCTGTGTCTCACTTCTTAGGCACTTTTTGTTTTAAAAAATGATCTGGTTATTTGAATATTGGTTGTGTCTTTAGAGGCACATGTTATGATAATGCATCTCCCAAAAGAATGACTGGAGTGTTATACCAGCTTCCCAATGGAATAGACCAGTATACCAATAAATACTCCACTCTTCCAAGTTCAAGAGAAAGGGAAAAAAGCTCAGGCCATCCCATCCTAAAGTCCAGCAAATTTCCTAGAGATTCAGATAATCTGATAATACAAATAGAAACGATCTTTAAAAACTTTTTGATAAATTTCTTTATCTTACAGGTATATAAAGTAGCTAGAAAGAGTGCTTGCCTACAGTGACATAGCTATTTTTTTTCCTCTTCTCTTTTTGTGGCTATGCCACATGGCACACAGGATCTTAGTTCCCTGACCAGGGATTAAACCCGTGTCCCCTGCAGTGGACTGCAGGGAAGTCCCCACATAGCTAATTTGTTGAAGTCTGGTTTCTGGTCTCTACCTAGCTACTAATTTGATAAAAAATAAAATAAAAATAGAACAAGTTGCAGTAGTTTTGAGACAACCATTTTCTGATTTGATTGAATGCATTGATCTAGTTAATTATGAACTTGCCAAGTTTCCTCCAAACCTTCGTTATGAAGGAAACCTACTGGCATTTACCTTAGAAATATGAGCTTTCATTGAATAAAATGGCATTAAAGTTTATTCTTTTTTATTAAAGCAACAAGAACATAATTCCTAATGCCAGAAAGGTCAGCTATAGTTCAGCTACCAAAAGCAAAGTGAGGAGATTGTTTTATTCTAACATGAAGTTCTTTCAGATTCAGAAGGCAGGAGTAGCTACTAAGTCATCTCCTAGGAAGGTTTTGAATCTGAAGAAAACATTGGGAATGATGGTCACTTAAAATATATCCACAGATCTTTTGACATGCCTCCCTTCAAGAGATACAGCCTAATTTTCCTCTTTTGTAGGCTGGACTGAGTGAGTGTCCTCTAACAGAATAAAGCAGAAGTAATGATGTGCAACTTTGGAGGCAAGGTTGTAAAAAGGCAGGCAGCTTCCTTCCTGATCACTTTCTTGCACTGCTGTGTCTGGGTGATGTTAGCTCCATGCTGGGGAGAGGACCGTGTAAGTGAGGAATTGAAGGCTCCTGCCAAGAACTAGCAAGGAACGAAGGATCTGGCCGATAGTCGCGTTAGTGCACCCTTTTGGCAGAATTAATAGATCCTTTAGCCATGGTGAAGCCATCAGATGCAGTAGACCCTACTGACATCTGTCTACATCCACCCAGCAAGCCCAAGGTGGTCAACTCATCCTGGTTAGCCAAGAACTTTTCTGGTTTTAGTACCAAAAACCCCATGTCCTAGGAATTCCCTGAGTCCTAGGCAAACTAGAAATGTTCATCACCCCAATTTTCCTGAATTCTTGACCCACAGAAACTGTGAAATAATCACTGATATGTTAATACTAAATTTTGGGTTTGTTACACAGAAATAGATACTCACACTGGAGCAGTTGTTTAATACTGGTTGTGGTTGAAGCATCAAAATGCAGAAATGAAGATTTGTCTCTGACATGCATGTACACAATCTTCCCTTCAGAGTCTGACTCTAGTTTTCATAATCTAATGAACAACTGGCTGAAAACCAGTCATTTTACCCATTGTCTTACCCCCATTCAGATCACTTTTTTCCCTAAATGTTACGCTTGTTTTGACATCTAATGGATAATTATCACACTTCTAACCAGTGTTACTCAGTATAGTGTATGCAGACTACCGACCCCAGGATCAGCTGGAGAATCTATGAGAATGCAGATTTCTGGCTCCATTATTGAAGGGGCCAGGAATCAGAATTTCCAGGGGTTGGGGATCAGCATGTGTTTATTAGGCTTCTCAGGTGAGTCTTAGACATGGCTTTAAGAGAAATGATTTTTAAAATCCTGCTGTTCACCACCAACTTTCAAGCTGATAGAAAAAATACTTTGACTATTATAGGTTATGAAAGAGCTGTTATTGATAATAGGATAACAATTACCCTTGGTTTCAATCTTCTTAATTTCACTGGGGGAAGCAGAGGCATGAACACTGACAGAACAGACGGATGAGTTCAACGATTGCTTTCAGGAGATGGTTTCATAGGTCAGCAGACATGCTGTGGACTCATTTGGGGAAGAGCCGCGGAAAATCACTGAAAGTCCACTGGCTGGGAGGCATCGGTGCATATTTTCCCTTTCTTGTGAAGTTAGACAGACATCTGAAGGTCCAAATAATCTGTTATGAATGCAAACAATTATAACTGCAGTCAGGCTGTTTCTGAAGGGAGATGAGCAAACAAACAGAAGACAAATTGAGGAGGCACAGAAGAGCCCAAATGAGAAAAACGATTGCAATTCAAAAAGATCGCAGTTCCAGTACGATGACAAATATGAATAATAAAAACGCTCACTTCCTAGCATACACATCTCTGCTAACGAAAAACCCTACAGATTGTACAAATAATGTGCCCATCAGGAAAGGGGAGTGTACACCCAAGTGAAATCCTTAGGGAAAGCAACTCTTCCCAGGAAGGATGTGATACAGCAGAAGCAAAGGAAAGCAATGGAAGCAAAGGAAAAGGAAGGCTGGGTGACACTCCTTGTTTAGCTATAAACAAAGAGCAGGGGGTCAAGGAGAAGGGGACGACAGAGGGTGAGACAGTTGGATAGCATCACCGGCTTGATGGATATGAATTTGAGTAAGCTCCAGGAGTTTGTGATGGACAGGGAAGCCTGGCGTGTTGCAGTCCATGGGTTTGTAAAGAGTCAGACATGACTGAGCAACTGAACTGAACTGAGGGGGTCAAGGAGACAGAACAGAGGGGGTCGCAAATGAATTTCAGATAGCATACTTTTCTCTTTTTGATGGCCACATTTAGTTAGCATAGATTTGATTAGCTTCAATTCAATTAAATTGAATTCAACTCAGTTCAATGTTATGAACTTCAATGCTTCATTTAGGCACTGAGCTTATCCAGGATTGAGTAAAGCGAGGTTCTCATCTTCCAGGAGTTTAGCAGGAGTAGGGAAGATTAAGTAGAAATATAAACAACTTGTGTGATGACTGTACCAGTCTCTACTAGAAGGTATACTTCATGCTCTCCTCCGTATCCTAGAGGGTGTATTTCCTGTGTCCTTCTGGGTGGAGGAAGGATAAAACTCATCTACAAAATTCATATAATTTTGTTGTTGGTGGGTTATTGTCTCAGATTTTTTAAACTGCTATGTTTATTTCTCCAGAAGGACAATATCAGACGAGTTGATTTAGTAAAAGTTATTAGAGAAAATATTTCTTTCTGACGCCTCTTCTTCAAATTAGGCTGCTGCCGCTCAGTCGCTCAGTCGTGTCCAACTCTCTGCGGCCCCATGGACTGTAGCCCACCAGGCTCCTCTGTCCATGGATTCTCCAGGCAAGAATACTTGAGCAGATTGTCATTTCCTATTTCAGGGCATCTGCTCCTTCCAGGGATCAAACCTGTGTCTCTTCCTTCCCCTGGATTGGCAGGTGGACTCTTTATCACTAGGGCCGCCTGAGAATTACAGCAGACATGTATAGCTGATATTTATAGGTATATAGATTTCTCTCTTCCTCATAATAATTATGTGGAATATCTACTATTAGTTACAGTTTAGAGATGATGAGAAGAGACTGAGACAAATTCAACTAAGTATGTTGCCCAAGGTCACATGGCTAGCAAGGGGTGAAGCTGCAGTTGCAACCCAGGTCTTTCTAATGTTGTTAGCATGCTGTCTCTTAAAAGCCCTTATGTTGCCTTTTGAGATAGAATGGAAGGAGATGAAATAAACTCTAAGTAAATGTACAAATAAAGTAAAGGCATCCAAATGAGGCAATTTTTTCTGACATGGGGTTAGATATTCCAAAGGCATAGTGGCAACTGAATTGAGTTTTAAAGAACAGAAAGGATTTTAATAAAGACTTGAGAATTGAGGAAGCAGAAGGACCAAAAATATCAAGACACACAAGTTAAGGGTGCATTTTGAAGCTGATCAGAGTATAGGGCACACAGCATTATAGAGAGAGGGACAAGACTAGAATGATAATTTGCAATTAGATATTTTAAAATTCACAATAGGAATTTGGCATTTTATTCTAGAAGCAGTCATGAAGGCTTTGCAATTTTAAAGGAGGGAAATGAATGTCAGCGTTTGGGGCAGAGCAAGGCTTACTGCAAGGGCCATGCAAAGAGAAAGAGTGGCTTATGCTAAAAAGACCCAAACTCCTCTATGTCTTTGAGGGAAGCATTTTTAAGGGCAAGGTGAGGGAGTGGGGTTGCAGGGTGTAAGATAAGCTCATATGAAATTCTCTGATTGGCCGATGGTGAGGTTACAGGGCAGTGTCACAGGGGTTACCATTATCAATCTTTAAGCTCCAGTAGGGCTGGTGGCAATATAATTACTCGTAGTCATAGGGTAGTTACCTTCTTCCACTTGGTGGGAGCTTAAGCATCTGTGAAACAACTCAGGAAATGTCCATCAGATCCTATTACATAGGTACTTCAGGAAGGAACTAAAGATTCTGTGACTGCCATATACCTGATATCTTGTCTAAATTCTTACTAGTTCTCCTGGCCCAGCTGCTATTTTTGTCATTACATGTTCACATGCTTTCAATCATTTATTCTTGTGACTCAAGGGAGTCCTGGAAGACTACAGCTTTTCTATAAACAAGAGGAGACAGAAGACATGGCCGGCGGGGTGGTGGGAGCGGGGATAGGGTCTGTCTCTGGAAGGCCTCATCGTGTCCTGCTCAGTTACAATATGATGAACAAGAGAGGCAACAGAGGATCAGACAACAAATGTTGTCACAGACAACATGTACAGTCTGTGAACCTACTTAAGAAGCTATTGAATTAGTCTAAGTCAAGGCTATGGTTTTTCCAATGGTCATATATGGTTGCAAGAGTTGGACTGTGAAGAAAGCTGAGCGCCAAAGAATTGATGCTTTTGAACTGTGGTGTTGGAGAAGACTCTTGAGAGTCCCTTGGACTGCAAGGAAATCCAACCAGTCCATTCTAAAGGAGATCAGCCCTGGGTGCTCTTTGGAAGGACTGATGCTAAAGCTGAAACTCCAGTACTTTGGCCACCTCATGCTAAGAGGTGACTCATTGGAAAAGTCTCTGATGCTGGGAGGGATTGGGGGCAGGAGGAGAAGGGGATGACAGAGGATGAGATGGCTGGATGGCATCACCAACTCGATGGACGTGAGTTTGAGTGAACTCCGGGAGATGATGATGGACAGGGAGGCCTGGTGTGCTGCGATTCATGGGGTCGCAAAGAGTTGGACACGACTGAGTGACTGAACTGAACTGAAAGCTGACACAAAGCAAACAAACAAACGACAAAAAAACCCAAGAATACAGTCAAGAGCAGAGGTGTTACAGAGAACAGCGTTACCCAGATTTGTTGAGAACCTGTAATGCAAGGGGTGAAGAAGAGAAAACTGTTGAGGATGACTCCCAAATTTTCACATGTGATTAGGATATAAGTGAAAGTGAAAGTGAAGTGAAGTCACTCAGTCGTGTCTGACTCTTTACGACCCCATGGACTGCAGCCTACCAGGCTCCTCCGTCCATGGGATTTTCCAGGCAAGAGTACTGGAGTGGGGTGCCATTGCGTTCTCCTGATTAGGATATAAAGGTGTTATTAAACAAGGCAGAAAATTCAGCAAAGGGGTTTTAGAAACAAATGGAAAACAGAAAACTTGTTCAGGAACTCAAGACAGAGATACAGTCTTGTGACATGGATGGGAGCATTTATGCTTTTGAGTCATTTGTAAGATTATCTCCATTTTATCAATAGGAAATGTGAGGCATGAATAGAGACATTCACTTCCCTATGAGGTTATACAAACATCTAACTTAAAAAGTTGATTCCTACCAACTTTGATGAGGAAAATGGACGGTCTCTGACTATTATAAGCCTTCAGACCAAGAAGGAGAAAATCAATAATTCATATTCTACAAACATTCTGCAAATTTTAGTCAGTATTCAGACTAGAATCAAACATCGGAATATGATGGAATAGGTATGTCCATAGTTCAGCATTTATATCGTAAACTTTTTTGCTGACTTTTATCCTTTCTTCTTAGTTGAAGAGCAGCTTTGCTAAATACATTGTTTCTTTCATGTGTGCTTTTTCTGAAATCTTGATGTTGTTCTTTCTACAACCTCTCAAGAAATTTATAAGTAGAAACTGTATGTTTCACAATTGAGAAATATGTTTCTACTCTCCAAAATTAAAAGGACGAGATTTTTGCAGCTGTCATTTTGAAAATTAATTATCTTTTATGTCACATGTATGGCATATTATCACATTATTTTAGAAACACTGAGAGTATTATTTTAGCTAGTGTGCTATAATGCTAAGAACATAATGATTATAATTATTTTCTGATGGAATTTAAAGGGACCTGAATGATTTTGTAGTGAAAGTCGCCGTTCTTGGAAAGTCTGACTTGTAGATTTTAGTTTCCAAAGTTTAGGAATAGGAAAATCTTTCTGTTGGTTTATAAAAATACCAGAAATATAGCTTTCCCAGAACCTAGCTTCTGAAATTGAGACCAGGCAAGAGAATATCCAAAAATATTCATGTCATGTGACATGTCGGACTCTTTGTGACCCCATGGTCTATAGCCCACCAAGCTCCTCTGTTCATGGGATTTTTCAGGCAAGAACACTGGAATGGTTTCACTTCCTTCTCTGGGAGATCTTCCTGACCTAGGGATCGAATCTACTTACCCAGTAATACCCAAGCTTAAAAATATTGTGCTCTGAATGAATGTTAGTTTTTGAAATATTTATGGGAGTATAGTTGATTTATGTGTTATTTTCAGGTGTACAGCAAAATGAATCAGTTATACAGATACCTACGTCCACTCTTTTTTTAGATTCCTTTCCCATATAGGTCAGTACAGAGTACTGCTGGAGTTCCCCATTCTATACAGTGGGTCCTTAGTTAACTATTTCACATGTAGCAGTGTGCATATGTCAAGACCAATCTCCCTATTTATCCTCCCACCTTTCCCTCTGGTGTTATTAAGGTATCCTGAGAATATAGATTATTCTTTCATGGAAATAATTAAATGGTAAATTATCAAAGGAGTCAATATAGTGAGAGCTTCAAATTCAGGCTTTTGTGTCAAACAAGCCTGCTTTGAGACGAGCTTGGCCATTTATTAATGGATCAAGTTGGTCAAATGATTTGAACTATGGAAATTCTCAATTCCTATAATAGCATAATTATACCTCAGAGTTGTGAGAGTTAAATGACAGAATGCATATAAAGTGTTGAGGAGAAAAAAAAATGAGGTGATTTGGGATTTATGTATCTTGACCATTCATTAGCTGCAGGAAATTTTAATGATCTCTATCCAAGAAAGTCACTGAGATGCAGCAATGTTTATGCAAGATTTACACACAATATGGTAGAGAAACTGGGATTGGAGGTAAATAGAATGTGTGGGGTAGGGCAAGGAACTCCATATGCACCCACTGTCTTCAGGCAAGATGAGTGCGTGTGTGCTCGGTCACTTCAGTAGTGTCCCACTCTGGGATTCCATGGACTGTCGCCCACCAGGCTTCTCTGTCCATGGGATTCTCCAGGCAAGAATACTGGAGTGGGCTGCCATTTCCTCCTCCAGGGGATCTTCCCCACCCAGGGATCAAACCTACCTCTCCAGCGGCTCCTGCATTGGCAAATGGATTCTTTAACAATGAGCCCCTTGGGAAACCTTCAGGCAAAATGGTACCTACCAAAGAGATACTCAGAGGGTAACAGGCAGGAAGGTCAGAGGTCTCCAAACGGAGGAAATAGCCTGCAAGTGTCCGACATTTTTGTCTCTCTTAAGCGACAAGAGGAAACAAACTAGCGATATTTTTTCCTTCTCTATACAAATTTAAAAGGAGGTTTCTCTTAAAATACTGTGTTGCCATAATGACACCTGGTTTCACCTGAAGTTAACTATCCTCAAACCTAGAGATAACCAATGCCTTTTTCTTAAGGAAACGTTTGTCTTAAGCTATGCTAATGTACTATGCATTTACCCCAGACTCTGTCTTCAAGTCCATTCCGCCTCTTGGCTCAGAACCTACTTGACAAACCAGTATGTTATACTCAGATATTGTTACCCTAATCTATGTAAATAAAACTATTTATATGGTGATTTGCCCTTCTTCAAGATTCAAGTTAATCATTTTATGGCCCAGGATGAACCATTTGGTGCCAAGATTATCCCAAAATGCATCTTATGGGTGAAGGGCCTGGTGCCATTCTGAGTTTTAAGACATTCCTTTCTTTTATTAACAGACTGCTAGTGACTATATAACATCCAGCTGAAGACTAGCATGGAGATACTCTTTCTGCCCCCTTCTGATGCCTGTGTCAAAAGCTTTCTCCATCTCCTTTATACTTTAATAAAACTTTATTACACAAAAGCTCTGAGCGATCAAACCTCGTCTCTGGCCCTGGATTAAATTCTCCTCCAGGGGCCAAAAATCCTGGCGTCTTTGCGTCATTCAACAACAATCTTTCAAGACCACGTGGGAAGAAGCCAAGATGCTCACTTAGAAACAATATTGAGGGTAGGAGTGGGTTTCATAAAGGGGCACTTACAACTTCAGGCACCTGGGGAAGAAGTTATAAAAAAATTATTCAGTTACTACTATGTGCAATTTGTTATGTTACTAATATATACATCACCGCATTTTCATAATCTTGTAGTATAATGGTTATTATCTCAATGTTGGAGATTGATTTCCTTAAACTTGGAAAATTTAATTGTCTGAAGACTACATACCAAGAAAGTTCTGAAGTCATGATTTAATTACTGGGTTGTAATGGTAAAGTTCATGAGCTTTCCGTGGTAACACTGCCTCCCTCACCTGCTTGTACATGCTGGACATGGAACTGTCAAGGAAGATAATATGATGGATACATTGGCCAAGAGAAACCTATTGGAAGAGCTAAGGTGGATCTCATCCTAGCCTTCCTTTTTTAAGATGCATTTGCAAAGGTCACACAACAATATCCCACGAAACTACACCACCCCACCCAGGGCTGGAACAGGACCAATTCGGGAACCACATGCAAGGCTGGAAACAGGTTTTGGGACAGAGAGAAAATTCTCTGAATCTCGAAGTGTGGGAAACTTAAAAACATAGCTTAGATACAATAGACTATGGCCGGAACAAGTCTGAATGGTCTGAATTCAATTTTGTCATTTTGAATTCTAGACTACAAAACTTGTAACTATGGAAGATTTCCCTTGCTTGTAAACCCATCCATTTCACAAACCCTGTGAGGGCACCGTTGTGTTTTCTTTGTCGGCTAGGGGTTTCTAAGCAAGCTTGCCCGGTCAGATGTAAAAATAGCTTGCGGGTTTGTTCAAGGGTAAAAAAAAAAAAAAATAGTCTTGGCAAACCTCAGTCAGTATAATAGGACACGACAGATACATGACTTGATGCGTCCCTTTAGGGACCAGCGTGGTGATGGAGGCCCGAGATTGGCTTCTAAGTCCAGATTTAAGGAAACAGAAGGATCAGAGACAATTCTGCTTGTGGCTCCTTCCTTCTCTAGCCATCTCCTTACATATATTACTCATTTGTTGACTCAACAAATATTGATGGAGCATTACCAGTGACCCAGAAACTATGCTGGATGGTGGAAAAATATCAGTGAACAATTTAGAAAATGTCCCTTGTAGTACTTACATTTCTGTGCTGGGTGAGCAGAGGACAGACAATACACAGATGTATCAAGATGGAAAATAATTTCAGTTAGTGGTAAATCACTTCATGGGAAATAGATAGGGAAACAGTGACAGATTTTATTTTCCTAGGCTCCAAAATCACTGCAGATGAATAAAAAATCCAAAATTACTGCAGCCATGAAATTAAAAGAGGTTTGCTCCTTGGAAGAAAAGCTATGACCAATCTGACAGCATATTAAAAAGCAGAGACATTACTTTGCCAACAAAGGTCCATATAATCAAAGCTATGGTTTTTCCAGTAGTCATGTATGAATGTGAGAGTTGGACCATAAAGAAAGCTGAGCACTGAAGAATTGATGCTTTTGAACTGAGGTGTTGGGGAAGACTCTTGAGAGTCCCTTGGACTGCAAGGAGATCAAATCAGTCAATCCTAAAGGAAATCATCCTGAATATCCATCGGAAGGATTGATGCTGTAGAGAAACTCCAATCCTTTGGCCACCTGATGCGAAGAGCTGACTCATTCGAAAAGACCCTGATTCTGGGAAAGATTGAAGGCAGGAGGAGAAGGGGACGACAGAGGATGAGATGGTTGGATGGCATCACCAACTCATGGACATGAGTTTGGGCAGGTTCCAGAAGTTGGTGATGGACAGGGAAGCCTGGTGTGCTGCAGTCCGTGGGGTCGCAAAGAGTTGGACACAACTGAGTGACTGAACTGAACTGACTGAATAATGAATAAGGAAGGAGTCAGAGAAGAACTCAGGAGAGGTGGCTGAGGGAAAAATGTGAGGGTCAAGGTTAAGGTAGGTGGTTAGGGACGATTTCTTTGAGGAGGTAGCACCTGATATTTGAACAAATACTCCAAGGGGGAAGGAAGAAGGGGCACAGTGAGAACACTTTGGAACAGAAGAGGGTGACATTGGAGAGGCAGAGAGAAGTGACAGCAATTTATAAAAAGCTCAGAGAAGAGCTTGGATTCTCAAATATGTGCAGATGTGTTTTGATCTCAGTTTTTTTTTCTAACTCATAACAAATAAAGCCAGATAAATTTAGTAGCATATTTCCTTCACTGAATAAATCCTTCCCCCCACCCTGCCTTCATTTCCTCACAGAAGGATGTATTGTCGGAGAAGAAGTTAATTTAACAAGAAAAGCTGAAACTGACGATGTGGAACCTTGATTCTGTTACAAATGCAGTCCTGATTATTACAAAATCTGCCTATGACAAGTCTAATATGTTTCTCTTTACTGGTAAATTATTATTCATCCTGAAAGGTGTGAGGACTTAATCCATTGCATTTAAGGAGCTCACAGCCTGAGTACTGCAATTATAAACCCATTTCTTTTTTCTTGAAAGGCTCTAAAAAGTGCTTAAAGTGTGCCAATGTACTTTCCCTTGGTGTCATTATTGGTTTAGCTCTGTTGACTGAGGATTTATCTACTTGGGATATGTTTTCTCTGGTCCTCTTGCTGTTAATATTTTGGTTGGAGCTTCATTTGCTTCATACCCCAATAAAACAAAACAAAATATTCCCCAGCTGGTACTATTTCCACAAGTACAAATACTCTAAGAAGTGGTACAAAATAATGTCAAGAGTGAGGATGTTGTAGTCAAGCAATGTATACATCTCCATCACTTAAAAATTTTTTTTTTTTTTGTATTTTATTTTTGGCTGCACTGGGTCTTTGTTGCTGTGTTTGGGCTTTCTCTAGTTGTGCTTCGGCCTCTCACTGTGGTGGCTTCTCTTGTGGCTCTTAAGCTCTAGGGTGCTCGGGCTGAGTATTTGTGGCCCCACGGCATGTTGGATCTTCCCAGAGCAAGGATTGAACCCATGTCCCCTGCAATTGCAGGCGGATTCCCAACCACTGCACCACCAGGGACATCTTCCATTACTCGCTTAGTGTCTCAGCTTGAACAATTTACTTCCCTGAGCTTTAGCTTCCTCTTATACGAAATAGAGTTAATAAGACTTGCCTTGTCTGCTTGCTTAAAGGAAGATGTGGAATGTGGTACCTGGATGTCAGACAATGGGCATTCAACTGATATCAACTTGTGCTTTAAAAACTGACACTAAATATTGCAGCGGTGGATATGTGTCTTTATGCCTATAGAGTGTACAACACCAAGAATGAATCCCAGTGTAGGCCATGGACTTTGGGTGATTTTGATGTGAAATGAAGGTTCATGAATTGTAATGAAATGTACCAGTGTGGGGTAGCATGTCATAGTGGGAGAGGCTGTGTGTGTGTGTCGGGGGGTATGTGCAGTGGGTATGGGAGATGCTCTGATTCACTGCTGTATTTTGCTCCCAGCCTAGGCAGCAGCTCAGTTTCTCAGTTGTGTCTGACTCTTTGTAGCCCCATGGACTGTAGCCCACCAGGTTACTCTGCCCATGGGATTTCTCAGACAGAAATACTGGAGTGCACTGCAATTTCCTTCTCCAGGGGATCTTCCCAACCCAGGGATTCAACCTGTGACTTTGCATCTCCTGCATTGGCAGGCAGATCTTTTACCCACTAGTGCCACCTGAGAGCCTAAGACTGCTTTAAAAATAAAGCTTATTAATTTGAAAAATAACATGAATAAGTATTAGTTGGATCACCCATCCATCATACATTGGCTAGTTCAGCATCCGTCTGGATATCTTGCTGGTTTTTGAGAATTCTCCTGTCTTACTCAGGTTCTTGAGGCCTTGACCTCTGGTTCTACTGCACTGCCAACCTCAGCTCTGCCTTCTCCGTCTGCCTGCCCTGTCACTTGTTTCTTACTGAATGGCACTGATCAGTACCATGCAGTGTGAGCAGAAGAATGTATGGGAGAATGTTTGGGAGAATGAGCGGGGCGGGAAAAAAAAGCACAGCCAATCCAAAGTTTTAACATTTCCATTCTAAACGTCTCTAGGTTCTACCGGCCATCAGGACAATTCACTGGTACCATCACATAAAGCTTTACTGTCTTATTGCAATTTATTAACCCTTGTACCTGCAGTTCTGTTCTCCTCTTATTTTTCTCTTTTCAGTCTACCTGGAGAAACTAAAAAAAAAAAGCTTACTTTCTTAATGCAGATCAATTTTCTTTCTTTAATTTTGTTAAGGATTATTATGTTTCAAAAGGTGAAATCACAGCTTTATAAATAAATTTAGAAATTAACATATGAAATATATTTAACTTATTATTTAATGAGAGGTCAAGCAAGATATTCCGGTTGGATTCAAAGGAAAGCTCGAAGAATCACAGGTATATAATGGCAAAATTGGTCAATATTCATAGGGCGGTAAGAAACTGTCTCTTCTATGGACACAATTTTCACATCTATGCACAAGAATCACTTGCATAACTATCAATATTCTGCAACTGACAGAGTTTTTAAAAAGAACTCAAAGAAAAATAAAAGAAGGAGATAATCTGGATGACCATGCCAGAAAGGACTCCCTTCCCTGATTTTTTTTTTTTTTTTTCTATTTCAAAGTCAGTGCACAGTTTTTCTTGACAGCTCACTCCTGGCTTATCTTGACCATGTGCAAAATGGACTGTTTTCAGAGTATCTAAATTGTCCATCAGTTAGGCACTATGGCTAAACAAAGATCTATTCTTTCTTCCCAGAGGAGTGTGGCCGCCATCTTTGTTTCCCTTTTGCTACTGTGTAAACAAACACCTGATACATTAAACACATTCAGTAAAGGCCACTTCCCCCTGCGCTTCCTGACTTGTTCTCAGCCCAGTGTGTCTGTCTTATGCTTTGCAATGCCTCCCTGAGCTGGAAGTACTCTTCCCTCGGCATGTCCACGTATTTAGTACTGTAGCTGCTCCATCATAAAGTTGAGTATTATGAAGCTACATTTGATTGTATTTTGATTTAAATCTCGTTTTAGCACCAGAAAGTGGTCTTGAAGAAAACTAGGCAGGATCTGAGTGAACTCCGGGAGTTGGTGATGGACGGGGAGGCCTGGCGTGCTGCGATTCATGGGGTTGCAAAGAGTTGGACACGACTGAGCGACTGAACTGAACTGAACTGAGATGACATAGAATCTGGTAGGAAACAGACAAGATAGGAGTAGATGTTCTTTGAAATCTTTCTAATTATAGTTTCATTGAGAAGATAAAAAAATACTTCTATTCAGGCAATGAGGTAAAAGCAAGGAGAAGTTATTTAACTGCCTTTCATAAAATGGAAAAAGATCTTACATTTTTCAAGCTGTTAGTCAGGATTATAATGTTGTGTATAAGTGTGTTTCTCAGAGTGGGTTCCATGGTCTAACTGCATTAGAATCATTCATGGGTTTATTAAAGATAGATTTTTAAAATAGAATTTTTTGAGTGGTGGGCATTACCTACTGCATCAGAATATTGGAAGCTGAGGCTATAGAACCTGAATTTTTATGAAAGGTCTTAGATGACTCTTAAGTCTACTGAAGTTTGGACACTAGAGTTGTAGAAAATATTTTTATATTCCAGAGGAATAATGGGGAACTCCTACTAAAATGGCTAGTGAAGTCCAGTATAAAGAACAACACCATAGCTTTCAAAGACCTAAATCTGATCAGTCCTCTGTCAAAAATTGTCAGGTCACCTGAATAATTCTATAAACCTCACTGGTCCTGGGTTTTTCAGGAAAGGATTTGAACCTAAAGACCTCTATGACTCTTTCAATCCTAAAGTTTGATTTATTCTTGTGCTAACTCAGCATGAGGATAAACCTTGTCCTTCTCATAACAATATGTCCAGACAGCACTGTCCATTTGGGCGGGTGGGGCTCATAGACATTCATTCAACTGCCCGATAACAGATCACTACAGAGAATATCACTGTGCAAAGTTCTCTGATATCACTTCGTGAACAATTAGTCAGCCTTATTCTATTCATGTGATTGATTTGTGTGTGTTTTCATTAGTTTGGTATATGTAGCACTCTTTTCTCTTAAACTGAAGCAGAGATATACTTTTAAACTTCTTCCTGGGGGGGACCCTGCCCCTGAAGCCTAAGAAAGAATTAAATCAGAATCCAGGCACTCAGCATCATGGGCAACAAAAGCACCATTGTTCTTTCAGAAATAGACTGAATGGCAATGCTCCCCTCCCTTCTACCCGAGCTCAATTAATTCAGTTGGGCTAATTTTTCTTCCTTTATTAACTGTTCCCTGTGCTTAACGGGACCAAATGTGAGATGGAAAGAAATACTCAGGCATCTATAGGACTAATCTGAGCATCAGGGACCATTGTGTGGGGCGTGGAGCCAGGTGCATTTCCATCTTAATGAGGTGGCACCTCCTTGATGCTTTTGACCTTGTCCATTGAAGGTGGGAATTTGTAGAAACCATTTCGACAGCTCCAAGTGCCGTTGACAGAACTGTCTGCACCATTCATCCTTATCCATTTCTGCACCACACGAGAGGGCCAACTGCCTTCTTCTGTAAATAGAAA
Source organism: Bos indicus (assembly GCF_029378745.1). NCBI lineage: Eukaryota > Metazoa > Chordata > Mammalia > Artiodactyla > Bovidae > Bos > Bos indicus. Next base: position 29,719,502 of record NC_091786.1, read on the forward strand.
GTAACATACATTTATCCTGTCACAGAACAGACACAAACGTGAGTTGACACCTCCTGTTGGCTCACTCGCCCAACAGGAAATCAGCATTAATAAATCTCAGATGGTCCTTATTTTGTTTAGAGTCGCACACCAAATTGACAAGCTTCTTATAGCACCACCAAATCTGTGGCCAATACAGAACAGGAGATCCTGTAAGGTAAAACTCAGTGAAAGAAGCTGTGTGGCCAGAGCTGTTCCTTCCAGTGATGTCTCTGATCACCTACCCAGAGACACCTGTTGGCTTGTCCTTCACCTCAAATCTGAAGAATCAGAAACACTGATGCGGTCGCTCCTATCTGTAAATCCATGTTTGCTGACCTTTGTGACACAACTTGAAGGTTAGTTTTAAAGTGTTTCCCAAGGAAAGATGATGGTGATCCTTGATCTTTGTTAATACTTGATCAGTCCCCTTATTGGATGTTCTCGAGAAACATTAAGATGACGGCAGTTTCAAACAGTCTTGTGTTAGTTTTTTATTTATTTTATTTCCCCCCAATTCACCCCTCTCACATCTTTTCAGTGACAGCTCATTCTAATAAGTCAAAAACAGTAAAACAAACAAATGAAACCTTTCCCCACCACCATTCTCTTTCTCTTCTTAAGAAATTGCCTTGAAAAGGAAAAGAAGAGAATTGGTACAACCCGCTTCCATGGGAAAGCTCTTCAAGGGCCCAGGCTTTGTAATGTACCAAGTTCTTCTGAGATGAATACAAGGTAGTTTGACTAATTTGATGGCTGTTTATAATTTCAAGGCTGTTGGGCGTAGTAGTAAGTCATTGATTTAACAGTGATGCTAAAGACTTGCTAGCTTGGCTCAAAACATCTTGTTAATGTCTACATTTCTTAAGGAAAAATATCTTTCCTTTCTTTTGGTTTGAAGTAGAAAATCTTAGAAGGGTAAGACATGTGTCTAGTGACAGAACCGTCACTAGAAATACCATAAGCTATTTTTAGCTCATTGGAACATTCTAGCTTCATCCGTTCTTAAGATGTCAAGAAGCCACTACCTGTAAAATGCTTATACTGCTGGAATAAGAGTGTGTGCTGTGTGTCCTTGAGAGTGAACAGCAATCTTTTTCTCTTGGAAGCTTTAAATCCTCTTCTCCAATTCTGAGTCTCTGCCAACATTTATGAATCATCATCCTTCCATTTACTTCTTTTATCTTAAAAAATTTTTTTTGTTATTAATTTTTTTCCTTTTTGTAATTTTAGATTTTGGCCATACTGTATAGCATGTGGGAGCTTAGCTCCCTGATCAGGGATCAAACCGGTGCCCTCTGCATTGGAAGCATGGAGTCTTAACCACTGGGCCACCAGGGAAGTCCATTACCTTTGTTTAAATTTAAAAAATTACTTATTATTTATTTGTCTATTCTAATTGAAGTGTAACTGACCTACAACACTGTATTAGTTACAAGTACATCATGTAGTGATTCCATATTTCTATGCGTCACAAAGTGATCACCACTAGTATTTTTACCTTTTTATCACTAATTCCTTCTTTGCTCCTCACCATTTTTTTTCCCACTCTCGTGTACCCAACCATATTCCAAAGTCCAAGATGTGCAAGAAGAAATGCATTGATAAAGGAAATTGCTTTATTTCTAGCATTGGTGGTTACATAATGTTGTCAAACATACATTGAGTTCAGAATCAGAAGAACTAAATAGTATAGCTAGTTGTGTGACCACTGACATTTTAAATAACCCGTTGAGTATATTTATCTGAAAAAAAATTGTAGTAACAGCCTTACTTAATACATAGGATGGATATAAATATCAAATATGTTAATCTAGTTGGAAATGTAACCATATGTTATTTCTGGAAGGAGTTAAAATAAAAAGAAAAAACAATGAAGGATATTTTCTCCTATAAAAGCAGCAATTTGAGCATACTCCAGAATTTTACATATTGATAAAATGTATATAAGTCACCCAGAGGCAAACAAAGTCAGGCATTTGTTTTTGGCTTTTTTTCCCTGAGAAAATAGTAGTCTTCCCAGTATGGTTTTCCCATGAGTAGTTCTTTCCTATCCCAAATCAGATCATAAAAATCTCTGGGGCCCAAGAATCAACCGAAGTGGAGTAATCATTGAAATTCAAGAGTCTCTACAGACCAGAAAGAACGACAGTACAAAGCCTGGACAGACAGTACAACAATAGCCCCTGGCCAGCCAGGCCAGCGAGACTGAAAAGAATCACTTGCTTTTCGAGGTTGTGATGAACACTCTGAAGGAAACACAGATTGGGACCTCTGGCCAGAAAACTGAGCCCAGCACAGAACAATGCGAGGTGCCCAGTGCTCGTGCTGCATCAGATACAAAGTAGTGCAGTGTTTTTCCAGTTTAGAGGCAAAGGCAACGCTTCCCTGAAACGATGTGATACAAAGCAAGAGGTAAAAGCCAAAGAGACAGAGATGCGTGGAAGAAAAAGAGTCACGGAAACACAGGGGGAAGGATCGGGGGAAGGGATAGTTAGGGAGCTTGGGATGGACACAGACACACTGCTATATTTAAAGTGGATAACCAGCAAGGACCTATTGGGTAGCACAGGGAAGTCTCCTCAGTGTTATGTGGCAACCTGGGTGGGACGGGAGTTTGGGGGAGGATGGATACATGCGTGTGTATGGCTGGGTTGCTTTGCTGTGCACTTGAAGCTATCACATTGTTAATTGGCTATCCTCCAAAATAAAAAGTTTAAATAAAAAAGTGGGGGGAAAAAGAATAATGGTAAGGGCAATAGTAACAGAAGCTAAAAGAGAGGCTGTTAAATATTACCAAGGGGGAGGACTTTCCTGGCGGACCAGTGGTTAAAACTTCACCTTCCAATGTAAGGGATGCAGGTTTGATCTCTGGATAGGGAGCTGTCATCCCACATGCCTCTTGGCCAAAAAGCCAAAACATAAAACACAAGCAATATTGTAACAAATTTAGTAAAGACTTTAAATATTACCAAGTGAGCTTAAAGGTAGAGGTGGTGCTCACTGACATCTGGGGGAAGGTTCTAGAGGAACCCTCTAGGAGGAAATTAGGTGTGGATCATTAGAGGATCTTAGTAGGACCTCAACCAAGACTCAGAATTAGCGGATTAGGAATTATAGAGGAACCAAACCTATGTTTTATGTCAACATAATAAGGAGAAAAGGAAACATATACCCATTTGAATGCAGAGTTCCAAAGAATTGCAAGGAGAGATAAGAAAGCCTTCCTCAGTAATCAATGCAAAGAAATAGAGGAAAATAATAGAATGGGAATGACTAGAGATATCTTCAAGAAAATTAGAGATACCATTTTATGCAAAGATGGGCACAATAAAGGACAGAAGCAGTATGGACCTAACAGAAGCAGAAGATATTAAGAAGTGGTGGCAAGAATACACAGAAAGACTATACAAAAAAGATCTTCATGACCCAGATAACCACGATGGTGTGATCACTCACCTACAGCCAGACACCCTGGAATGTGAAGTCAAGTGGGCTTTAGGAAGCATCACTACAAACAAAGCTAGTGGAGGTGCTGGAATTCCAGTTGAGCTATTTCAAATCCTAAAAGATGATCCTGTGAAAGTGCTACGCTCAATATTCTAGCAAATTTGGAACACTCAGCAGTGGCTGCAGAACAGGAAAAGGTCAGTTTTCATTCCAATTTCAAAGAAAGGCAATGCCAAAGAATGTACAAACTACCGCACAATTGTACTCATCTCACACGCTAGTAAAGTAATGCTCAAAATTCTCCAAGCCAGGCTTCAACAGTACGTGAACTGAGAAATTCCAGATATTCAAACTGGATTTAGAAAAGGCAGAGGAACCAGAGATCAAATTGCCAACATCTGTTGAATCATTGAAAAAACAAGAGAGTTCCAGAAAAAACATCTACTTCTGCTTTATTGACTATGCCAAAGCCTTTGACTGTGTGGATCACAACAAACTGTGGAAAATTCTTCAAGTGATGGGAATACTAGACCACCTGACCTGCCTCCTGAGAAATCTGTATGAAGGTCAAGAAGCAACAGTTAGAACTGGACATGGAACAACAGACTGGTTCCAAATAGGAAAAGGAGTTCGTCAAGGCTGTATATTGTCACCCTGCTTATTTAACTTATATGCAGAGTACATCATGAGAAACGCTGGACTGGAAGAAGCACAAGCTGGAATCAAGATTGGGTCCAGCCCCGGCTGATCCAGGGAGTTCAAAGCGGGGACGGCATCGGCGAGGATCAGGATACAATAGCTTCAATTAGATATTAATTAGAGATGTAAAGAGTAATAGAATGAGGATAGCTCAGTAGGAAAATTCAGTGGAGAAAAGAGGCTGAGTAGCTTGGTTTATGCGGGAGACCAATAAAACTTCAAGACAAGAAGTTTGCACCACTTACGTAGGCCGCAGGCATCCTTCCATTCTCCTGAAGGAGAGGAGACACTGAGGCCTCCCCGGTCGGATCTTAGAAGCCCAGGCAAAATTAGTAAGCTTGGTGGGTTCCGTGCTCCAGATGGAGACTCAGCCAGAGTTTGAGAGAGAGAGCGACATGGGGAGACCAGTATTTTGAGAAACTGATCCCAATTCTTTGTTTTCCATGGTCTACTTTTGTATACTGAGATGTTATGCAAAAGTCACGTGGGGTCAGCAGTCCTGACTTTTATCAAAGTCAGATGCTTCATACAAATGTATACAGAGGTCTTAGGGGTGTTACATCATCTTCTGGCCAGGGGGCCTGCTGACAATTTATGACCCTCTCCTTGTGACAACGGTCAGTCAACCAGGACACTTATTTCTCCAGGGGTGATTATTCTTAAAACAGACACCACCTTCTGAAGGTACCAGATAAAGTTACATTCCTATAGGGTGAGGGTGTAGTGGGTTTTAATTAAGGAAAGAATTTACTTAGCCTAAGGTCTAATGTTATTAATATCAAAGGTTAATACTTATTTCTTCTATATATTCATTAATGTGTGTAAGGGCAGGGGATGTGGAGACTTAGCAACAAACATTGGCTCAACAAACGAAAAACCCTTCACCAATACAATTTCTAATCAGCCCACTATACTTATACTAATGGTTTTCTAACTTTTCTAAGGAACCTGTTTTTAGAAGGTTTAAAGCATCTTGTGCCTCTCACGGTTGGGAGGCTGTGAGCAATCACATGTGGCCAGACAAGCCTGTCAGGCAGGCTAGAGAACCTTCAGAGGAGTTTGTAGGTTAAAACACTCTTGTCACGCCCAGGAGTTTTTATTAACTGGAGCTCTAAGTTAACTCCTTCTCCGAAAGAGGTGGTGGGGGACAGCCCCTAGTAAAGTCAGAGGTGTAGGTGAGAGCACAAAGTAGTAAAGTAGGCAGGCTCTGGTTATGGGGGTAGATGCTCGAGGATTTCCAGGGGGACTCCTGAGGCTCGATCCCGCCTTTGCGTATGTCGAGCCTCCTTCCTCATGACCTTTGCCACGGGCGGAGTGCCTCACGCTGGCCCCCAACAAAGATTGCTGGGAGAAACATCAATAACCTATGCAGATGACATCACCCTTATGGCAGAAAGCGAAGAAGAACTAAAGAGCCTCTTGATGAAAGTGAAAGAGGAGAGTGAAAAATTTAGCTTAAAACTCAACATTCAGAAAACTAAGATCATGGCTTATGGTCCCATCACTTTGTGGAAAATAGATGGGGAAACAATGGAAACAGTGTCAGACTTTATTTTCTTGGGCTCCAAAATCACTGCAGATGGTGATTGCAGCCATGAAATTAAAAGACGTTTGCTCCTTGGAAGAAAAGCTATGACCAACCTAGACAGCATATTAAAAAGCAGAGACATTAAAGGTCCACCTAGTCAAAGCTATGGTTTTTCCAGTAGTCATGTATGGATGTGAGAATTGGACTCTTTATAAAGCTAAGTGCTGAAGAATTGATGCTTTTGAACTGTGGTGTTGGAGAAGACTCTTTCTAGTCCCTTGGACTGCAAGGAGATCCAACCAGTCAATCGTAAAGGAAATCAGTCCTGAATATTCATTGGAAGGACTGATGCTGAAGCTGAAACTCCAATACTTTGGCCACCTGATGCAAAGAACTGACTCATTGGAAAAGACCCTGACACTGGGAAAGATTGAAAGTGGAAGGAGAAGCGGACAACAGAGGATGAGATAGTTGGATGGCATCATTGACTTGATGGACATGAGTTTGAGTAGGCTCTGGGAGTTGATGATGGACAGGGAAGCCTCGCAAGCTACAGTCCATAGGGTCACAAAGAGTTGGATTAAACTGAAATGAATAAGATACACACATGCTTATCTTTTACTTTTTAAAAATTAAACATATACACAATGGAGTATCACTCAGCCATTAAAAAGAATACATTTGAATCAGTTCTAATGAGATGGATGAAACTGGAACCTATTCTACAGAGTGAAGTAAGCCAGAAAGAAAAACACCAATACAGTATACTAATGCATATATATGGAATTTAGAAAGATGGTAACAATAACCCTGTGTACGAGACAGCAAAAGAGACACTGATGTATAGATCAGTCTTATGGACTCTGTGGGAGAGGGAGAGGGTGGGGAGATTTGGGAGAATGACATTGAAATGTGTATAATATCATGTATGAAATGAGTCGCCAGTCCAGGTTCGATGCATGATACTGGATGCTTGGGGCTGGTGCACTGGGACGACCCAGAGGGAGGGTATGGGGAGGGAGGAAGGAGGAGCGTTCAGGATGGGGAACACAGGTATACCTGTGGCAGATTCATTTCGATATTTGCAAAACTAATACAATATTGTAAAGTTTAAAAATAAAATAAAATTTAAAAAAATAAAAAAATAAAAATTAAAGAATATTGAGTTAATAGAACAGAAATGACCATATTTGAGTCAATTCATCTAACATGCAGACAATATTTTGGGTGCCAAATCGGTATTAATCTTGGAAGAGTCTGCAAAACCTATTGCTGAGATGTTGAAAATCAAGCTGCATCCAGAATAAGAACAGTCTTAGGTGTGAGCATGCCAGAAAAGGTCAAAGAAAAGCATGTCGGAAAAGTTGAAGGTGTGACAGAAATCCAAGATTTTGTTCCTAAAAATAACTGTTTACCACACACACAGAAAGCACCTCTAGAGCTGGGTCAGTAAGCTGCCTACTCCCTCCCTGTACCCATCTGCTGTACTTCTTTTCTTACTGGGATCCTCATGATGTAAAGGATGCAGAAGCAGTTGAGAATCTGGGACTTGCCTGGTGGTCCAGTGGTTAAGAATCCACCTTGCATTGCAGGGGTCTCAGGTTTGATTCCCTAGTTGGGGAACTCAGCTTCCACATGCCATGGAGCAACTAAGCCCAGGCACTAACTACTGAGCCCAAGCTCTAGAGCCCACATGCCACAACTGGAGAGTCTGTGTGCGGAAACAAAAGATCCCACATGACGCAATGAAGATCTTGCGTGCTGCAACTAAGACCCAGCACAGTCAAATAAATAAGTAAATATTAAAAAATAAAGTAGTTGAGAAGTATAAAGGTGTAAACACATCACTCGGATTATTACTATAGCTATCATTCAAAATGATCTGTGTCTGCTCTTTCTTGTTAATATCATCTCCTCTGACGCTTTATTAGGTTGTTAGTTCATGTCAGTGTTCACCCTTCTTCCTTCGACCACCACCAGGACTCATCCTAACATGTGCCAGGACTGTGCTTTGACAGCGCTCTGGTCTTCAGTAAAGCAGACAAATCTCTACACCATGAAGCTGATAGCCTAACGAGGAGGTAGAAATCACATGCCTAATGGTACAGCTATGCGGTGAAGGATACACACATCATTACAAGCTGTGATGAGTGTAAAAATTCACAGGGCTCTTCTGTACCATTTTTCTAGATTCCACATGTATGCCCAGTTCCTCAGTTGTATCTGACTCTGCGACCCCATAGACTGTAGCCCTCCAGGCTCCTCCGCCCATGGAATTCTCCAGGTAAGAATACTGGAGGGGGTTGCCATTTCCTCCTCCAGGGAATTGCTGCCCAGGGATTGAACCCACATCTCCTGCATCTCCTGCACTGACAGGCAGATTCTTTACTGCTGAGACCCCCGGGAAGCCACATTAATGCATATATGTGGAATCTAGAAAATGGTACAGGTGAACCTATTTGCAAGGCAGGAAAGAGACTGCAGAAAATGGAAGGGTGAACACAGTGGCGGGGGGAAGGGGGGACGAGGTGGGTGATGGGGATTGACATACACACACTACCATGGGTAAAATAGCTAGTGGGAACCTGCTGTATAGTCCAGAGAGCTCAGCTCTGTGCTCTGTGATGACCTAGATGGGTGGGACGGGGAAGGTGGGAGGGGAGGTCCAAGAGGGAGGGGATATATGTTTACAAGTCCACAGGCTCACATACAAGTCCATGCGCTCACATACAAGTCCACAGGCTCACATACAAGTCCATGCCCTCGCATACAAGTCCATGGGCTCACATACAAGTCTATGGGCTCGCAATGAGTTGGACATGACTTAGCAACTAAGCAACAACAACATAGCTGATTTGCTTCATTGCACAATGGAAACCAACACAACATTGTGAAGCAACTACACCCCAATTAAAAAAAACAAAACGTGTAGGGCTCATGAGAGGAAATAAGCAGGAAGTCTTGTTTCTATTGGGGGTTCAGGGAAGGTCTCTGGGATGAAGTGGCTTCAATCTGAAACCTGAAAGATGGACAGAAATAAGATAATATAGATGTGGGGACAAGGGCACTTTAAGCATAGAGGACAGTAGGTGCAAAGACACCAAGATGAGACAGACTTGGTATATTTTGGGGAAAAAAAAAGAGAGAGAAAACCAAGATGGTCCAGTCCAGGTATCAAGAGGATGAGGGATGCATAGAGGAGAGGCTGGGGTTGGTCGTGATACATTCAGCCTCAGGCTTTATCTTGTATGGAATCCCCAAGTTCCTTATATTCAGTCTTCTCACCAACTCATCTCTCACCCCTGCTCTGTCTTCTTTATAATTATTTCTGAATTCCTTATGCCCAGATTTTTCAAATAGCTCCATCTTCTGTTGGCTGCCAGTTGCCCTGTTCCTCCTTCGTATTTCATTTTGTTCAATATATTTCATTCAATTATAGTTCAATGTATAATTTCATTCAAATATAATTCAGTTATATTTCACTCAAAATAATTTCAAAGTTATACACCAGAAAACAACAATGACTGAAAAAACACTATGATAGAAAGAAAAAAAGAATGATACCTAAGTAGCCACTGGAGCCAATAACTAGAGCCAACAGCATGCATAAGTGCACTTGATGTTCAGAAAGGAGCTCTTCATGGGGGCTTGGGGACCCCGTGCACAGGACAAGAGGGCAGTGTCTCCTGTAACACAGGGAAGTCAGCCTCAGTGCAGCTGACTCAGGGCTCAAAGGCAAAACGGACTAGAGGAAGACGTATTATGGGAACGTGGGTTTTATTTTCCTTCTCCTAACAGTCATATCAGCTTGTTCCCCATTCATCACTCAGACAGTGGACTGTCATACAAGCAAATGACAAAGGATTCTGAAGCTCAGGGTGTCACTGGTGGTACTTAAGGTTATGCTTCCCTGGCCAGAGCCCTTCGGTTCCGCGCACCTGACTCTGTGACTCCGGGGGAGCATCCTTAGGGTTTTGACAGCAGCTTTCTCGGTGACCTCATTAGCTCTGAGTATCCCAGAGGAGACAGGCGCATCTGAGGAGCACTTCCCGGAGGTCTCGTTTCCTAGGTGACTTGCCCTTAATCTTTTAAATTTTCTCTCTCCCCTCAGTACCTTCCCAATCATCACTCCTATTCCGAGATATAGGGCTCTGTGGGCAGCAGATTGGGAAGGTGGAGAGGCATAGAGGAAGGGGAGTTAGGGAGGGAAAAAACCTTTTCCCTTAAGGAATTTTTTGGTAGGGAGTTCTATGTTTTACATCTGTGCCCTTAAACGTATTCTGTTGGGGAAAAAAAAAGTGTATTTATATAATCCCAATGGCTACCAATTTGGGGAAACTGTTACTCACCAATTAAAGGGATGAAAAAGTGATCCTCAGGTGCCTAAGTGCCTTTTGATCTTGGGAGAATTTGTCTTAAAATTTTCACAAGTTAATTATTAATATTACTTTATTATTGTCAAAGTTTTCCTTAGGAAAATATAATCTCAGCAATTTCTAGCTTTTGTAAAGTCTGTATCAGCACTAATTTCCTTTCTTCTGCCTGTTGCTTGGTTATTTTTATCTAAAGTGAGAATAATAGTCAGTAGATCCCACAGGGCATCCAATGTCAGGAATTACCCTCTAGATTTAAATATGTGAGTTTAAATACAGCTCCAGGTGAGACCCCTGGGGGCTCTGCAGCAGAGAGAAAATACAACCACAGCTTGCATTCTTTGTTTGCATATTCCACATTACTGTCTTCCGAATATAACATGGGCTTCCCTGGAGAAACTCTCCTAGGAATAAAAGGAAAACTGATAAAAATAATGCTTAGCCATATTATTTTTTGGCTGTACTTTTTCCTAAACTCAGAGGGCCACACCAGAAATGAATGGCAAACAGCAAGAGTCCATCCTTGTGGAAGGAGAAATTAGCTGCGAACCAGAATCCCCAGGAAGTGATCTTGCTGGGTTACAAATGTGCAGAATTGGTCTAGTTAAATGGTCATACTCTGTCTCATTAAGAAAAAAAAAGCATTAAAAAAATCAAGGATAATAGCCTTGCTTTGTTGCTTTCACAGTGAGTGGTTAACTGTAGAGATGGAAGAACAATGAGTGCAAGAGAGTGAGTTTTGAGACGGGGTCTAGGGGTTGGTTTTCAGACTTACTCTGGAAAATCAGGTGTCCTAAATTCTAGATGCTGAAAGGGCTGGGGAGGCGTGAAGCTTTCTGTTCTGTCGTTTTCTTGTCCCCCTTTGCCTGGCCTCTCCACCCCACCTCTCTCTTGATGGAAGGCATCCCAGGGCAGGGCAGTTCTACATCACAGAGTATCCGTCTGGGAAGAGTTGCTTTTCTCTAATAATGTTTCTTGTCTTTTGGATGTGGTCTTAGATGCTCTGATGTCTAAGATCTCCATGTCTGTTCACAAAATAAAGCTGATATTCTCTAAGAGTTGGCCCTTAAAATAGATGACTCTGTTCAAAGGGATCTTAAATAAAGACACAGTAAGTATACAGCATCCAGGTAAGAAGGTAGGTACTGAAATAGAGCTCAGGTGAGAGATCTATAGGGAGATCATGATTTCGAGTCATCAGACACTGTGCAACTTAAAGTCCTCAGGGTATCTGGAAACTTACAGGGAGAAAGAAAGTATGTCAAAGGAGAAAGGAAACAGAACAGAAGTGAGACTTTGCAAAATTCAAACATTTATGGTGCAAACAGCTAGAGAGAATAGCAGAAAACCATGAAGGTACATAATTAATAGCAATATGGAAAAAACAAAGCATATGATGCCAAATTAAAAAAAGAACATCGACATCTGTGAATTTTTCATATCTGCTTGGGTAAAAATGAAAAGAATAGATGTATGAATATGTGTAACTAAATCCCTTTGCTGTACACCTGAAACTAACACATCTTTGTAAATCAATCGTACTCCAATATAAAATAAAAAATTAAAAATAAATAAATAGACATTCATGTCTAGCAAATGCAAAAAAAAAAAAAAAAAAAAAAGAACTAAACCATAATTCTACCACATGTGATTTCCAGCAAGCGTGCTGCACATGGGTATCTACAGTCCCTCAGAGGTAACCTTGAAACAATTCCGTCTGCCAATCAGCCAGCAGCAGAACAGAGCTAAAAATAATTAAATAGCTCACGCGGTGAGAGAAGCAATCTTGTTAAGTTGGGTTTCTAAGTGACCCCTGACTGACATACCTCCAACTTAGGGAAGTCTTTGGCGTCCACCGTGTTGAGACTGAAAGAGCAGCTTGTCTTTTTGGTGTAATGATTACAGAAACTACAAGAAGAGTGAACTTTCAAAGTTAAGCTTGTGAGAGCCTCTAAAAGGGATCCTTGCTGCTATCAAAAGGCAGTTAGTCTGCCTGGCTGAGGGCCAAGCACTGGAAGAAGTCATATGACCTGGAAGGGTAAGCTGAGGCTCTGTGATTTAAATGAAGATGGAGTTTCTTAGACCTGGAAAGTTCGGGAAAATTGAGTCATTAATATAAACCAATTGTGTTTGTGTTTCCTGGACTAAGGCTTATTTGGAAGATTGTTTTTTATGTGGACCATTTTTAAAGTGTTTATGAATTTGTGACACTACTGCTTCTGTTTTATGTTTTGGTGTTTTGGCTGCGAGGTATGTGGGTTCTTGGTTCCCCTACCAGCGATTGAACCCTTGCCCCCAGCACTGGAAGGCGAAGTCTTAACCACTGGACTGACTACCAGGGAGGTCCCAAGACTTATACTGAAGAGGTCATTAATCATGCAACAGGAAAACCTAAGGGATTCTTGAAGGACCAGTTCAAGGCAAGGTCCTGGGGGAATTCCCCACCCACAATTCCTTCTCTTGATCCTGGGAGAGAAAGACCTTCTATTCTTCTTGTTGCAAGTAGCCATTAGTCTCGCAAATGTAATTCTGATGTTGTAAAAGTGAGGAATCTTGTAAAGCGAGGAATCTTTCTGCTGACGTGGACCTAGAGTCAGAAGGAAGGAGAGAGATGCCTGTGAGTGATGAGTTTTCACAAAGAGCTTGGGAAGTTGGTCGTAAACAGAGCTGGGTGAAATCTTGGATTTTTCTCTGGGATCATGGCTTGTTCCATGAAGGTCATCCCCACTGGGGAATAGGAACTCAGGGAGTGGGCAAAGAAGATGGAATGCTTTGAAACAAGAAGGGAGAGGGAGTTTTCCTCTGGTCTTTGGAAGGTATTAGCTTGAGGAAGAGAACAATGGAATGAAAAATATTGTCCTGTGACAAAGCTGCATAGGCAATAGTGAGATTTGCTCTGGATGAAAAATTGGAATCAAAAGTGGAAAAGGCAAACTTTCAACAGAACAAGTCTTTTAAAAAAATTATTATTTTTTGGCTGTACCATGAAACATGTGGGGTCTTAGGTTCCCGAGTGGGTTTCAAACCTGCATCCCCTACATTGGAAATTTGGAGGTTTAACCACTGAACAGCCAGGGAAGTTCCCCAGTAGAATAAGTCTCAAGAACAGACAGGTGTCCGAATTCAGCTAAAGAAAAACGTTAGCTACTACCTTATTTTTTGACTTCCCTTTCTCCAGCTTTTTGTGGATGGGTCTATGATTTGTCCATGAAAAGAAAAGTGAAAGAGTGTCTGACTTTTTGGACCCTATGGATGGTAGCCACCCCCCCACCCCCCCACCCCAGGCTCCTCTGTCCATGGGGTTCTCCAGGCAAGAATACTGGAGTAGATTGCCATGCCCTCCTCCAGGGGATCTTCCCAACCCAGGGAAGATTTGTCCATATCTATGGATTAAAATTAATTTCTTAGTTGACACAGGGGCTACCTACTCTGTCTTGATCTCCTACTCTGGAGCCTTCTTCTCCCAAACCTGTACCATTTTGGGTGCTACAGGAAAAGCAACTACTAAAAGATTCACCTGAGCACTTCTTTGTTGCTGGGATGGACAAATATTTTCCCACCAGTTTCTGGTGGTCCCTGAGTGTCCTACCCACTTATTGGGAAGAGAGATACTCACTAACAGAGAAGGCAATGGCGCTCTACTCTAGTATTCTTGCCTGGAAAATCCCACGGATGGAGGAGCCTGGTGGGCTGTAGTCCATGGGGTCGCTAAGAGTTGGATACGACTGAGCGACTTCACTTTCACTTTTCACTCTCATGCATTGGAGAAGGAAATGGCAACCCACTCCAGTGTTCTTGCCTGGAGAATCCCAGGGATGGGGGAGCCTGGTGGGCTGCCGTCTGTGGGGTCGCACAGAGTCGGACACAACTGAAGTGACTTAGCAGCAGTAGCAGTAGCAGCATGGATTAAAATCCTGCCCTGGGTTTACACTTAAGTTAGCCAGAGACAGGGAGTGTAGCAACAGTCTCGGGCTGTTCCCCATACACCCCTGCTTAATCCACACACGGGAACACAGGATAAGGTCCGGGTCTCATGGCCCAGTTAGGATTGCTGGTTTCTCATCTTTCTCTTGGAGATTTGTTGTGGCCAAGTAAATGTTCCATCTGTGTTCCCAGTTGCCATGAACTGCTTGGTCAAATGCTCTGGTTCCTGGCACACTTTGAACAACCCTAGAGAGATGTTTTAGTTGGAACTTGGATGCAGGTTTGTGGGGACATTCTTTATCCTCTGTCTGCAACTTTGTGGCCCACATCTTTGCTCTGCTCATTGCTGCAGGAACCAGTCACTGCACATCTAGATTTCCGGAATGTTGTTTCAATTGCATTGCCTGCCTTTGTCCTTTTTCACCCCGGGGATCTGTTGCCGCCACCATGTTTAAAACCTCGGGGGGTGCCACTGGGTGATTTCAACGCATGCGCGCACCTGTAAGTATAAGAACATCAACTCCTTGTTAAGTAGCATTTGACAAAGAGAAGATGGGAACCAGAGGGAAACACTCCCTTTTTCAGTCTCATGTGGATACTGTGGGGAGAGCTGATGTGTTTAAGTCCTTGTTAGAATCAAGTCTCCATTGCCCAAAGCGGTTCTCTCAGTAATCACTGTGAGATTTCTTTTTCTATGCGCCTGCCTTACCCTCTCCAGTCCCTAGCTCCTGCAGCTCAGAATCACTTCCCAAATATTAATAAAAACTGCCTTCATTTAAGTCAGTCTCACACTCTGCTTTTATCAGGAAATCTAGCTAAGGTGTTTTTATCCTCATCCATTTTCTTTTGTCAAATGAAGGCACTTTTCCTCCCCCTTCTATCCTCTCTGGTGAAAAACCTTTAAAAAATAATTATTTTTTTCAAATAAATTATTTTATTTATTTTTAACATTTTTGGCCATGCTGCAAGGCAGGCGGGATCTTAGTTCCCCAACCAGGGATCAAACCCACAGCCTCTACAGTTAGAGCACAGAGTCTTAACTACTGGACTGACAGGGATGTCCCCAAATTATACTATCGTATAACAATTTTGGATTTACAGAAAAGTTGTGAGAAGAGTATAGAGAGTTCTCATATATCCCATTATTAACACCTTACATGTGTATGGTGCATTGGTTATCATTAATTAACAATTATTGTTAACTAAAGTCCATATTTCATTTGAAGCTTCCCATGTGGCATTAGTGGTAAAGAATCTACCTGCCCAATGCAGGAGATGCAAGAGACATGGGTTCAATCCCTGGGTCGGGAGGATCCCCTAGAGTAGGAAATGGCAACCCTCTCCAGTATTCTTGCCTGGAGAATCCCCGTGGACGGAGGAGTCTGGAGAGCCACAGTCCATGAGGTCACAAAGAGTTGGACACGACTGAAGCAACTTAGAATGCACACGCACTTAAGTAAAAACATCCTTTGTTTTTACATAATGTCCTTTTTGTGTTTCAGGATCCCATTCAGGACACCACTTATGTGTAGTGGTCAGTGATGCCTTAGGCTTCTTTATCAGATTTCTCCACTGTAAAGTTACTTTTTCCCATACTTTCCCTACTTCGCTGTTTGGAAGGAAGTTTTTAGGTACAGCCCACACTGAAGAAAGGGGGAATTATGCTCTTGTTTCTTTTAAAATTTTTTTAAATTTTAAATTGGAGGATAATTGCTCTACAATGTTGTGTTGGTTTCTGCCACAAAACAGTGTGAATCAGCGGTAAGTAGACATATGTCCTCTCCCTCCTGAACCTCCCTCATTCTTGTTTCTCGAGGGCAGAGTATCTAGATGAATTATTTGGAATTCTCCTGCATAGGAGATTTGTCTATTCTGTCCCATTTATTTCTTTGCTCAATCATTCATAAATGTCACCAAGGACTCAAGGATGTTTGTTCTCCTTTGAGTTATAATCCAGTATTACTTTATTTTCTTGTACAGTTTCCACGTTGGCCGCTGGGAGCTCTTTCGGTTGCTTTCTGGATTCCTTTGCTATAACTCCGTCACTGTGTGTTATATTACATTGCATATTACATTGCAAGATGCTCCAGGATCACCTTATAAATTTTCTGTTGTAGTCTTAAAATTCACCATTGCTCCAAAGTGCCCTGGTTCTTTTTATTGGAAGGTAAAGCTAGAAACCAAAAGGTGGGTGTTAGTGCTCTGAAAAGCCTTTTCAAATTTTCTCTTTTATTCTCTTATTTCATTCTCTAAACAGAAGTACCTTTGTTGTTTGTCTTAACTGAGTCTATCATATAATGTCCACTTTTCGGGACATAGTATCTGTTTCATCTGATTATTATCTACTCATAGGATAGCTCATACCTTCTCTTACACTCAATCGAACCACATTCGATTTTCCTAGGAGTCAGTGTGCATGTTTAACCATTTACACAGTCCCAGGAATGTGACAGGTGAGTGTGACCATAGAAATCACTGGCCTTGCCCTACTCCATACCCAACAGAACTAATTGGCTCATGGGATGAAGAAGTGACCTATTAAGAGGCCAGTTAAGGTGACAACTTGAGGCCACACCACGTGGGACTAGAGTGCTTCATCCAAGATTCAGTTTATGCCCTGAACCAAGAACTGACGTGTAATATCATGCATCCCATAGTCACAAACATGAGTCAGGAAACCAAAGGGTGAAAGCTGAATCGGTCCCTCTCACAAGCATCTGTGCATCCTTAGACATTATTGGTCTAGAGGTTCTGGTTCCCATAAAAGAACACATGTACACAAGAGGGTGAGTAAGGTTTCCATTGGGTTGTAATTGACCCTGAGCATTAAGAAAACCTAGCTTCATCACTATATAGGGTGGCATAAAGGATATTATATGAAACTCAGTGGTTACTGGGGTGTGTCTTGGTGTTTTCACACTTAGTGAGAATGATGAACGAGCAGTTGGAGCAATCATGACCTGGAAAGTTTAAGGCTATCAGGGGCTGAAATTTCTCAGGGATAAAGGTTTGGAATACCCTAACAAGGAGCGCACTTAAATCCATTAATCTTATGGCTGAGTATAAGGAATATTTGGAATGGATGGTGGAGATAGGAGATGATGAATAGAAGTTATGGAGTTGGGACCAGTTGCTGCAGCAAAGACTGGAGTTTGTTTCACTAACCATTTCATACTGAGTCTTTTGTAAAGATGGAGCTTGCTACCATCATGAAGGCTGTATGATGGCAAGAATTTACATAGGGTGTAAGTGGAGCCAAGTCATTCAAAGGCTAAACTGTGCTTGACTTCTTTGATAGACTTCTTTGTGAAATTTATGTCTCATCTGACCTAATTAGTTTCCCTGGTCGCTCAGAGGTTAATGCGTCTGCCTCCAATGTGGGAGACTCAGGTTTGACCCCTGGGTAGGGAAGATCCCCTGGAGAAGGAAATGGTAACCCACTCCAGTATTCTTGCCTGGAGAATCCCATGGATGGAGAAGCCTGGTGGGCTACAGTCCATGGGGTCGCAAAGAGTCGGACACGACTGAGTGACTTCATTTCACTTCACTTCACTTCATGACCTGATTAAGCGTCAATGGCACTGTGGATTTCTTACTTTCTGCTCTAGGACTTTTCTGCTACCATCATACAGATGCTAGAATGAACCCATTCCTTTTCTGATGTATCTGAAAACCTGGACTTGCCTTCTGAATCAACATCCTTTGGGACAATCATTAACCAATGGACAATGGGGCTCCGTTGTGTTTCTAGTTGATGCTTCTGACAGTTGTATATTTCTCAGAAAACCCAACAAAATCAAGTTCCCGTTGCACACAGGTGTGACCTTGATACATCATGCTGACAATAGCTTTACCTCCTGTTCTGTTTTCACTCTCTTCAGATTCTCACTCTACCTCTCTTGGTTTACCTACCAGATAAACTACCTATTCAAACATCCTTGCATCAGGCTCTGCTTTTATGATAATCCAAGTGAAAATGAGTGGATAGGTTTGCGGTGGTCTAAGGGAGAGGGAGAGAAAATTGCATGAGCAGAGGAATCTGAAATGACATAAAAATTCTCTCTCTAGCTCATGCACTGGGTTCTAAATTTTTTCTCAAATTCTATAGCCTAGGTAGTTTCTTTCTTTCTTTTTTTTTTAATCTCTTTGCTTTTTCCCGTCACAGATTTTCATTAGGTTCCAGTTAGAAGTCAGGCTCTGTATGACAAGATCTGGAGAATACAGAGTCATGCTCTTAATGACCTTATGAGGTCTTGATACAGTGAAGAAATCTGCAGAAGACTGTGTGTGTGTGTGTGTGTGTGCACACACCCATATGCACTGAGAACTTGGTCAGGGAGACGGGGAATAAAAGAATCATATTAAAAACGACTTTCAGGTCTTTTCCCACCTGATCTTGGGTTCATATTGAAGGGCCAGGTATGAGCTTGGGGCAGCCGTGTGACAGCCAGAATCACCAAGCTGTTGCTAAATTGCTCTCACTAGAGAGACTGACGGAGAAGGCAATGGCAACCCACTCCAGTACTCTTGCCTGGAAAATCCCATGGATGGAGGGGCCTGGTGGGCTGCAGTCCATGGGGTCGCTAGGAGTCGGACACGACTGAGCGACTTCACTTTCACCTTTCACTTTCATGCATTGGAGAAGGAAATGGCAACCCACTCCAGTGTTCTTGCCTGGAGAAACCCAGGGATGGGGGAGCCTGGTGGGCTGCTGTCTCTGGGGTCACACAGAGTCGGACACGACTGAGGCGACTTAGCAGCAGCAGCAGCAGCAGTAGTAGCAGAGAGACTGAACCGCTGACACAGGTATGACTGAGGGATTCACTGTTGTCTCTGTTGAGACACAGGAGGCTTAACGATTCCCCCCACCTTCCAGGCAGGCTGCCTGCCAACCACTGCCCTGGTGGAGATCATGAAGGTTCATGATCCTCCAAAATGTGACTGTGATGCACAGTCGCCACTGGCATTCAAATAAACCAACAAGGAAAGTGCATTCACCATTGCCCATGTTCTTCAGAGCCAGCAAAGCCCTTGCAATTAACCAATGCAGTTAAGAAGTAGGGTTCAAGGCACCAACACTTGCCAAGTAGGGAGAATCATGTGACCAACTGATTTGATTGAAAGGCATTTCCCTGTGGCCCTGTGCCCACAGCAAACTGGCAAATATGCAGAGCCACGTACACATGTCTGGCACATGCTTATGTGTCTACACGACGTACTTTAAAGGAAAAGAGTATGCTGTTATGGAGAAGAGCATTAATTCTGGGGCAAAATGACTGGTTCTGGAACACCCCTGGGGATCCAGTGGCTGAGACTCTGTGCTCTCAAGACAGGAGGCCTGGCTTCAATCTCCGGCCCGGGAACTAAGATTCCACAGGCCACAACTAAGAGTTCAAATGCCCAAAAGAAAAGGTCCTACACCCCACAACTAAGACCCAGTGCAGCCAAACAAATCCATATAAAATAAATATTAAAAAAAGATTTTGTGTCTGAGTACAGGCTTGGCCCCTTAGTGGGTGACTTTGGGGATTATATTAATTCATTGAGTGTTATGAAGATTATTATGTGTCTATAAAAGACATAATAAATGCTGATAAGTGATAATATTATTAAAGCAACTACATTAAAATGTATTTCACATGTTACATAACCTTATAAAAAGACAGATGGAAGGAGAAAGATGGGGTTTTGGGAGAAAGAAATCAAGTACATGAGCAGAAGATGAAATATTTTGGATGAAATATCCAAAGAGATCACAGGTCCAGAGGAAAGTCCCACCTAGTACTGGGAGTCCGGGCATCTTATTCTGCTAGGTTTCTCTCTTTTTCCCCACTATATCAACTGATAGCATCTTTTTTTTTTTTTTTTTGGCTGTGTGGCATGTCGTCGGATCTTGTTCCCCAACCAAGGATTGAACTCTCACCCTTTGTATTGGAAGAGCGGAGTTTTAACCACTGAACTGCCAGGGAAGTCCCAACTGGCCACATCCTTCACATGAAATTTTTCTTGAAAAAGGGGAAGCTGTCTTTACCTCTTATTTTGCTTTTCTCCTTTTCCTTTCCTTTTCTGGTTATCCAAATCTTACTTTTCTTAAAGGGCTAGTTCGAGTGTCTTGCTTTCTGAAAAGTCTGCCCCAACATGCAGCCCCTGGGGTCATTTCCCCGCAGACCTTCCCTAGCATCTATGGCCTGTATCACCATCCAGGTAGCTCTCATCTGCAGTGCTTAGGTAAGGCACATAAATAAGGAAAGTCTTTCTGACTGGGCTGTAGGCATACAGAGAGCTAGATCCTCTTCATCGTTTTTTTTTTTTTTTTCTGTGCTGAGTATAATCCTTCATGCATAATAGAGGCTCTGTGAATGATATATTCTGCTATTGGTGATGATGATGTTGCCAAGAGATATTGTGCTGTTAATAATACTTTTCGAAGTCTCCTAACTGAATATCTACATGGAGATGAGTGGAGGGTACAAGTCTACATTATTGCCTCCAATTGATGTAATACAACTTCTGATTTTTGTGTGATATTTAATACGACTTATCTCCTCTTGCATAGTATCTATTAAAAAACACTAATAACAGGATCTTCAAACATCTCCGTGAGGTAGAAAAAGAGTCATATTATTCCTATTGGATGGATCATAATAGCTAACATTTAATGGGAGTTTTCTCTATTCCAGGTACCATTTTAAATGTTTTTCTTTTGTATGAAAGCTTACCTGATCTTCCTGACAGTTTTACAAGGTAAGCTTTATTACTATCAGTTTTATACCACATACGAATAAAGTGCAATGCAGAAGGTAGATTGTATTTTGTACAATCACTTACCCACTTCCATGTAAGAGGATCGTGGATCCCTGCTCTTTGCTGCCTGACTTGCTCATGCTTCCTACAGTTGAGATAGGCTTCTTTGCACATTGAGATGCTGTCATCACTTAGGCCAATGAAATGTCAGTGGAAGAGACAGTAGGCTTATTTCACTCATTTGCTCTAGAAGCCATCTCATGGCTGGTCGTTGCTTTATTTTGTTTTATTTAATTGGACCATAGTTGATTTGCAATGTTGCTTTAGTTTCACATGTACAGCCAAGTGATTCAGTTATATATATACATATATTCATTCTTTTTCAGGTTGTTTTCTCATGTGAGTTATCACAGAGCATTGAGTAGAGGTCCTTGTTCCATACAGTAGGTCCTTGTTGGTTATCTATCTTATATATAGTAGTGTGTGTGTGTGTTCATCCCAAACTCTTGATTTATCCCTCTCCCTGCTACATGTCCTTTTTGGTATCCATTAGTTTGTTTTCAATATCTAAAAGTATGTTCCTGCTCATTTGTATCATTTTTAAATTAGATTTCACATATGACTGATATCATACGATATTTGTCTTTCTCTGACTTAAGTACTTAGCATGATAGTTTTTAGGTCACCCATGCTGCTGCAAATGGCATCATTTCATCTTTTTAATGGCTGAGTAATATTCTGTTATATATATGGGTACCACAACTTTTTCATCCATTCCTCTGTTGATGGACATTTAGGTTGCTTCTTGGCTATTGTAAATAGAGCTACAATGAACATTGGGGTGCATGTATTGTTTTAGATTATGATTTTATCTAGATATATGCCCAGGAGTGGGATTGCTGGATCATATGGTCTTTCTATTTTTAACTTTTTAAGGAATCTCCATATTGTCCTCCATAGTCTCTACCCATGCCACCCTGCTGCTACTGCTGCTAAGTTGCTTCAGTTATGTCCAACTCTGTGCGACCCCATAGATGGCAGCCCGCCAGGCTCCGCCATCCCTGGGATTCTCCAGGCAAGAACACCGGAGTGGGTTGCCATTTCCTTCTCCAATGCATGAAAGTGAAAGGTGGAAGTGAAGTCGCTCAGTCGTGTCTGATTCTTAGCGACCCCATTGCTTTCTTATAATCCGTTATAAAGCCTATATCCATCAATAAGGAAGATGCATAGAACAGAGCCACAGAGCCTCAGGACCACAGCTGATCCACAGTCACATTGTGACTTGGGTGAGAAACAGATCTTCACCGTGGCAAGCCCCTGAGATTTTTTTTTTTGGGGGGGAGGTGTTTGTTGTGCAGCATAAACAAGTATAAGCTCTCTAAAACAGAAATGAGGTGATTTGTTCCAGGTTGCATGGTTACTAAGTGGCAAAACTCAAATTTAAAAGTGATCAGTTTGGTTTGAAAAGCCCGTTATTTAATTACCCCCTCAGCATGTTTCATCATAGATAAAGACACTAAGGTCTGGAGAAAGAATTATCTCCACTCTTTTAAATCATATGGGCAACATTTCACTGAGTTTGGGCTAGGACACTAAGCCCTGCTGCTGTTTTAATCGCCAAGTCATGTCTGACTCTTTTGTGACCTCAGGGACTGTAGCCTGCCAGGGTCCTCTGTCCATGAGATTTCCCAGGCAAGAATACTAGAGAGGGTTGCCATTCCCTTCTCTGGGGGATCTTCCTGACCCCAAGAATTGAGTCAGTGTCTCTTGCATTGGCAGGCAGATTCTTTACCACTGAGCCACCCTGGAAGCCCACTAAGCCCTGAGCATTTCCCATGATAGAATCAGGATCTCGACTTGCAATGACACTATTCCCATCCCACTGGGAAAGTCTCATGGCCCAGTGGTAAGATGATTCTCTGAGGTGGAGCTGAAGTTGGCCAAACCTCCCTCTTCAGCATTCAGGCTTTGTCTCTGTGGCCATCCTCCTCCGTGGCTATTGCATATGAGGGATGAAGGAAGAGGGGAAGTGTGCAGAGTTATTTGTTTTCTGTGAAGCCAGGGGATTGGAAATGTTTTAGAAACATCTTGGGTTGACACGAAGGATAAAACGTTAAACATACAGAACCCAACATGGCCTCTCTCGGGACCCCTGTCTTGCTCATGGCAGGATTCACTCTGACAGTGTTCTGAGGACTGAATGAGGGAAAATGAGAGCCTCGTTCAAACAAAGGCTTGAGTACAATGGTAGTGAAGGCTTCGTGCTGAGTCCTGGGAGGGTGTTCATGAGAAAATGCAGCTTGAGTGCTAGTTTGCACCTAATGCAATATCAGTGTCCACTGGTGAAGGGTCAGGGCATTTGACGACTGAATTCAGGGCTTTTCTGCTTGGTTTTCTGTAGACATGAGCATCCCTAGGAATCAGAGAGGGATCCGTACTGAGAAATACATGAGTTTTTAAAAAATTGGAATAGAGTTGCTTTATGGGCTTTCCAGGTGGTGCTAGTGGTAAAAAATCCATCTGCCAATGAAGGAGACATAAGAGATGTGGGTTAAATCCCTGGGTCGGGAAGATCCCCTGGAGGAGGGCATGGCAACCCATTCCAGTATTCTTACCTGGAAAATCCCATGAATGGAGGAGCCTGGCGGGCTACAGTCCATAGGGTGGCAAAGGATCAGATACGACTGAAGCGACTTAGCACGCACGCACATAGTTTCTTTGGTTCGTTGGTTTCTGCTGTTCAATGAAGTGAATCAGCTCTGTGTATACATATATCCTCTCCCTCTTGGATCTCCTTTCTCCTCCTTCCATTCCTGACTCCCCTTCCCCCAACGTCCCATTCATTCTTACATGTACACATTTTAGGAGAATACAATGTAGAAATTACCACTGCCACAATTTACCTTAAAAATGTTTCCTAGTTTTACCCTTTGGGATGCTGAACAAAATGATCAGGCCATGATCATATTAAAGGATTAATTTACTTTTGCCTCCTAGTAAGTTGCAGAAGCAGAGAAGGTAAGATTTCTTTGATCTGCCGTCTCTAACATCCAGCATTTTGCAGATGGTATTTGTGGGCTAGATGTGTTCAGTCGGTTTACCTGAGACTGTAGTAGGGAGCAAACCAGCAAGTTGGCAGCAATGAGCAGATTTCCAGAGCATGAACTTTTTATCCATACCCTTTGCTTCTGAGGAAGTGAAACTGATGCCTTGCCCTGTTGGATGAGGGATAATCACATCACATCCCACTGCCAGAAACAAAACAAAACAAAGCAAAACACGTTGCCTCCTTAGATGAACTCAGTAAGCAAGAATACTCTGTTTTGAACTAGTCCCCCCAATAAAAGAAGGCTTGAGCTCTAGTTAGTTGCTACCTTTCTAATGAAAATAATTCTGTCCTGGACTTTTGCAATTTTAACTTCTGTACTCATGTGATGAGCCTACATTTAGAACCATCGTGTGAGGAAACTGATGCTTTCCCACCAAGGACAGACCTATTGCGTCTTTGTGGGTTAGTTCGAGTCTTCCAAGAAGCAGACACGAAAATGGGATTAGATGTATGTACATGTGCTTTCTTCTGGGAAAAGTCTGTGATGGATAAAGGATGAGGAGGAGTTAAGCGTCACCCCCAACCACAATACAGGTGTGACACCTGTGAAAACGGGGAGGGGAGAGGGGAGTGGGCAGAAAGTCTCATACTGCAGTGGAGATCTGTGAACATCTTGCCCAGGCTAGTGGGGAGTCTCTGAACCAAATTTACCCATCAAATGAACCCCACACTGGGCAGGGATTGTCCACTTGTAGTCTATTATTATCCTTAGTGATTGGAAAGGAACAACCCAAGGGAAGCGTGGACCACTATGACAGTAAAGTTAAAGATGTAATGGCTGGTTACTGTCGATCAATTATTTTCCCTCCAGTTGGCCCTTTGGAAGGAATATTGGGCCTCCAGATATTGGTAACCTCATGACTTTTTCCCTTAAAACCTGTTGCTTTATTTGGGTATCTCTTTCTTCAGAAGGGAGAAGGCAATGGCAATCCACTCCAGTACTCTTGCCTGGAAAATCCCATGGGCCGAGGAGCCTGGTAGGCTGCAGTCCATGGGGTCACTGAGGGTCGGACACGACTAAGCGACTTCACTTTCACTTTTCACTTTCATGCATTGGAGAAGGAAATGGCAACCCACTCCAGTGTTCTTGCCTGGAGAATCCCAGGGACGGGAGAGCCTGGTGGGCTGCTGTCTATGGGGTCGCACAGAGTCGGACACAACTGAAGCGACTTAGCAGTAGCAGCAGCAGTTCTTCAGAAGGCTGGTATTCCCTGCAAAGCATTGCAGGGAAAAGTAACATAATGCACTTAACACTGAGTTAGACTCTGAGTTAGAGTTGAAAATAATTTGTTAGGTGCTTATAAGTAGTCAACAATTGTAGATGCTGGGTATAGCAGTGAATCAAACAAAAAAGTTTGCTTGCCCTCACAGACTGCACATTCTCCAAGTGGAAGAAGGCAAGCCGTAAATCTGAATATAGTTGACCCTTGAGGAACACAGTGGTTAGGAGCACTGACCCCCTGTGCAGTTGAAAATCCATGTATAACTTTTGAATCCCTGAAAACTTAACTCCTAATAGCCTGTTGTTAACCAGAAGTCTTACTGATAACATACAGTTGATTAACCCTTATTTTGTATGTTATCTGTATGTCTACATATGTTTTATGTGTTCATGACATACCTAACTTGCTCATAATTCTCTTGATATTTCTAGGCTATGTGATTCATCTGTGAGTTTTTTCAATTGTTGCAAACTTCCAAATTTTTTCCTAATGTATTTATGGCAAAACTCCACATTATCAGTGGACTCCTGTATTTCAAACCTATGTTGCTGAAGGGTCAACTTTTTGTTTTGAATTGGTTAAGTGGTCTGGAGTGAAATAACTCAAGGGGATGGAGCAAGACAAGGGGTATTACACAAGTAAACACATGAGGGAGGTCTCTCAGAGAAGATGGTATTTGGAAAAAAGCTCAAAGGGGGAAAAATGGGTAACCATGTTGGAAATGATGTTCCCACACATCTTGGACTAGGTTTTCAAGGATATTTGAGTAGTAAACAGGCTTGGAAGCTCAGGAGAGCCTGTCTCTTTAAGTTGGGTAGATTCATTTCTTGATGCATATAATAAATATGGACTCTATCCCCCTCCTTGGAGAATTTCTAGGATAATAAACACTCCGTCCTTCCCCCAGAGAAGATTTGCTTCCATTCCAGGGTACTTAGATACCAGCTCTTTCTGGAGGGGAGGCCGAACAGACTTCATAGCAGCCCCGTGTAAGACTAGGCATCTCCTAAACTGAATGTTTCTCAACTGTGATAGAAACATGCATGAGCTACTTCCACCAGAGGCTGTTCCTGTCTTCCTGTGACTTGGATGGGCAATGGAACCGATGCCAGCACCACATGTGTGCTGCCTGCTGCTCCATGAGTAACAGACTGTCTAAACCCATTTGGGCTTGTCTCCTTATTGACCCTCTCTCTTGCAGGTTAGCTATTGCTTGACTACTTGGCACCACATGGGTATTTAAGGGAGAGGCAATTCCAGGCAGTGCAAAGATCTTGAGGTGTAAACATGCCCGGTTTACTTGATAAACAGCAAGAAGACCAATGTGACTGAGTAGAATGAGTCGGGAAAAAGTAAAAAGAGATGAGTCCAGAGAGGAATGCAAAGCCGGGGTAGGTGGGGGGTGGGGGGGGTGGGGGGGTGGGGTGGAGGGGTGGGGGGTGGGGGGGTGGGGTGGAGGGGTGGGGGGTGGAGGGGCGGGGGGTGCGGCAGATTATGTAGAAACTTGTAGGACATTTTAAAGACTTTGGTTTTCCAATCTTGGTAAGATAGAAATCTAGTGAAGGTATTTTGAGAGGAGGAATGTAAAAATATGACATATTACAAGAAGTTCAGGGACTTCCTTGGTGGCACAGTGATTAAGAAGCTGCCTGCCACTGCAGGGCACACAGGTTCGATTCCTGGTCTGGGAGGATTGCACGTGCCACGGGGCGACTAAGCCCATGCACCACAACTACGGAGCCCACGCTCTGTGACGAGAAGCCAGGGCAATGAGAAGCACGTGTGTCGCAGCTAGAGAGCAGCCCCTGCTCAGTACAACTAGAGAAGGTCCATGTGCAGCAATGAAGACCCAGCATAGTGAAAAAAAATTAAAAAAAAATTTTTTTAAGTTCATTTCAGCAATCAGAGCAAAGCGTAGGAGGGCAAGGGCAGAGGCAAGGACACCAGTTAGGTGTTGATGGCTACAACGATGTTGGCATTGACCAGGGTGACACCACTGGGTGTGGTATAAGTGGGCAGAATTGGGGTATTTTTGAAGAGGGAATGAACAGATTTGCTGATGGACTCGAAATGGACTTTTTGTAAGGGAACGACAAGAGAAAATGATGATTTGGTCAACAGTTTGAAGATTCAGGTTGCTAGTCATTAAAATAGGATAACTCTGATTGGGGCATACTTGAGGAGAAGGGATATTAGCAGTTCAGTTCCAATGGTTGAAGTCATCAGTTACACATCCATATGCAGACATGACATCATAACAATATCATGTAGAGATAAAGTAACACTTTTTTTTGTTGTTGTTGTTGTTTGTTTTTGCTGCTTCATGCAGAATGTGGGATCTTAGTTCTCCAATCAGGGATTGAACTCGCAGCCCCTGCATTGGAAGCCTGATATCCTAACTACTGGACAGCCAGGAAAGTCCCAAAGTAACATGTTCTTTTATCGACAGCTTTTGAGGGGCAAAACTGACATAAAATAAGCCATACGTTTTTATGTATAACTTAGTAAGTTTTGACATATGTATACCTTCATAAAACCATGGTCACAATCAATATAATGCACATTTCCATCAACCCTTAAAGTTTCTTCACTGCCTTTTGTATTTGTTTCATCCGCCCTACTTTTATTCCCATGCGATCCCTGTTTGCTTTCTGTCATTATAGATACATAAATGGAATGATGCAGTGTGTTCTCTTTTTTGGTCTGGCTTCTTTCACTTAGCATAATTATTTGGAGATTTATCCATGCTGTCTCATGTATCAGTATTTCATTCCTTTTTATTGTGGAAAAGTATTCCATTGCATGGATGTAACAGGGTTTATCAATTCACCTTTTGATGGTTATTTGGGTTGTTTGCAGTCTGGGAGTGTTACAAATAGAGCTGCTATGAAGATTTATATACAAGTCTTATGTCTATTTTCTAATTGAATTTTTTTACTGTATATCCTAGATATAAGATCTTTGTCAGATATGTGGCCTTTGAATATTTTCATCCAATGACTTGCCTTTCCATCCCCTTAACAGGGCCTATCATGGCATTAAAGTTTGTAAATTTTGGAAAATGTCCAACATCAATTTTTTTTTCTCATATGTATCGTGCTTTTGGTGTCTTTTCTAAAAATTCTTTTCCTGTCCTAGGTCCCAAAGATTTCCTTCTATGTTTTCTTCTAAAGGTTTTGCAGCTTTATGTTATACATTCAAATCCATGATCCATTTTGAGTTAGTTTTTGTGTGTGGTGTGAGGTCTAGATTGAGGCTCGCTTTTTTGTCTGTGGTTGTCAGTTGTTCGAGAACCATTTGTTGAAAGGTCTATTCATTCTTCATTAAATTACTTCTGAAGCATTTGTCAAAAATCAGTTGGGCATATTTGTGCTGTTCTTGATTATAGTAACCATGTACAAAGTCTTAGCATTGGGTGGAGTGATTCATTCTACTATATTCTTTAAAAAATTAGTGTTAGTTATTCTAGTTCCTTTGTTTCCATAGAAACTATAAAATAGCTTGTCTATAGCTATTAAAATCTTGCTAGAACTTTGATGCTTTATTACCAGTTTTAAGCAATTTGATTATAATATGCTTTTGCATAGTTTTGTACATGTTTATTGTTGAGTTTCATCCAACTTCTTAAAACTGTATGTTTATAATTTTCATCAAAAGTGGAAAAATTTTAACTGTTATTTCTTCAAATATTTTCTTTCTCCCTTTTCATTATTTCTAGTTATCCACATATTAAGCCACTTGAAGTGCTCACAGATTTTTTTTTCACATTTTTAAAAATTATTTTTTCTCTTGGTGTCTCATTTTGGTTATTTTCTGTTATCATCTCTTCAAACTCACTATCTTTTCCCTGTAGTATCTAACCTACTATTAATCCCATCCAGTGTAGCTTTCATCTCACACTTTGCATTGATTGATCTTCATCTCACAGGTTCTATTTGAGTGGTTGTGGTATCTTCCATGTCTTTAATTAACATTTGAACATATGGACCTCTGTTATGATGGCTCTTTTAAAATCCTTGCCTGCTAATTCTAACATCTGTGTCCATTCTGGGTTGGTTTTGATTGATTAATTTTTCTCCTCATTCTGGATCATATGTTGCTATTTTTTGCAAAACTGTGAATTTTACTTTTTTGGGTGCTGGATATATATTTTTTTATTCTTACATGTATTTTTGAGCTTTGCCATGGGATGCTGTTAAATTACTTGGAAATAGTTTGATTCTTTCATTCTCCTAAGATTTGTTAGGTGAGATCTGAGTAGTTCCTGGTTCAGGGATGACTATTCCCTACTATCTAGGTAAGATCCTTCTGAGTATTCTACTCCATGCCCTGTCAGTCATGGTATTGAACCTACTGGAATCATCTAGAAGAAAAACTAATGCGATATTTTTCAGTCTGGGTGGTGGAAATGGGCACTGTTTCTGGATCCAGTTTGAGCCCCAGCATTATTTTCTTGACTCTTTCTCGATTGTTCTTCTTTGTTGCTAAGTAGTTTACTCATACACACGCGCTGTTCAGGATTCACCTCTGCAGATCTCTGACATCTATACTAGCTGCTTTGACATCTTAGGACTCTCAGTTCTGGCTCCTCAACTCAAGGGCTATGTCAAGCTTTGCCTGGTTTCCCCCTCCCTGCATCATAGCCTGGAAATGTCTTTAAGGCAATGAACTTGGGCATTCATAAGACTCATAGCATTGGTTTTTCTTCTAGATGATTCCAGTAGGTTCAAAGTGGGTGGAATGAAATTGACTCCAAGATAAGGATTGTTTTGTTATTGTTTGAAAGGCAGGCTTCTAAAGAGGGTTTCGTATATATAAAGGTAGTTTTCTTCTTCAAATAAAAATTATGTTTGAAAATATGTTAACCAGAAAAGCTATATAGAGATCAAAAAGTCCTTCAGTTCAGTTCAGTTCAGTCCCTCAGTTGTGTCTGACTCTTTGCGACCCCATGAATAGCAGCACGCCAGGCCTCCCTGTCCATCACCACCTCCCGGAGTTCACTCAGACTCACGTCCATCGAGTCAGTGATGCCATCCAGCCATCTCATCCTTTGTCGTCCCCTTCTCCTCCTGCCCCCAATCCCTCCCAGCATCAGAGTCTTTTCCAGTGAGTCAACTCTTCACATGAGGTGGCCAAAGTACTGGAGTTTCAGCTTTAGCATCATTCCTTCCAAAGAAATCCCAGGGCTGATCTCCTTCAGAATGGACTGGTTGGATCTCCTTGCAGTCTAAGGGACTCTCAAGAGTCTTCTCCAACACCACAGTTCAAAAGCATCAATTCTTCGACGCTCAGCCTTCTTCACAGTCCAACTCTCACATCCATACATGACCACAGGAAAAACCATAGCCTTGACTAGATGGACCTTCGTTGGCAAAGTAATGTCTCTGCTTTTGAATATGCTATCTAGGCTGGTCATAACTTTCCTTCCAAGGAGTAAGCGTCTTTTAATTTCATGGCTGCAGTCACCATCTGTAGTGATTTTGGAGCCCAGAAAAATAGTCTGACACTGTTTCCACTGTTTCCCCATCTATTTCCCATGAAGTGGTGGGACCGGATGCCATGATCTTCGTTTTCTGAATGTTGAGCTTTAAGCCAACTTTTTCACTCTCCTCTTTCACTTTCATCAAGAGGCTTTGAGTTCTTCTTCACTTTCTGCCATAAGGGTGGTGTCATCTGCATATCTGAGGTTATTGGTATCTCTCCCGGCAGTCTACCTCCTCACTTTATTGAGAGTGCTGAGGTCTGGAGCAGGTGAAGGTCTTGCCTAGGATCATGCCCACTGGGTAGTGTCAGAGCTGGAACTTGAACACAAGGCTCCTAAGTCAGTCTAGTGTTAATGCCACTTTACCAGTCACCTCGATGATGACAAAACTGTCTGTTAGCATGCTTAGATTGTTATTATTGTAACTGCACATCAAATAACTTTATATATATATTTTTAACATTTTGAACTTTCAAAATACTTTCACATCTGCTATTGAATTTGATTCACACAATAGCCTGTGAAGTATTTATAAAGTAATTTCATTTGAAAAATAAAAGAGAGACAACCCCACCAATTAAGGTAGGTCTCAGCGTTTAAAAAGGATGTGTCCAATCAGACTGATGGGGAAAATGTTGTTCATCTTTCTCCCGTAGTGTCTTCTAGACCAGAGATGGGGGAAAATAGTTTTATGAATGACATCTTCAAACATTTTAGACTTGAAAAAGACATGAAAAGTCACATTTTTTAGTGTTGACTATATCAAGGGTGACAAATTTACACATAGCCCAACTCTGATGTGCAGAGAAAACGTACTTTCTTTATCTTGCTATTCAGGCCTTATCTTGACACCACACTGGCTGTTTAGGTGGACTCAATTTTGGTTTGGTTCAATCCTATATAATACTTTGGAGAAGGAAATGGCAACCCACTCCAGTGTTCTTGCCTGGAGAATCCCATGGACAGAGAAGCCTGGTAGGCTGCAGTCTATGGGGTCGCACAGAGTCGGACACGACTGAAGCGACTTGGCAGCAGCGGCAGCATATAATACTTGGTCCATACTAATCATTTAAATCTTCCCCCAAGTTAAATGCCAGTTCTATCTAGAAAATAATATTTTGGCTCTCAGCTATCTCTACCTCTCACAGTGAGAGAGTAGCTAAGAATATGAATATGAAGACTGAAGCAAAAACTTAGACAAACTTGGGATAGAAGAGAAGGCATGAGTCTTTGAAGAAGCATCTTCTCTCTTTAGCAAATTGTGGAGTCATGTTCCTTGTTTGCTGGTTGCTTTTGGCTCTGCTGGGATTCATGATTTATGATTGAAGCCTGTAACTAGTGTAAATCACAGTCTGGCTGGTCACTCTTTTTAAAAATAATTTTATTTTATTATTATTATTTAAAAAATATTTATTCATTTGATTGCCCTGGGTCTTAGTTATGGCACATGGGTCTTCCATCTTCATTGCAGCAGGTGAAATCTTAATTGTGGCATGCAGGTTCTAGTTCTTTGACCAGGGGTCGAACCCAGGTCTCCTGGCTTGGGAGTGAGGAGTCTTAACCACTGGACCTGGTTGTTCACTCTTGGCTTGATTAGTTCAGGGCATGTGGGGAAGGAGACTTGGCTGTCCAGGCATCACCTTGGCATTTACCCTGATAGTACAGGTCCCTTGAGGTCTGGTTACAGTTATTACTCAGTTCTGCCTGTAGTAGATTGCAATGATAATTCCAGTTCCTCAATGCTTCTTTTGTCCATGTATTTTGTAATCCACTTTTCGGTTGCTCTCACTAAGGAAGTGGAGTCTACTCCCCATGCTTCCCCATTTCTGCCGTAAATCAGATCTATTTGTGTGACTTGCATTTGATGCTTCTTGGAAGAGCAGGTTCTTTTCTTCATTTCAAAATGAGGCAAAGTGATGGTGTGACAGTTCTGAGCCTTGACAGTCAAGAGGCTTGCACGTTTCCCCTTGCTCTCAGGTGCCTCCACCACCCATGAGATGATGGAAAAGCTACCTTGCTGGAAGATAAGACATACTTGCAACAGAGCAGAAGCGACTAGTAATCCCAGTCCAGCTCAGTGTAGATCAGCCAGAAGTCAGGCTACCCCAGAAATCTGAGCTAATGCAGCCCAAACCAACTGATTGCCACAGTCATGAACAATAACTACTTACTGTATTGTGCCATTGAGGTTTATTGTTGCTGTTGTTTACAGCAAACGCTAACTGGTAAACCACTTCACCCTTAAATATGGCCACCGTCTGGAAATCTTGCCAACCTTCTTTGCCTACAGTCAATGTCCTTCAACTAGACCCCAGCTGGAAAAAAACCTTGTAGATGAAATAAGTTGGATTTAATTTCTCATTATAGTGAGAAAGCCACAGAGTGCCTCAGTAAAAGTATGCTTGAAAGAACCTATTAGAGAATTTGGGCTTTTGTTTGGCAATTTGGAAGAGGGTCTAAGAAAGCAGAGTCTTCTTGATTGGGTGTTGTCAGAAAGCGAAGGCAGTTCTACGATTGGGTGTTTCAGGAAATCTTATCTATAGGGATTAGTTTATAAGTGAGAATTAATTGTAATTGTAAAGAAGTAGCAGCCTCTCACTTAAGGAGGGGAGATGATGGGTGTTTTGTGTTGCACAGTGACCTTTGTTCTGTGTTGCTTTATCGAGGTCTCAGAGCCATTCACCTCACATAATGTTCTGGGAGATCATCAGCATCAAAAGGAGAAAAAACTGGCTTGATGGTGAGCATCAGACCAGCTTGTAGTAATACTGAGATCTGATAGTGAATGCTAGATCAGTTCTAGAAACATTAGCAGCTGTGTTTTGGCTTTCTCATTACCTTCAAAAGCATTCCAGAGGATCCACAGGGATTTCTGAATTTCATTGATGCCATACGTGGGCTGAAGGTGACTCTGCAGAGTTAGCTTTGGGTCCTTTCTCTTTTCTCAGCTCTGTTGTGCACAGTGTCTTGTGTCTTGATGAATACACTCCCAGGGTGTTGTGTGGGTACGTGGAGACTTTGAGGTGAGGATAAACAAGAAACTTCAACAGATAGGAGGAAACACCTTTCCTCCTCTATGCTGGCATGCTCCTCCCTTATTTACTGTCCTCTTCCTGTTCCAGGTCACAGGAAGGAAAGTGAAGACACTTCTCTCTACCTGCGTCTTGCTCCTCTTCAACTCTCGGGCTGAGAAGTGTGCTTATTTAATTTTCACTTTAGAGAAGCAGACTAGGGCAGTGTTAGGAGCTCCTGAGAATTTCTAGCTCTGCCACATAGTAACCAGATCTTGGACAGAAAAAGATATCTCATGGTGACTGTTGCGACACATGCCTCTTGTCAACCACTTCCTAAGGCGAGCAAGGGGGAAGGTGAAAAACGGGGAATTAGCTCTGGTTTTGTGAATATGGTTGTGGGTAAAGAATCAAAAGCATCTGTTTCTCTAAGCTGTTGCTGGTTTTTCAGTAGATTAAAAAATTAAAAAAAAAATATTGTGGTAAAAGTCAAAAAATAAAGCACACTATTTTAACAGTATTTAACTGTAAAGTTCATTGGCACTAAGTACATTCACATTGTTGCACAATACTCATCTCCCAAAGTTTTCACCTTCCTGCACTGAAACCCTGCCCCCATTAAACACTGATTCCCCATTTGCCCTCCCCAAACCCCAGCCCCTGGCATCCACCGATGTACTTTCTGACTCTATGAATTTGACTATTCTAGGTGCCTCATACAGGTGGAATCAAACAGTATTTGTCTGCACCTAATGTATATTGGCCCTGGAGAAGGAAATGGCAACCCACTCCAGTATCCTTGCCTGGGAAATTCCATGGACAGAGGAGCCTGGGGGGGCTACAGTCCATATGTTTGAAAAGAGTTGGACGTGATTGACTGACTGAGCGCAATGTACATTGTAACGCAATTTTAAGGTTAACTTAATATATGTCCTACAAACAGGTTGTACCTCCTTTTTCCCCCTCTGTGCTATACCGTAGACCCTCACCAGTCATGGGAGTGTACATATGTCAAATCCCATCCTCCCCATCTATCCCACCACCCTTGGCATCCATATGTTTGTTCTTATGCCTGTGCCTCTATTTTTGCTTTGTAAACAGGTTCATCTGTGCCATTTTTCTAGATTCCACATATATGTATTAATATATGATATTTGTTTTTCTTTTTCTGCCTTACTTCACTCTGTATGTCCCTTTAAAATCAATCACATCTCTACTGGTAGGACTAAGAGGATTAATTTCCTCCTTAAACATTTTCTTTATGATCTATAGAAAAGATATATTTCTCCTCTTACCATGTCTTTAACTCTCTTTAGGTCAAGTGCACCTAGAATGAGGGCAGTATGTTGTAGCCATTTATAGAGTACAAGTTCTGGGGTCAAGCTGCCTGGCTCCATTCATAAGTTCACCAAGAAAGTGAGCAAGGGAAATTTACTAATCTTTTCTCACCGTAGTTTCCTATCTATGACGTAAGTGTGATACGAAGATCTGCCTCACACCTCATTCATTCATTGTTGTGATCACGTGAGTGATTCACCAGTAGCATTTAGAACAAGGTCTCATGTCTAGTTAATAAAAATAACATAGCTTCTCAGAGCAGTGTTTGCCATATAATTATACAGTACAGATATTTACTATGATTATTATTAATATTTTTATTTGTAAATGAAGACTGGTTCTATTAAGCCAAGGAAATATTTCCTTCTCCCTTCCTGATCTGTAATATAAATGTTCCTTGCCTAAGAGCTCTTGTCCTAGAATAGGGAATAGAAAATTAGGTAGGTCCCTTTTTCCACTTTCTAGAGCTTTGTTCTCTGTAGTGAATGGCTCTTATAGTGTATTTGAATGTCACTGATGCTTAATGATCATTTGTTGAATAAATGAACAGCCAGTCTTTCCCATAGCTCTTGATTTCTCATCCTTTTATTCAAGAGCTCAGGGTTCTTTTGATTGTAAAATATTGCTTGAAACTGCCCTTTCAACACTTAGAATGTCACTGTGGACTGATATCCAAACTCATGAAAAGCAGTGACAGGAAGGTGGGTAGTAATAAGTTTATTATACAAGCTCTGTCCTTTGCAGAACATATGAGAAATGTCAAGTGGACTTGAATTCCCTTAAACTGTAAAGTTTATTTGTTCACCATGTCCATTTCTTCTTCTTTTCTCCCTGCCTGAAAATAAGTGTATCTTCATATTTAGATACAGCAAGGAGAGTCACTGATGGATACTGTTTTTATATTAGAGTGAGAACTGATTTGATTCCTCATCATTTCATGAAAAGTCAATGTTGCAAAGTACCACTGGAAGTGTAAGGACCATGCAGGATGGGAAGGCTGCTCTGAGGAGCTGTGTGCTTCCCAGACTGCTGGTCTGTGGGGAGGAAGGAGAGGGAATAGCAGCATGCCTTTCCTGGGTGCTGGAACCATGAAACATAGAAGGTCTGAAGCAATCCAGAGCAGTGGCCCCTACAACATGGGCTCATGTTCACTGCTATGCAGGAAGAATTCATGACTAGTCTATCTATTGTTGCTGTTTTGTCACTCAGTTGTGCCCGGCTCTTTGCAACCCCATGAACCCACAAGGCTCCTCTGTCCATGGCATTTCCCAGGCAAGAATACGGGAATGGGTTGCCATTTCCTTCTCTAGGGGAACTTCCTGATTTAGGGATCAAATACACGTCTCTGGACTTGGAAGATGGATTCTATACCACTGAGGCCATACCTGATGTTTAATTCATTCAAAAATTACAAAGATATAAATACAGAGATATTGGTGGTACTTACTCAAAAAAGTTGATACATTCTGGGATTTTGTAAGAATCACTAACTCTAATGGAAATAAAAACAAATAAATAATTGGGACCTAATTAAACCGAAAAACTTCCGCACAATGAAAGAAACTATAAGCTAGGTGAAAAGGCAGCCTTCAGAATGGGAGAAAATAATGGCCAATGAAACAGTCGACAAAGAATTAATCTCCAAAATATACAAGCAGCTCATGCAGCTCAATACCACAAA